>NC_133655.1:155414406-155775722 GCF_009905375.1 Apium graveolens | reverse complement strand
CGGGAAGATATCGAGTTAAGAAATGATCCTGATAACATGTGTTTAGTTCAATGTTGAAATGAATAATTTTTTTAATATTTAATTTAACATACTTTTGGAATTAATTTGTTAAGTTAATAATGATATTAAGAATAATGTATGCATAAAATTTTTATTTTTGATAGTTTTAACATTTTTATAAATATGATTATCTTTTATAATTTCGTTTTCATTAACTAATAAAGAAATAATAATCAAATGAGTAAACAACAACAACAACAACAACAATAATAATAATAACAACAATAATAAAATTGGGAATAAATTTATGATTAAATTAATGAGTATAAGAAATTAAATTTTTATATTTTTTGAAGGTACACAATGAAAAAATAAATAAAGAAAATAAAATTTAACTATATTATTTGTACTCACAAATGATACCCACCTGTCCCAATGTATCAAAACTTATTCTTAATATTTATGAGTTATGGACTTATGGATATCAAAATTCAAAATTCTCTGATCAAATGTTTAAGTCATTGAACATCGCCAACAATAATAAAAAAAACGTGAAACCCTAAAATTATCTCAACCTTAAAGCAGCCTCCCTATCAGACCTATCATCTCTGAGGGGCTTCCATCGGCTTTCACCGGTGGAAAGCCCCGATCTCTTCTTCTTTTTATTATTGTTAATTCATCTCTCAGTTCATCTCTTTTTAATCTTCAATAATTTTTCAATTTATTTGGGTTTTGTTTGTCTCTCTTTGTGAGGGTTTGGTTTTATTTGATTTATTTGCAGTTCATCATGCCCGAGATCACATATCTGCGGAATTTTCATGGTGTTGATTCGGTGATAAAGGTTTTTATGGTGATGGTCGATTACTCAAAAAAATAATTGGAGGATTACATCATGTAGATATCACTTCAAAAAATTGCTTGGTTGCTTATCCAAGAAGGAAGGATTCAACAGCGATATAATTATGTGTTTGTTCAATTTCGATCATATGTGTAGATGCCGTATGACTTTTCATTATTGAATTATTTTCATTTTTCAAAAAAAAAAGTGTTTAAATCGTTTCATATACATACCTTTCGCTGAACCAAACACTCCCTAATTATTTCAAACTACTTTTATGCTAGTTAAATAATAACACTCCCTATTTATTTCAAACTACTTATATGCCTTTAGTAGCATCAAAAACTCCGACTACCCTAATGTGTAAAAATTTAACCTTCATTAAGGACCTAGGAGATGAAAAATAAACATATCATGCGTTAAATACATATTATTTTTAAATATACACAATTTTGTGAGATGTTCATCCATATTTCACTTTATTAACAATTTTATTTTATTTATATTAAAATTAATTTTTATAAAACTAAGACTTTAAAGAATACTAAATTGTTTTGAATTGTCAAAAATAAAATATCAATATTTTTTAATTATTTGGATCAAATTCTAAATTGGTGAAAAATATATTTTATGGTATTATTGTTTATTTCATAGTGATGATTTTACATTATTATGCACTACACAATTTGATTATATTTACTTATATATTATGATCCCGTCGGTGTTGCAAGTATAGCAAAAAAAAATTAAAAAAAAAAGATTCTTATAAATATATTTTTAAACATTTTAAAATATGTGTCAAAACGCGAGAATTTGGTATAATTCAGTTGTAAATGTGCAGAGCAAAATTGATAGGATTTCGGGTCATACCCGTTAATGAGAACACGAGTGTTAATTATTGGAAAACAATTTCTTTATAACCTTACATATAACACTTTTAGTATTGTTTTTTTTAAACATATTACACTGACATATTTATCAAAAAATACTATAGTGTCAAGAGGAAAATGATTGTAAAGATAAAAGTAATAATAATAAAAAATCAACCTATAATAAAAATTTGAAAGAAAATGTAACACATGGCATTTTAATGTATACCTATATAGGCCTTTACTCCATGTAAAACCATCTTATATGGAGAATCGTGGAGAATCATTGATTTTATTATAAAATTTCATAACAAATTGTAAAATTTTATTTCAAAAAATATAAAATTCGATACTAATCTAGAATAATAATTATATTTGAATATAATAAAAAATTAACAATTAAAATTTGATAAAAATTACTTGATTTTAAATTTGATAAATAATTTTTAATAACTGTGATTATACTGTGATTCTACTATAGAACCAATTTAAACTTTTTTATTAATTTCAATGATTTTTTAAATAATAAAAATTATTTAACTTCGATTTTTAACTTGATAATTAAAATATATAACTATATATGATGAAAAATAAAATAAAATATATATTTTATATTTTTTAAATAATGGTTCTCGACTCTATATAAGAGCGTACTTCATGGAGTGCTACCCATATAAATTATGAAGAGCCTAACTATTAGTAGATCAAATTTATTGGAGCGGTCTTTTAAAAAAATTAATTTTACATTTAACTAAATGAGCACCCAGTAAACTAACATAGACTTCCTGCAAGAATGAACTAACATATAACAATTCTTTTATTTATACAAAATTAATGATAATAAATTTTGTAAAATGTGAAAACCCAGAACTTTGTTCGATAGAATCAGGTTTGCAGTTTGGATTTGATGGGATGCCTAAGCACAATTTAACTTTTATAGCCGAGTTTTATTCCAACAGTCAGTAGAGCAATCAAATTTTTACCTCTTTACTGCTTGCATCCATGAAACCTTATTCATTTAATTTTTTTTTAGAAGAGTGTTTAAGCTTGCAAGAGACACAGGTAGTGTCTCCTCAGGGCCGGCCCTATGTATTTGGGTGCCCTAGGCGGGATTCAAAAATGGTGCCCCATATTCATAACCAAAAAATCACAATAAGATATATTCATTGTATAAAAGAAAACTTACTTGAATCTAAAGTAGCAAGTGAATATAATGAATTTCTTGTACGCTAAATATCCAAGTTTTCAACCTCCTGCAATAATCTCTTGCAAGCCACTGATGTAGTATCATGAATATAGAACAGTCATCATTACTAGTACACAACAATGTCAAAATAAAGTTATAAAAATGAGTTTACCTTTATTAATTTTGAAACTTTTTTCTAGGCTTTTGAGATGTGAATCTCTCTATAATTTTGCTATAATCTAGAGAACTTGTCAGCTCACTTTCAATAGACAATAAAGCCAATCCATTAAGTCTATCTTGAGACATCCAAGAGTGGAGATAAGATTTGATCAGTTTCAATCTAGAAAATGTCATTTCCGCCTCTACCACTATAACAGGAATGGTCACAATGATTCTATAAGCTATCCAAGTATTTGGATAATTTATTTCTCTTGAACTAGAACTTAAATAATTAAGCACATCTATTGTCTTTGTTATCTCATCGGGTATTATCATTCGAAGCACTAGTAACTCGTTAAACAACTCAGTTTCTGGCTCCTCAGTTTCAGTCTCCTGCTCAAATTCAGTATATGTAGCTTCATTCTCAGATTCTTTTCTAATATATGTATTCTCAATAGGAACCCCAATATCACCACTATTAGTTGTTTTTTTCCCAAAAAACTTGTCAAGAGAGCCCATTTGCAATTTCTCTGCTTCCGCCGCTTTCAATTTCTTTTGCCTTTTTTGATGCCCCGATAACTGGTTACGCTTCATTTTCAAATTATCTAGTCATCAAACAAAATAATGCAATTAATTTTAGTCAACAATTCCAAATCAGTAAATCACAAAAGACATACTACTTTTTACAAAAACAAATCTCAATTATTCTCTAATTATTCACATCAAATCCTTAAATTGAAAAATAATAATAAACAAATAGTAAATTACAATATTATTAAAAAAGTAATTAGAATAGAAATCTTTAAACCATACCTATGTTATAATTGCTGAATTGCAAAGCACAGATGATCTGATCTTCACGATGAGTCGATGACTTCCAGTGTTTTGATAATTGATATTCAGAATGAACAGAGAACAATCTTTGTTCTGTATTTTATTCGGTAGCTAAGCAGAGGGAAGGAGAGGGTTTTGTACTTTTGTTATATGACTTCATCTGGCCAACTGGGGTAATGGGTATAGACGCGCATAGTCCAAAAACTCAATTTCTCCAAACCTTTCACATTTTTACTTTGTTTTGTTTATTAAATAAATTTATTAATTATATTTTTAAAGTAAATTAAAGTAAATTATATTTTAATTTTAAAATAAAGTTATCACAAAGATAATAATATATTTTAAAATTTTAATATGTCCCCCAATCACATATATGTTAATGTATTCTAATTAAAATTTGTATTTTAAAATATAAAAAAAATAATATAGAAAATAAATACACCTATATACATATGTTATTGAAATATTTTGGTGCCCGTGTGCGCGGTGGTGCCCTAGGCGGCCGCCTTGGTCGCCTTACCCAAGGGCCGACCTTGTGTCTCCTACTACATGCACATATGATATCCTCACGGGTTGCCTTTTATCCCTCAACAAGCTGCTTGCACTACTCACTCTTCCAGTATAGTCATAAAAATAACGGAGCACTGCTTTAACTTTCCAAATAAAAAAAATCCAAATTCCTGAAGTAATCATCCTGAAGTAATCATGCATTTGTGCTGAAATACTATGGTTTAACTATGTGAGGTTAATAGATGCCATATATTACTTTCTTTAATTGAAACAACTTTTTTTCCTTTATTATCATACTGTTGCTATATAATACTCACATTACTAACTTGTGCTCAACTTCACATATATTTTCTTATTGTTTGAGTCAGTACATTACAATATACAATACCTTTGTCTACAAATATTAGCCGTGTGAGTGACCTTTCTGCACAAAATTTGAAGGAAAATAGTAATAATGTGTAGGAACTGATTCTGAGCAAGTTGTCAGGAAAGCTGAATGCACTAAAATAGTTGGCTAGTACATGCTCATTTCTTATTGACTCAATACCGTATCTACGTTACTATCATCTAATAATTGTCATTTATCCGTGTGCGAGGAAAGCAGCCTAGCCCACATCATATTTATTATCACAACCTTGTTCTGTTTCTCAGTAATATTCTGCAATATACAACTTAACAATTAGCCTCTTTCAGTAACAGGCGAAATCTAAAACCTCTTGGGAATTAATTTAAATTAATATTAAGAACTTAAAGCCCTTACTTACATGGAAGGGTATTTAAGAATGTCTGACATTAACAGATTCAATGGTAAAGCATGTGTGACCAACCATTGCTCCATGGTCGATATTTTGGGCAAGAAGCATGCAATACATGTTGTCTGATGCATTTCTAGGAATAGCCCAGTTCATATTAGTATGATCTGCCATACATCAAATGCTCAGTTCATTACGTATGTGATAAGAAGATGTATCAATTAGAGTGTTCCATAATGTTTTAAAAGGATGATAAATTATAGTACCAATCTTGGTATTTGAGGTTGATGGTCATCTTGTGCTATCCACTCTTCTTTTGTTTGGCAGAGTGATCCTAAGATTTATAAAAGTTATCTCCTCTTAATGTTAATCTATGATTACAACTTGGAAATTATTATACGCATATAACTAAATAACTTTTGCTCTCATGAAATGTAGTTCTTATGTATGTACATGAATACAAATATCTAATGAAATAAAATTAAAACATGTAGTCCAATATATTCAAGCAGAATGAAGGATACTAAATATTTGAATAGAGATTTGTTCACTGAACAGTAGAAAGGGATTAACAACGCCACAAAAAAATATTTGCATCTGTTGTAAACACTTTGACATATTAATATAAAAAAATTAGTGTCGAAATGCATACATTGATCTTCCAAGATAGCCAAATTCCAACATCTCGTAGAATGTTGTTTCCAAAAGCAACTCACTGGGCAGTAAATTTTGAATTTACAGAAAGGGGTTCTTTTCTTGATAATAACCATATGATCATTTTATTTAAGCCATTTCCTATATATTCAAACAGTCCACTGTTTCCTTCCACTGACTCTGAGATCAAACAACAGTCCCATCAGGTAAGAGTAGCATACACTACAATAAACCCTGCATTACATTTTCATTACCCGACCCGTGACTATGTTACTCTCCCCCAAAATTATTTTATATTAAATAAAAATATTCAATCCATTGGTAGGATCTATATAAAAAAAATTCCATTTAACTTATAGTTAATCCGTCATTTATGTTCCTCTCTTACATGAAATATAATGTTTTTGTCCAAGAATTTATAAAATAATTCTTAGAGATTATCAAATTTTTTGGTCCTTTCTTAAGGTGTCTATGTATCTTTTTATAAGAAATCAAGCCCACGTAATTTTTTTAGTTTCAGATTCTATTTAGGTCCATACTCCCATTCTTAGGAGCAAGCAACCTATTATGTTAAGTTTCCTTGTTTATTATATTTCCAATGATATCCGGTTTCTTGTGTGTAAATATTAGTGACCCATTGGGTCTATTTTAATCCTTATTTACGGACCAATATTTATTAAGAAATTATTATTATATTATGTATCAACAAGTCCCAGATGTTTATCAGAGGTTTTTCTTTGGTGAACACTTTAGTTATTCAATGTCATCACCTCTCGATTAAACTTCTTAGCTTACGATTATTCACCAATGTCTTTGTGTCTTCGAAGAAGGGGATGATATAACTTTAGAGATTAGTTAATTTTTTAACCTTCCTTGACTATAGATTTGTGCACGTGACATTGTGTTTTTCTCTATATGTTTTCCAAGCATCAAGCAATTCAATTCGGGTCAAAATCTTTCTTGATGTTGGTTCCATAGTTTAAATTTCCAAACAGTCAAGTAATTTGAGTTATAAATTACTTGGTTTTGCTTGCGTTTAGATGAGAGGTCGTTCGTAAGCCACACAATTTTCAAAAAACTTTGCTTACCAATAAGTTACTCTATGATATATAAATTATTAAATGTAAAAAACTGTAGATCACCAGTATCTCATCTCGGTCGAACCATCATAACTTCGCACTGAAGTGTATCTGGCCCGATATATCCCGTGCCCTCAAGTGGCTTGTTGCTTCATTAAAGAAGTAGTTCGTCACTAGTATAAGACGCATATATATTATATCCTCGTGTGAGTGTCAATATTTCATAAGTCTAGGACTTGATTACTTGTTAATTTCATGTGATCATCGATAAATCACAAGTATGGGTATTAATCAATTTGTTGTCCTCAAATGATTGTCGATAGGTCAAAAGTTTGGGATTAAAATTTTATTTCCCCCTAAGTCTTGGACGATGAGTCACTTATGAGGATTTTAACGAATTCGTTACTCTCAAGTGACTCTCGTTGAACACTTTTTCGGGTTGGATATATATTTTTCCTATAATATATCTGCATAAACCTTGGGGGGTTTTGATTTTTGCACAACCTAAACTATGTGTTGACGGAGGAATCTGGTAACAACAAAGATTGAGGTTTCTCGCCGGAACTAAGATCTGTGACGGTGGTTCTTTACCGGAAACTTAAGCGGTGTGTGGTGGTTTATGGTTGTTTTAGGCTGAGATTGATCAGAGTAAGTGGTGGCTCTCTTATCAGCTCTCAACTTCTTACCCTCTCAATGTGCCTACGTACCCTTTATATAGGGATCAAGCCTGACGTAGTTCTCGTAGAACAAGAAGTCTAATGCATTGAGACTTCTTACTCCTAAGCCCAATAGAAGCCCATCCGATATCCATCTTCTGCTAGCTTTAGGAATGTCCAACTATGAGGCCCAACCGCAAAGGCCCAAGGCTCGTCCGTAATCGTAGGACTTCACGGATAGTGCATCTCCCTGCGCAAGGATAACACTCCGCTACAGCTATCTCCCTTGATTTACGAACGCAGGTATAGCCACGGTTCACCCCAAATGCCAGACGCGTCCCTGTCCCCCGAATGAGGATAACCCACCAGATAGCAGGACAGGTGATCCCAAGCTCTTGGGTGCAAAGTGCAGGATGACTCCAAAGTTCTCCAACGAGGACACCCGTTGAATACAAGAACAGAGCTCCCAAAGCACACACCAAGGTTAAACCCCGCATCCCCAACGAGGACACCCGTTGAATACAGGAGGAGGCCTTCAATCATCAGGCATACCCCTGGAGGCCTTCAAGCTTTTCACAGACATCCCCCTCCTTGACCGTCTCAAGGAGGGAATTCTTCCAAGAGTACCTGCAACAAATACATTAGTAAAAATAACCTCCATCGCTCCTTTCCATGCAAGCTTTGTCCTGAATTCACCATTAAGATCACATAAAACAAACATAGGACGCGTCCTAGAAATTAGGGCGCATCCTCACCCTTATTAGACTTGCACCGTCTCCTCTAAACCATCACGCACAGCATTTCACCTCCTATGACGCGTCATTGCTAAAGTAGGCGCGTCCTACTGCGTTCATCACCATAAGCTCTCGCCTGCCAAGCACTTTCATAAACATTGACGCGTCCATAGAGTCTGGGGCGCGTCCTTCCTTGACCATGCACTCTTCTTGCCTCGTAACATATCCCTTTCCTAGTAGGCGCGTCCTGTAGGCTTGGACGCGTCCTTACTTCCACAACGCAACATTGAGTTTGACTGCAATTAGCCCGCGTTTGACCCGAGTCAACCCAATGCCAAATTTTGGATATAACAACTACCCCCCAAATTCCATTTGCAGTTAAAAACAAAATTGGAATTTCTTTCCAAGCGAAATTTGGCTCAAACTATGTGGACGCGTCATAACGGGAAAACGCGTCCTACCTTCACTTTCTACATGCGGTATACAGCTGTCATCCTTAGGGGCGTCCTTTTTCTATAAATACCCTAGTTGCATCGCACCACCATCACCATCCCTGTTTCTCTCTCACACAACCTCCATTGCCGCCTTTTCAAGAAGGAATTTCGAGGTCCAAATTCCGGTAATCTATCCAGCCATTTCCCTATTTCTGTAGCTCAATCCAACCGCCAACTCACAAGGTATACAAATCTTCCTTTACTTTCCTATTTAATTAAGTAAATTGAGTTTAATAAGCAAAAACACGTTCATATGCTTCGAGTTGCCGTACACCACTCTTAACTCTCCTTGCATGTATATGTGAATATATCTGTAAATTTAACATATTTTGCTTCCCTGATCTCCCAACTACATGTTTCCAGGATTTCATCATATTTCCCCCAAATTGTTAACAATTGTTAACAGTCGATTAACATTCCGCTGTTATAATCATGTAGGACGCGTCTTCCTGTTAGGACGCGTCCTGTATCTTCTAATTTAAGACATGTTCAAGTTGTCCCAAACAAAGGTAATATAGGACCAAAGGTTTATTAGGACGCATCATTGTAGCACACCCCCCTGCGGTAGATTTTCAGGACGCGCCCTCCCAATATCCTCCTTCCATCTTTCTTTTCCTTTTCTTCTCTCCCTTTTTTTTTTAATGGACGCGTCCTCAAATTGTTATTTATTCTTTTGCAGCTGGAGGACGCGTCTTCTTCTTCACCATTTCACCCGTTTAAAGCACTCAACAAGCGTATTGGAACCTATTCCCCACACCTGATCTCTTTTAAACCCGACTTTCCCAACATCCACAGGACGAATTCCTTCCTTAGAGCAGAAAGACGCGTCTTCTGTTCCCTTAAATCAAAAACCTCAATAATGTCCAATTCCAGTTCTGACTCCATGGATCATGTTCCCATACTTTCAAGAATGGAGAAGAAGGGAGTCAAAAGGCAAAGAACTCTGGTTCTCGATACTAGGGCTGCCATTGAAGATTGGACAGACGACGAAATTGTTTTAACCACAAGCCAAAAACCCCAAAAAATAGCCATTTCAGGAGAGGACGCGTCCTATTCCCAGGACGCGTCAAATTCTCAAGGCTCGGCTCCCTCTCAGGACGCGTCACCTCTCAGCGTGAATGAATTTGAAAGGAGGATTCCTGACCCCGAAACATATCCAGTATCCCCTCAGAAATCAGACTCCCCTCTGGAACATTGGAATCCTTCAGATGTTGAAGTGGACTGTGACTGGACCAGGCTTGACACTCTAACTGAGGCAGAGAAGAATGCTAGAAGAAAAAGAGAGGGCAAGCTGGCATGCGTAGCTCTTGACTCGACGGCAACCGATTGGGAAATTCAATGGCACATGAAGTACTATGACATGGAGGGAATCTGGGCGCGCCCTCTTCGAACCATGAGGCCACACATTTAAAATGTTGGGAACCAAAGGATCCCCAGAATGGTGCTTACTCCAAAGTTAATTTCCTTGGGTGTGGGCGCGCCTTTGCATCCATACATTAAGAAAATCTTAAAATGGTACGACGTAGCTCCAGTCCAACTATCACCAAATTCATACAAACTAGCTTGGGCTCTGTTCATCATGTACCATAACTTAAGGCTGGGTGCGCCCTCAATGAAAGAATTCAGATTCTTTTACAGCATCAGGAAATCAATTCCCGGGTACCACTTCCTGGTAGTCAACAAATGGTTGAACAACAAGGGATTCAATGAAGGTAAAATTAGCCACGAAAGAGACTGGAAGGAGCCATTCTTCTATATTTATGATGTCAAAAGGACACGCGTTCGCTTCAACTTGGAACCAAGTGAGTCCAACATTCAGGACGCGTCCCCTTTATCAGGGCGCGCCTTTTCTTTTATACCCCTTTCTTTGTCTTCTTTGTTGTAACCTATCCTCCCTTCTCTTAAATAAAAGGACCCAGAAAGAGCTTGCAGGAAAGAAGAAGAAGAGAGCAGAAAAGGTGTTACAGTATGCTGAAAAACATTTCAACCTCAAGGACATGATCACCGAGGAGAACTTGAAGAAAATAGGAGCTTTGTCCCCACGAGTGGGTTCTCTCTGCAAATTTCGAGATTTCCACAATGGGAAACCTATCCTTACTGCTTCTGAAAAGTCCAAAGGGCTCCAAGCCACAGAAATTATTCAGCCAGACATCACCAAGAAGGTGGATTTAGAGCAGGGTAAGAAATCATTGTACGTACGATGCGTCACGGCGTTAGGACGCGTCGTATTTATGCTCACTTTTTCCCTTTAATTTTAGCATAATTTATAAAAGTTACTTCATATATGCACTATCACCTTGGACGCGCCCTACCCCCCGGGCATGTCTCCTTATTATAGAAAACGTCTTAGGTAAGACGCGTCATACCGTTAGGACGCGTCATTACCACACATTTATTCATCTTTATGTTCATTTATATCTGACATGCACGTAGACCTTTATATCATGAAATAGGCGCGTTCTACTTTTAGGACGCGTCTCCTTGTACCTAACTAATTCCTTTCAATATTTATATTGCAGATATGGCCTCTCTCCCCAAAGGGTCCGCAATTGGGGCTTCCAAAAAACTAAGAGCAAGGAAACAGGCTCCCACAAAGGTTGATTCAAAGGCAAAAACCCCACCTCCTGCTGCAACTCCTTCTCCTCCTCCAAAGATAATAGAGACTCCCGCGTTTGAAATTCCTGAGGAGGGGGAGGACGCGCCCTCGAAATGCCAAAAGATCATTCCTGACGATCAGTCCTTCGTTCTTAGATACCTGGGCGCGTCCTCTGTTGGGGATTTTTCAGAGGATGAAGTCAGAGGCTGGACTTTCAGAACAGAGCAACAAACAGAAAAAGCCATGGTGAAGGCCGCAGCTGAGCTTCACCTTCATGCCCGACAGAGTGCCAACGTGGCGGTAAGGCTCAGGGCGCGTCTTGCAGTTACTGATACTGCAAAGAGCCAGCCGAAGACAAGGTCAAATCTCTGGAAAAACACATTGCCCTGCTCACCAAAGAAAAAGATGTTGAAATCAGACGCCTGGAGGGCGAGAGGACGCGTCTAGAAACAGAAAAAGCTGTTTTGGAAGGCAATGTCTCTGCAATGGAAAAGCAAATGGACAGCGTCATCACCCTGAACTCCACCATACAGCTGGAACTTGACATCCTGAATGATGATAGGCTGCATGGATGGACAGAGGAGAAAAAACTGGTTTATCAGCACGGCTTCCAGGCTGGATTTGAAGAATGGTGCTCTGGATTCATTGCCAACGACCCAGAGTATACATTCTCAAAGTTTGATGCAGATACCCAGATATGGGTAAACGATTTCAGGATCAGGGCTGCAGAATCCATCAAGAACAAAAGGATATTCCTAGGCTTAGAGGAAGAGGACGCGTCCCCTGAACCTGCTCCACTCCAAACTCAGCCTTCCCCTGCAAATGACCAGGACAAGCCCCAAGATGCGCCTCCTGCCTAGGACGCGTCTTATGTTTTTCATGTACTTTTTCTAAACTCTTTAAAGGCGCGGGCCCTTTGAAGCCTTGCAAGTTGTAAAAACTATTTTTGACCTCCATTCACTTGCACTTTTCTCAATCATTTACATGGGCGCGCCTTGTGTTTAGGGTATGTCGCCTTTGATTAATTTGTTATTATTTTTACTCCCGTCAAGCAAATATCCATTGTGGGCGCGTCCTCTCTAGTTGGACGCATCTTTGTTTGCTTTGGAAAGTGCATGAGCACGGCACTACACTGTACTTGTGTGTTTAACCAATGCACAAGGCGCGACGGGGCGCGTCCTAACTGTTTGACATGCCTTAATGCTCTCTTAGAAATATTTCATCTCAGGGAGGACGCGTCCTTGGTAAAGACTTGCTTTTGCTTTTAAATTATGAGCATCAACCAATATTACTTGGGCGCGTCCTTGGAAATAGTACACTGCCTAGTTACATTTTTACTCAAGTTCTATTGATCCTTTTAGCAGCCACTACTTCAGTTAACATCCACATAGAACTATCACTCAAGACGCGCCTCACCTTTGATCCAAAATACATCATCCTTCCCGCAGGACGCGTCTTTGACAAGCACTTTTTCTTTTTTACTTATGTTGTCAATATCATAGTAACATTCAGTCCAAAGGAGCATCAACCAAGATAACTTGGGCGCGTCCTTGAAAATAGTACATTTTTCTTGTGTTTCATTCATATAAAACCCTAGCTTAAGGCGCGCCCTACGTTTAGGACGCGTCATGAGACCAAGCAGATTGAGCAAATTTTTTTTTTTTTAAATAAAATTTCAAAATTTTATTTATAATGCGCTCTGATGTCAAAAGTGCACCAGTCCCACGGCTACTATGCTCTGTGGGGAAATTATTTCTAAAAAATGACCCTTCAACTATTCCCAGAGTAAGTAGTACATGCACCACCCCCCTAGGCTAGGAGGAATTTATTTAATTCTAGCCTATAAACTGGGCATAAATCAAAATGATAAAAGAAATACGCAAGGGGCCAAAGCCACGCCTCACTGGTAATACTTTCGGAGATGTTCCGCATTCCAAGCTCGCGGAATTAGCTTCCCGTCCATGTCTTCAAGGTGATAAGTCCCCTTCCACAGGATGGACTTTATTCTGTACGGTCCTTCCCAATTAGCTCCAAACACTCCATGTTGGGGGTTCTTTGTATTTGGCATCACTTTCCTAAGTACCAAATCCCCCACCTTCAGCAACTGTCCTTTTACCTTCTTGTTATAATACCTTGCGACGCGCTGCTGATATGCTGCTAGCCTTAGCTGAGAATTTTCCCTCGTCTCCTCTAAGATATCTAAATGAAGCCTTTGATTAACCTCAGCGTCCTCTTTCCCGTAACAGTCTCTGCGAAGTGATCCCGATCCAACTTCCACGGGGACCATAGCTTCGTAACCGTAAGTCAGCATAAACGGCGTTTCTCCCGTAGTAGATCGCTGTGTAGTGTTGTATGACCACATCACCTTCGGGAGTTCTTCAGGCCAATTCCCTTTACGTTCCTCCAGCTTGGTTTTGAGGGTATGTTTTATTATTTTGTTAACAGCCTCTGTTTGTCCATTGTTTTGAGGATGATAGACCGCCGCAAACTCCTTCTTGATTTTCAACTCCTCACATAGCTGTCGCAACTCCTTGCTATCAAACTGTTTTCCATTGTCGGAGACCAGCTTGTAAGGGATTCCAAACCTACATACAATTGAGTTGAAAACAAAATCTCTGATTTTCTTTGCGGTGATAGTAGCCAGTGGCGTAGCTTCCGCCCATTTAGTAAAGTAATCGACCGCAACCACTGCATACTTGACGTCTCCTTTAGCTTTCGGCAATTCTCCGATAAGATCGATTCCCCGCATGGCGAACGGCCATGGGCTTGCCATAGGCATCAAGAGTGTAGCCGGCATAGACGAGTAGTTTGCAAAGCGCTGGCAGCGATCACATGCCTTGACGAAATTTGTAGCATCTTCTCTCATTGTGGGCCAATAATACCCTTGGCGCAACACTTTCATTGCCAACGAGCTACCCCCCGAGTGATTGCCACAGATTCCTTCATGCACCTCTCTTAGGATGTAATTTCCTTCTTCTTCTTCAACACACCTGAGTAGAGGTTGGTTGAACCCTCTCTTGTATAGGACTTCATCGTATATCACATATCTTGCGGCTTGATAACGAAGTCGACGAGCCATAAACTTATCCTCGGGGAGTGTTCCCTTGCGAATGTAAGCTAGAATGGGCGTCATCCATGTTTCCTTGGGAGCTTCATCCACTTGCAAAGTTTCTATCTCTGGGATACTCGGAACCTCCTGGATTTCAAGAGGGATGGATCCTAACAACACAGCCTCTTGTTGCGACCCCATTTTTGCCAAAGCATCCGCATTACTGTTTTTCTCCCGCGGAACGCATTCCAATCTAACTTCTTTGAACATTCCAATCAGGCGCTGTACACATCTCAAGTATAATTCTGTTCGCGGGCCTCGCGCTTGAAATCCCCCATTCACCTGATTCACTACCAACTCTGAGTCACTTCTTGCAATTAAGTTTCGCACCCCCATTTCCAGAGCGATTTTCAGGCCATTAATCAGCGCCTCATACTCCGCATCATTATTAGTTGCATAAAACTTGAAATGAATTGCGCTCATCAGGTGGTGGCCTTCCGGAGATACAAGTACTATGCCCGCACCTGCTCCTCCATTGTTAACCGCCCCATCCACATGCAAGATCCACCAAGGATGTGGAAACTCCTCCAAAGACTCCTCGGCCTGAGGTGGATATAGCATCACCAAAGCTTTATCATCAATTTCAGAATCAAATTCCAACAAGAAATCGGCTAAGGCTTGTCCTTTTATCGCTGTTCGAGGCACATATTCCAAATCAAACTGTCCCAACTCCACAGCCCATTTCAGCATTCTGCCTGATGACTCCGGTTTGTGCAGGACCTGTCGCAGTGGGTATGCTGTACGAACTTCGACTCTATGGGCCTGAAAATACGGCCGCAATTTTCTTGACGCAAGAATCAGGGCGTAAACCAGTTTCTCCATATTTGTGTAGCGAGTTTCAGCGTCGTGTAACCGCTTGCTCACGTAGTACACTGGTGATTGCTGCCCGTCTTCCTCTCTTACCAGAACCGCACTGATCGAATATTCAGACACTGCGAGGTAAAGTATTAGATTTTCCCCATCCAATGGCTTTGACAACATGGGAGGATGCCCCAGTTGCTCCTTGATTCTTTTGAAAGCCTCTTCACATTCTGACGTCCATACAAAGTCTTTCCCAGCTAATCTAATCGCCTTGAAAAACTCCTTGCATCTATCAGACGACTTTGAAACAAATCGATTTAACGCGGCGATCCTCCCAGTCAAACTCTGCACCTGTTTCACATTGGTGGGTGACTTCATATTCAATAATGCCTTGATCTTCGCGGGGTTGGCCTCAATTCCCCTGTGGTTGACAATGAACCCGAGAAACTTTCCCGATTCCACGCCGAACACACATTTTTGTGGATTTAATTTCATACGAAACCTCCTCAAAATATTAAACATCTCCATCAGGTGCTTGATATGGTCAGTTATCACCTTAGATTTCACCAGCATATCGTCCACATACACTTCCATGGTTCTCCCGATTTGGTCTTTGAACATCATGTTTACCAGCCGCTGGTAGGTCGCGCCAGCATTAATCAAGCCAAAAGGCATTCCTATGTAACAGTATAACCCCCTGTCCGTAATAAAGGACGTATGTTCTTGATCGGGGCCATACATCAGAATTTGATTGTATCCGGAGTATGCATCCATAAAACTCAACAACGCATACCCTGCCGTCGCGTCAACCAACTGATCAATTCTTGGCAGCGGGAAGCTATCCTTTGGACATGCCTTATTGAGATCCGTGAAATCCACACATGTCCTCCACTTCCCATTCGGTTTCTTCACCAGTACTGGATTTGCAAGCCATTCGGGGTAGAACGATTCTTTGATCAACCCCACTTCCAACAACCGGTCTACTTCTTCTTTTAATGCTATCGCCCTTTCTCCACTTACTGGGCGACGTTTCTGACGTATGCCCTTGCAATTCGGGTGGATATTCAAACGGTGACACATTACTTCCGGGTCGATCCCTATCATATCTGAATGACTCCATGCGAAAACATCGAGGTTTGCAATTAGAAAGCGGGTAAGACCTCCTCTCATCTCCTCATCCAACTGAGATCCCACTTTCAAAACCTTGCTTGGGTCATTTTTATCAACTGGAATAGATATTGTGTCTTCGGCCGGTCCCGTTTTTTCGATAAGCATAGGGATCCTGGGATCCAAATCGAAATCAAAGTCTCGGGGGTCTTCAATTTCTACTTTTTCATCTGAGGGCGCGTCCTCGTTTGGAGGAGCATCAACCTCAACTTCATTCAAGGGCGCATCCTTCTTTTGAGGAGCATCAACCTTGCAGTTATCGCCGAGACCTTGCAAAATCTCACTTCTCCCTTCCAACTTTTCCCCGTTAACCTCTTTCTGCGTGATTCCCCCTGTGTGACTCACCACCACTTCTTCTACACTACGGATTTTCGAAACACGTCCCTGCATCACAAAAGAGTTCCCAGAGGTATTGGTTTCTTCCTTTCCGGGGTTCTCAACAAAATAGTGGGCATGGACCTCTCCACCCGGTTTTGTATGAATATCTTCTATATCTTCAAATGGGAGACCTTTCCCTTCATACCTTCTTCTGCGAAATTCCTTGACAGCCTTGTGATAGCAGTCACGTGACTCATACTGTGACCCTCTCAGGCTGCCAACTCCGTTTGGCGTCGGGAACTTTATCATCAAGTGGTGTATCGAGGTTATCACCCTGAACGCACGCAACCAAGGTCTGCCGACCAGTACGTTGTGCGCGGAATCCTGATCTAGCACCTTAAAATCTATCATTTGAGTAACCGACAAAGCCCCTTCCCCAAGCGTGACGGGAAGTCTGACTGAGCCCATAACTCTCACTACTTCCCCCATAAAGCCATAGACGTGCGCATCTTCAAAATACATGTCACTATCTGGGAAACCCAGCTTTTTGTAGGTGCTATAGTACAAGATGTTTGTAGAACTCCCATTATCCAGGAACACTCGATGTACGTTCATTGCCCCAATAAGCATGGTAATCACCAGCGCATCGTTGTGAGGATGATGCACCCACCTAGATTCTTTTTCCCTGAATGTAATATCAGCGGACTCCCCCTTAAAGACCTTCGGGGGTCTATCTTCCAAGCTGTGGATGTTAGTGAGCGGTGGATGTCGCGCTTCTCTCGCGTTTCTTTCAAGTGCTCGATTACTGTCACCAACAAAAGGGTGTCCTCCAAAAATTGCCCTGATGCTGCCGGCCCTCTGAAACTTGACCTCCGCTGTTTTCTCAACATCCTCCGCCCGCGAGGGTTGTCTTTCATCTTTACCCTTGTCATCAAGTCCCCTGCGTCGCTTCACCTTGTCGATCCATTCTCCTAGGTGTCCAGCCTTGATCAATTCCTCAATCTCATCCCGCAAGTGACGACACTCGTGGGTGTCATGGCCAGTAGACTCATGGTAGTCACAGTACTTCTTTTTATCTCTGCTTTGCCATGAAGTTAGACGGTCGGGCTTCTTGAAGATTCCCCTGTCCTTATTTACCTCGAAGATATGATCAATGAACGCCGCCAGCGGGGTATAATTGCTGACTCTTCTCTCGTAGTTCGATGGTGGGCTCCATTCTCTTCGCGAGCTCACAGCGTTTACCCTGTTAGGGCTTTTGGCGTTTTGCCGATAACCCGGACTTACAGATCTGTCCCTTCTCTTGGATCGCCCCTTGGAGTTATAGGTATCATCATTCTTTTTTGTTTCTGCAAGCGACTGCTCGATTGCTTTGAACGACTCCGCCTGTGCGAGCACATCGGCCAATGACACTGGGTCTTTCCCTTGTAGGTGTTTCCAGAAATCCGTCCCCACACGCAACCCAGCTATAAGCAATATTTTCAACGTTTCGTCAGTTGCACCCCTCACCAAAGTAGATTCTGCGTTAAACCTCTTGAAATATGAAGTCAAACTTTCTCCTTCCTTTTGTTTCACATTAGCTAGCGTGGTAACAGGTGGTGTGTACTTCACCGCGGCTTGAAATTGTGTTAAAAACAAAGTTTTCATCTGTTCCCAGGATGTAATTACACCTGGACCAGGCTTTTGGAACCACTGCTGAGCACCTTCTCTGAAAGTGGCTGCCAAGAGACGGCATCGAGCCAAATCAGGTACTTGATATACATCCATTTCAATGTTAAAACGCCCCAAGAACTCCACAGGATCAGAGTTCCCGTGGAAACGCAAGTCGTTGGTTGTGTTCCGGTATCCCGCGGGCAATTGCGCCTCCCTCACAACAGCAGCAAAAGGAGAAGGAGCTTGCGCTGTCGCCGTTACTCTTCCTCCCTCAAGATGGTTGAGTAACCGCTTGAGGTCGTTCACATTAAACGTCCCTACCCCAGGAATGGTTTGAACATTAGGCTGCTGGGGTTGCTCTGCGACTTGCTGAAATTCCCCTTGATTACCCCCCGGGTGCGGCGGAGGATCTCGCCGCCCCTCACCTTGAGGCTGCGGCGGTGGCATATTACCATTTTGGTTCTGAATGTTTTCCCGTACACGAGGTTCATCCTGACCGTGTCGCGGAATTTCATCATTGTTCTGCATTCTTACTTGAGTCCGCCCGCCGTCCTGGTCATGAGGACGCGCTCCAGACCCATTACCAGTAACGTTGTGAGAAGCTACGGGAATAACGGCGGGGGCTTCTCCAGCGGAGTGCGCTCCACCTCTCCTACCATTGTAAGGGCCTCTTCCGTATTGATATCTCATCCTTCCTCGTCCATTCCTCTGATATCCCCGGTAGAAATTCCCGGGCCTTCCTCGCGGAGGGGCACGCTCGTGCTCGCGGTGCCGCATCCCGTCATCCCTTTGGAATGCGGGGGGCACACGCGTCGTATCACGGGGCCTCGCTTCTCCGGCGTTTCCTTCCTTTTGCCATTCTACCAGCAACATCCTCAAATCGTCATCCTCCAACCTTATGCCAAGCCTCTTCTTCAAGGTTGAAAGATCCCTTCCTTCCTCGTCTTGGCTTTGAGCGTTCTCCACACGGCGACGCTCCTGCATCGTACGTCCAGACCTATGCGGGTGTGGCACTACCTGGTTGCCCAGGTGAGGCCTTTCTCTGCCTTCAGTGTCCTCATCCGCAAGCTCTACAATAGGTTCTACATCGTCAGAATATTGCAAACGCCGCGGAGTGATTCGCGGGTTATCCCCGCTCCCCTGGGTATCTCCCTCAACTACAGGGGCTTTCCTCAAGGCATGGCCGTGACGGGGGAAACGACGACCTCTCCTCGTCCTTCGACGCTCCACCGTGTTCAGTCTTGAGTTAAAACTGTTAAGAGTATCCCCCATGCGATATAATTGCTCCAATATATCAGTGTTGCTGATGAGAACTGGAGGTGTCCCCCCCACATCCGGAGCCCTTGGTGGGTCCGCCATGTTTCTGGGAACGTAAGGTTCGTGGCGAGTATAGCGCCCCCCGCCTTCCCCTTCTGACCTGCTGTCACTTCCATCATAAGAACTTCCATCACGATTGTAAGACATCTTTTCCTCCTAAGATTGCGACCTTAATTAGCAGCCCCTCCTTCTAGCGCCAATTTGTTGACGGAGGAATCTGGTAACAACAAAGATTGAGGTTTCTCGCCGGAACTAAGATCTGTGACGGTGGTTCTTTACCGGAAACTTAAGCGGTGTGTGGTGGTTTATGGTTGTTTTAGGCTGAGATTGATCAGAGTAAGTGGTGGCTCTCTTATCAGCTCTCAACTTCTTACCCTCTCAATGTGCCTACGTACCCTTTATATAGGGATCAAGCCTGACGTAGTTCTCGTAGAACAAGAAGTCTAATGCATTGAGACTTCTTACTCCTAAGCCCAATAGAAGCCCATCCGATATCCATCTTCTGCTAGCTTTAGGAATGTCCAACTATGAGGCCCAACCGCAAAGGCCCAAGGCTCGTCCGTAATCGTAGGACTTCACGGATAGTGCATCTCCCTGCGCAAGGATAACACTCCGCTACAGCTATCTCCCTTGATTTACGAACGCAGGTATAGCCACGGTTCACCCCAAATGCCAGACGCGTCCCTGTCCCCCGAATGAGGATAACCCACCAGATAGCAGGACAGGTGATCCCAAGCTCTTGGGTGCAAAGTGCAGGATGACTCCAAAGTTCTCCAACGAGGACACCCGTTGAATACAAGAACAGAGCTCCCAAAGCACACACCAAGGTTAAACCCCGCATCCCCAACGAGGACACCCGTTGAATACAGGAGGAGGCCTTCAATCATCAGGCATACCCCTGGAGGCCTTCAAGCTTTTCACGGACATCCCCCTCCTTGACCGTCTCAAGGAGGGAATTCTTCCAAGAGTACCTGCAACAAATACATTAGTAAAAATAACCTCCATCGCTCCTTTCCATGCAAGCTTTGTCCTGAATTCACCATTAAGATCACATAAAACAAACATAGGACGCGTCCTAGAAATTAGGGCGCGTCCTCACCCTTATTAGACTTGCACCGTCTCCTCTAAACCATCACGCACAGCATTTCACCTCCTATGACGCGTCATTGCTAAAGTAGGCGCGTCCTACTGCGTCCATCACCATAAGCTCTCGCCTGCCAAGCACTTTCATAAACATTGACGCGTCCATAGAGTCTGGGGCGCGTCCTTCCTTGACCATGCACTCTTCTTGCCTCGTAACATATCCCTTTCCTAGTAGGCGCGTCCTGTAGGCTTGGACGCGTCCTTACTTCCACAACGCAACACTGAGTTTGACTGCAATTAGCCCGCGTTTGACCCGAGTCAACCCAATGCCAAATTTTGGATATAACACTATGTGTTTGCTAAAGTAAAATAGCACCCATCTTGATACTGTCGAGTTAATTTTGATTCATGATTCCGATTTAAGAGATATAGCTGCACTCAGAAACATTGAAGGGCTGCTTAGAAATTTCATATAGCCTGGCTTGTATGACTTTGATTTTTCAATGATGCATAAATTTCTGGATTGCATGTCTCTGTGTGATGTAATGCAGACTTCACAAAGACATTTTTGATGCGACTTTGTAAGCAATATCTTTCTGAAAAAGTTACAGTTATAAATGGAGGCCTTGAAGTCTGAAAATGCGACGCTAAAGAAAGAGATGACGATGTAAAAATACAAAATGAAAGCAACACGAAAGACCTTCTCAAGTGTGGTGAGGCGTCTGTATATGCATAAAGATACTATATGGGGGAACAGAGAAAATGATGCAAATGACATGATCACTTTTGATGAGAATGGGGAAGCATTAGTACAAGACAAATATGACGAACAAGATATCCATGAGGTACATCATGATGATGACTATGAAAATAAGAAGTCTGACCGAAAGAAAAGGAGATATAAACATAGATCAAGATCAAGGAGCAACATACCAGAATCAGTAAAGAAGGAGCCTCAGAAAGTGAGAGAGATGATTCAGCGTATCCCAGGAGTACCAAAGCCTCTAGAGAAAGCAACTCCTATAAGCTATGCGGATTCTCCATTTACAAATGAGATTTCTAAAGTGGATAACCCAAAGAGAATCACAGTTCCCTACATGAAGCCATATGATGGATCCAGCGACCCACAAGAACACATTGCTCAATATAAACAACGAATGTTCATTGTGTGGTTCGTTCTAGTGACATCATTCCCTTCTTCTCCTCTAGAATCATTTGTATCCTGCTCTACTGTTCCAATAACCATGAAATTATAAGAATTTTACATGTGCAAGGGTTTTGGATCGAAGCTGACAGGTCCAGCTCTACAATGGTTTGTTGGCTTGCTAAATGGAAGCATATGAACTTTCACAGACTTAGTGAATGCTTTCAACCTGAAGTTTGCAAGCAGAAGAGTATTTTAAAAGTCTACGAGTGACCTTTACAAGATTGTACAATGATATAAAGAGCCGTTAAGGGACTACTTGACTCGATTCAACAGATAGAAGGTCACCATCATGAACTGCTATATACAGACAGCCATAGAGGCTTTCAGAAGAGGACTAGAGAGGGACTCTCTACTCTATGATGAATTCACGAAATACCCGTGTAGAAATATGGACGACGTACAATCCAAGGTGATGGCACAAGTGAGATTAGAAGAATACTGAAGATAAGAAGATGACAAGTACTATCGCCCCAGTCGTAAAATAACGATGAGACCCAAAGAATACAAGCCATATTTGAGGGGAACACTTGAAGACCCACAAGTCTATTCAACAAATGAAAGTGCAGACTGGAGAAAGGATCCAAATTGTCCCTCACATATGATAACTACGGGTTTAATATAACACCTTCGGTTATGATTACAGAATTTCATATACCGGGAGACGTAGTGAAATGGCTTCTCAAGTCAAATAAACCAAAGGAAAATCCAAAATCAAGGTTATGGTGTGATTTTTATGCAGACTATGGACACAAGGCATATAATTGCATTGTGTTGAGAAGATAAATTCAAACCCTCATCACAAAAGGGTATCTTTCAGAATTTATGAAGAGGCCAGCTCACGTGAGGAGGGAACAAACACCACCATGACAGCCAACCCCACCACCTCACCACAAGGTGATCAATTTTATAGCCGGAGGGTCAGATGAGTGAGGAGCAACATATTCTCAGGCAAAAAGACTTGCACGAGACCAAGGTGCACGTGTTGCGTAAACAGATGTCCAAATTGGTAATGTGTCAAGGGTGTATTTTGACGAGGAAGACAACGAACATCTAAGGGAACCTCAATATGACCGTTTGGTCATATCCTTCCTAATAGGGAATTGCTTTGTTAAACAAATCCTTGCCGATAATAGGAGTGCAACAAATATCATGATGCTTTAAACACTACATCAAATGGGATTAATTGAATGTGACATGTTGAAGAAATCCATTACGCTCGTCGGTTTTAGTGGTGAAACAAAAAGAACCATGGGAGAAATCTCTTTGCTAACGTATGCCCAAAATGTGAATATCTTACAAAAAATTTATAATTATGGACCATGATTCAACATATAACATAATCTTGAGAAAGCCTTGGATTCGTGACTTGAGATTCATACCCTCAATATATCACCAAGCAAGTGATAAAATTCCCAACGCCTTGGGGAATATAACAAATACCGGGATATCAAACAAAAGCTAGAGAATGCTACAAAACATATCTGAAACCAAGCATTCATCATGCAGAAGAAAAGAAGCTAACGGTGACAGTGTCTGGTCCAGAAAAATTGGCCGAGGTGAACCTCTCTACAAAAGATAAAAAAGTCTTGATAGGATAAGATCTATCCCCCTCAATTGAAACAAATTTAGTATAATTCTTGACATCACAATTGAACGCATTTTCTTGGGAACATGAATACATCACTAGAATAAGTCCTGACATCATCACTCACAAACTAAATGTGGATTCTACATACACTCAAGTCTAGTAAAAAAGACGAAAATTCACGACAGAACGAAACAAAATCATCAATGAAGAAGTCAACATACTGTTGAAAGCAAGGATAATAAGAGAGGTGGATTATCCATAATTGCTAAATAATATCGTCATAGTTCAAAAGAAAAATGGGAAGTGGATAGTTGTGTTGACTATACTGATTTGAACAAAACTTGTACAAAAAGATCCATACTCATTGTCTCACATCGACATAATGGTGGACTCGACCGCTGGACACGAACTGCTTACATTTCTGGATGTGTCAAGTGGATTCAACCAAATCCAGATTGAACCCTCTGATACCGAAAAAATAGCATTTATAACAGAAAGGGGGATATATTACTACGTGGCTATGCCATTTGGTTTGAGTAATGCAAGTGCAACATTTCAACACCTGGTCAACAAGATGTTCGAAGATCAAACCGGTAAAATAATGAAACTATATATCGATGATATGGTGGTGAAATCAGAAAATGCAGAGAATCATGTCAGAGATTTGCAAGAGGCCTTTGACATATTGAGAACTTTCAACATCAAACTAAACCCAAAAAAATGCAACTTCGATGTATGCTCAGGGAAATTCTTGGGTCACATGGATAAAAATACTAGGAGAGGAATTGAGGCAGGTCCAGACCAAATAAAAGCAATCTTTGAGCTAACCAGCCCATCCAATGTCAAAGATGTTCAAAAGTTGACTGGACGTGTAACAGCTTTGAACAGTTTTATATCACGGTCATCAAATAGATGTAGATTACTCTATGATGTGCTCAGAAAGAATAAAGGCTTTGACTCGATTGAACAACACGAGTCCATGCTGAATTGAAAGAATACTTGACTAAGCCTCCACTGTTAGCAAATCCAAGAATGGGGGAGGATCTTTACGTATACCTTTCTGTTACAAAATATGCCGTAAGTGGAGTTTTGGTAAAAGAATCTGAAGGCGTCCAGTCTCCAACCTATTACGTCAGTAAGAGCCTAGTTGATGCTAAAACAAGATATATGTCTCTTGAAAAATTAGTTCTTGCATTAATCATGACTTCAACAAAATTGAGACATTATTCTGAATCACATAAGATACATATGGTGACAGATTTTCCATTGTGAATGGTCCTGAGCAAGCCTGATTTTACGGGACAAATGGCCAAGTGGTCTATATGGCTGAGTATATACAACATTGTATATGATTCACGAACATCGATTAAATCATAATCACTGGCTGATTTTGTGGTTGATTCAGTCCAAACCAAATGACACAGGCAGAGAAAGAAAATCAGCACATGGTATCTAATGCAGATGTTCTTCCATGGACGTTGTACACTGATGAAGCTTTTAACGTGAATGGAACAGTATTGGGTCTTATCCTGAAATCGCCTCAGGGGGATGTCTTAGCATATTCAGTCTGTTGTTAATTCAAAGCCATCAATAATGAAGCGGAGTATGAGGCTCTAGTCATGGGACTCACGACAACAAAAGACATGAAGATTAGCAATATTGACGTGAACTGTGACTCTTTCCTGATAGTCAATCATGTCAATGGTACTTACGAGGCAAAATATCACAAGATGGCCACATATTTGAGCATTATCAAAACCTTAAAATATTCCTTTGATGTGTTTAAAATTCAACAAGTGCCAAAGGAGCAAAATGTGCAAGGTGACGCGCTCGAGGGTTTAGGAGTTGTCTTCAAGGATGTCAGTTCAACCATCATCCCTGTCATTCACATGATAAAGTCGGCGAATGAAAGAATGATGGAGAAATCAGATGTCTTACTTTTAGATACAGACAACAATACGAACAACTAGATATACATGTATAAAGATTACTTGCAACATGTTGTACAACCATACAATCGCAATGAAGCACGAACGCTATGCACAAAACGCTATGCACAAAACGCTATGCACAAAACCTTCACGATTCATTATCGTCGATGATGTGTTATTCAAAAAGTCAGCTACAGGGTTACTACATGTTGGATTAATTATTTAATCTAAACATAGGATAGTTTATTTATTTGTTTTTGTTGAATAAGTCTGTAAGTTGTTATAGAGACGTGGGCATGTTTTAAGAATAGGTCGTGGGTAGTTGAAGTAAAATAGGAGAGTTGGTTCCTGGTTTGCAGGTTTGCAGGATCAACCTAGTTTAAATTTCTGCATTCTTTCTGAAAGTATATTAACTTCAATTTAGAACGTTTGTTTTCCATTCAATAACAAGTTGAGTTGTTTAGTATATTTTGTATCTCTGTTTAAACCTTATATCTAGTATCAGAGCCTTCAAACACATAAAACCCAAACACTGTTTCAAAAACACTTCTTTTCGAGATGGACACAAAGAGCAAGGAAAGCTCTTTTGGCTTAAGTTATCCAATGCTTACGAAATTTAACTACACAGCATGGGCTCTGAAAATGCAAGTCTTTATGCAAGCCCATGGTGTGTGGGATGCTATAGAACCAAAGAATCTCAAGGCTGTAATTGAAGACAAGGTGGATAAACGGGCATTGGCTATTATTTATCAAGGCATTCCTGAGGATTTGTTGTTGTCTATTGCAGATAAGAAGACCTCCAAAGAAGCATGGGAGGCAATTAAAACGGTTCATTTGGGTGTAGACAAGGTGAAGATGGCAAAAATCCAGACGCTTAAATCTGAATTTGAGGCACTGACCATGAAAGACAGTGAACAACTTGATGAGTTTTGTATGAGATTGAATGGCCTGGTAACGAATATCAGGGCCTTGGGAGAGCAAATTGAAGAAGCTTATGTGGTAAAGAAAATCCTTCGAGCTGTACCTACAAAGTTCCTACAGATCGTGTCAGCCATTGAACAATTTGGTGATCTAGAGACAATGTCTGTGGAGGAAACGGTTGGATCCCTGAAGGCTCACGAGGAAAGGATGCATGGGCAAAAGGAGAGTGGTGAACAGCAACTTCTTTTAACAGAAGAAGAGTGGGCGAAGAGGGAAAGTAAAGATGGGCATCTGCTTCTCACACGAGAGGAGTGGTTAAGAAGAGCAGGCAAAGGTGGTTCAGGCAGCAACACTGAAGCAAGGGGTAGAGGTTACAGGGACAGAAGTAAAATACGGTGTTACAACTGCGGTGTTTTTGGACATTACCAGTCTGAGTGTCGAAAAGCACGCAGAGAGAAGGAGTCAACAAATGAAGTTAATTTGTCACGAGTTGAAGCTGATGAACCCACGCTCTTATTGGCTGAGTGTGATGATGATAGGAGAAAGATGATTTTGCTGAATGAAACGGGACTGTCTCCAAAGCTCAGCACGGTTGGAAATGACAGATTGAATGAAACCAGCATATGGTACCTTGACAACGGGGCCAGTAACCACATGACTGGCCTGCGTAATATGTTCGAAACGCTTGATAAAACAGTGGCTGGAGAGGTCAAGTTCGGTGATGGATCCAAAGTTAAGATACATGGAAAGGGGTCGGTAATATTTACAATAGAGGATGGCAAGAAGTGCATGCTCAGAGAGGTATACTTTATTCCAAACTTATGCAATAATATAATCAGCTTAGGTCAGCTATCAGAAAGTGGTAGTAAAGTACTTATTAAAGGTGAATTCTTGTGGATTTATGATGAGAATGATAAGTTGATCATGAAAGTAAAGAAATCTTCAAACAGATTGTATAAGTTGGTTGTTAAAGATAACAGAGATGCATGTTTACTGGAAAAAACAGATGAGACTACCTGGTTGTGGCACTCACGGCTAGGTCATGTAAATTTCCACTCTATGTTTCTCATGTCTAGGAACAGAATGGTGCGAGGTCTGCCTGTCCTTATTGAATCTAAAGATGTATGTAAAGGTTGTTTAATGGCCAAGCAAACTAGGTGTACATTCCCATCTCAGACGGATTTCACTGCAAAGCAATGTTTGGAATTGATACACGGAGATATATGTGGTCCCATCTCACCAACGACTCTCTCTGGTAATAGATATTTTCTACTTTTTGTGGATGATTTCAGTCGTGCTATGTGGGTATACATGCTCAAAACAAAAGATGAGGCATTTAGTTACTTCAAGAAGTTTAAGGCATTGGTGGAGAAGGAATCACGTTGTGAAATAAAAGTTTTATGGACAGATAGAGGTGGTGAGTTCTGTTCAATTGATTTCACTGATTTCTGTGAACACAATGGAATTTTTAGGCACTACACAGCGCCATACTCCCCACAACAGAATGGCGTTGTGGAACGTCGTAATCGGACTGTGGTAGCTATGGGAAGGAGTCTTCTAAATGAGAGAAATATGCCATCATACATGTGGGGGGAAGCCATTAGACATGCTGTATATCTTTTGAATCGAGTACCAACTAAAGCAGTCGAGGGAGCCACACCTTATGAAGCCTGGACAAAGAAGAAGCCTCAGGTCGACCATTTGAGAGTTTTTGGCTGTGTTTGTTACATGAAAGTTCCTAGTGTGCATACAAAGAAGTTAGATAATAGAAGTAGATGTGTTGTACACCTAGGACGGGAAGCAGGAACTAAAGCTTATAGGTTATATGATCCTGATACGAGGACAATACTTGTAAGCAGAGATGTAGTTTTTGATGTGGCGAAGAGTTGGACGTGGAATGAAACAGAAGCAACTGGTAGTGTGGTAACCTCATCATTTGTAGTAACAAGTCATCAGGCTGAAGAAGTTCAGGAGCAGAATTCTGGAGATAGAGAAGAGGAACAAGATGGTGGAATGTTTACGTCTCATTCAGCGACACCAACATCAAGTCACAGCTCGGCTCAATCATCAGGTCAAAGCTCTGTAGAATCAGGCAGGTCAGTTCAGTCACAGCTTGACTTAGACGAGACATATGATGGAAGTGAGCCTCCACGAAACTTCAGGCTCATTAGTAATATCTATAATGAGACTGAGGAGGTCGAACTAGCTGGTGACTTAGATGATGAGCTTCTGTTGGTTAGTATCGATGAACCTGCCTGCTATAACAAGCAATCAAGGAACATCAATGGAAGAAGGCTATGGACTGTGAGATTGAAGCAATAGAGCGAAATAAAACATGGGAGCTAACAGATTTGCCTCCAGGTCATCGTGCTATAGACTTGAAGTGGGTATATAAAACAAAGAGAGATACCAATGGTGACATTCTGAAACACAAGGCAAGGTTGGTGGCGAAGGGGTATGTGCAAAAGTTTGGTGTTGATTTTGAAGAAGTGTTTGCTCCTGTGACGAGAATGGAAACGGTACGCTTATTGCTAGCTCTTGCCGCCAAGAACGACTGGGAAGTACATCATTTAGATGTAAAATCTGCGTTTCTGAATGGCAGATTGTATGAGGAGGTATACGTCAATCAACCTGAAGGTTATGTGGAGAAGGGACAAGAAGGGAAAGTTTACAGATTGTACAAGGCATTATATGGCCTCCGTCAAGCTCCACGAGCTTGGTATACACAGCTGAACAAATGTCTCGAGAAGCTTGGTTTTGTGAAATGTCCTCTGGAGTATGCTGTATATACAAAACGGGAGGGCAGCGAGTCGTTAATTATTGGAGTTTATGTTGACGACTTGATTGTTACAGGCACCAGTGTAAGCAATATTGTTAAATTTAAAAGACAGATGAGTCAAGAGTTCGAGATGTCTGATTTGGGTAAATTAAGCTATTATCTTGGCATTGAGGTTGAACAGGGAAAAGGTTTCATTGAACTAAAACAGGTGGCATATGCTAAGAAACTTCTCGAAAAAACTGGTATGTCTGATTGTAATGAAGTAAAGTTTCCAATGGAGCCTAAGTTACAGATGCACAAAGATGAAACTGGAAAATCTGTTAATGCCACTGAATACAAGAGTACTGTAGGTGGGTTGCGGTATTTAGTACACACCCGTCCAGATATAGCATACGCAGTTGGTGTGGTGAGTCATTTTATGGAGAGGCCTACTACACTTCATCAAGGTGCTGTTAAAAGAATATTGAGGTATATAAAAGGAACCTTAAACTATGGCTTGGTGTACACAAAAGGTCGAGGAGATTACATGCTGTCTGGGTTTTCCGATAGTGATCTGGCAGGTGATGTAGTAGACAGGAAAAGTACTGGAGGTATGGCATTTTACTTGGATGAGTCTTTAATCACTTGGGTCTCTCAGAAACAGAGGTGTGTGGCTTTATCGATTTGTGAGGCTGAATTTATGGCTGCTACGTCTACTGCTTGTCAAGGAATATGGTTGCATAGACTTCTTAGCCAAATCTCAGACGTTCAACCTGGACCTGTAGTGATTTATATTGACAATAGGTCTGCCATCGACTTGGCAAAAAATCCTGTGTTCCATGGTCGAAGTAAGCACATAGATGTGCGTTATCATTTTATTCGAGACTGTGTAGAGAAGGGGTTGATCATTATCAAGCATATAAACACTGATCAACAGAGAGCAGATGTTCTGACGAAGCCTATGTCTGTGATCAAGTTCGAAAAGATGCGCGAGTTGTTGGGTGTTAAAAATCTTAATCATGTTTAGATTAAGGGGGAATATGTTGGATTAATTATTTAATCTAAACATAGGATAGTTTATTTATTTGTTTTTGTTGAATAAGTCTGTAAGTTGTTACAGAGACGTGGGCATGTTTTAAGAATAGGTCGTGGGTAGTTGAAGTAAAATAGGAGAGTTGGTTCCTGGTTTGCAGGATCAACCTAGTTTAAATTTCTGCATTCTTTCTGAAAGTATATTAACTTCAATTTAGAACATTTGTTTTCCATTCAATAACAAGTTGAGTTGTTTAGTATATTTTGTATCTCTGTTTAAACCTTATACTACAAAGATGTTTAAAGAAGAACGACGCATGAATGGTCTTACAGGATGTTACAGGATGTGATAGGGCATAAGAGACCCGGGCAGGAGTCAACCTGGACTAAAGGGGTTAGGCTCAACCGACCTGCTAAGACCCCCCTCTCCCAGGCCAATCAAACATAGGAGCCCAGGCCCGGGTCTATCCTACTTCCCGGATCCGGATCCGCCTGCATACCTGGATCCGGATCGGGGCCAAAACCACAGTGAGGGAGGTCTCAGCAGATGCATCACATCCCACAACCCGCCAAGGAGGGGTACGTGGGCACGTGACTATGACAGCTATCAACAACCAACACACCAGACAAGCACGGCGCGTGTCAGAGGCCGTTAGGACACTCTGGAGGTGGTCCTCCCCTGGACACGTGTAAGCAATCTGCCCAAGCCAGGCGTCCTCCGCTCCCAAGATCCAACGGCCCGGATTTAGAGGTAACCACCCCTAAACCCTACCTTGGGGCTATATATACCCCCAAGACTGAAGGGTTTAGGGGTTGGAAAATATTTCTACTCTTGCACTCACACACTCTCATACACTCAAAAACACACAGCAGCCGTCACATATAGACACACATACGCAGCAGCCTCTAAATTACATAAACATGTATACCTTCATCTTCCCCAAAGCCTGTTCTTATTCTCACACCGGAGGCGCCGAGGGAGCCAAACCCCCCTTCCGGCGCTGTTTTGCAGGCGCCCAACCAGCAGCTACACCTCACCCCCGCACAGAAGGTCCAGGAACGCCGCCGGACGGAGCTGCCCGCTCACCGGAGTTATCATTTGGCGCTAGAAGGAGGGGGCTCCATCATTGGGTCTCGGTGCCCCTGGATTCATCTTCATCAGCAAACTCTTGAGAGAGTCCACTTTCAAACCTGTAAGAACATAAACAACCAAACCCTTTCTTGAATATGAGTTTTCATTTTAGCCACGTTTGTATGAGCTTCTTGCTTTAGGCCGTGTTTGTGTGAGCCCGCTCTTGTTTGTTAAGTTTTAGTTGTTTAGGGTTTGATAATCTTGGTAATCTCGAAGCCTAGGGTTTAATAGTCTTGGTGGTTTAAAACCCAGAACTGTTTTAGCTTGCATATTTTCTTTTGTGTTCAAGAGCCTGCTGTTCTTGTTTGGTATTATTTTTAGCAAAACCCAGAAAGTTTGCTTGCTGTTATTCTGGAAAATTTTTGTAATATTCAAAAAAGCAACCTCAGATCCACATTTGTAGCCTCAAGTCTTGGTCAGTTGTTTGTACAATTGTGGTAATGGCAAGAGCAGGAAAAAGTACAGGTGGTAGGCCCTCCGCCAGTACCCACATTCAGGATCAAGACCCCTCTCAAGTTCAAGAACCTGGGGGAGACAGGGAGACCTTCCAGGAGCAACCAGTGACACAGCATACTCCAATCAGGGATGCTAGAAATGTCATAGAGCTAAATCAGTACAAGTACACCAATGTTCCAGTTGCAGAGGAGCATATGGCTAACTTAACAAGCCATGAACTTGCTGAAGCAATCAGGCTCTACAGAGATGAACAAGCCCGGGCTCAGATGGAATTTGAGCAAGATGATGAGCAAGAAGAGTCCGGGGACTCTCAGAAATCCAGGAGATCTGTCTTCGACCGAATTGGGGCTAAGGCAAAAAAGAATCAAAAGGATCCTAGCAAGAAGGAGACAGAAGCAACCAGAAAGAAAAAGCTAGAAGAAATCAGAGAAAAGATAAGAAAAGAGGAGGAAAAGCTGGAGCAAAAAATTCAGAAAAGAATGCAGATGGAGGAGGAGAGACTCCTAGCTAAAACAAAAGGAAAAAGAACCCGGAGGGACCCTACCCCCGAACTCATTTCCGATGACGAAGAGGAGGGTCAGAAAAACCTCAAGGAAATGATCTACGAGCTCCAGAGAAAAATGGAGAAAGAATCCGGGGTGGAAGTTGGGGAAACCCTCACGCCCTTCAGCCACTCCCTAGAAGCCATCCCCTAACAGAAAAATCTCAAACACTACAACTTCGATTCTTTCGATGGGCTGGGGGATCCGGAAGAGCACCTCAACTATTTCGAACAGATAGCTCAGATATATTATTACAATGACTTGACGAAATCCAGATTCTTCGCCTCAACCCTCAAAGGGGGGCTCAAAGATGGTTCAGCAGAATCCCATCAAGAAGCATCCACTTCTGGAAAGAATTCAGAGAAGCCTTCCTTAGAAGATTCAGAGCCAATAAAACACATGAAATGCACATGTGCCACTTGGAGACAATCCGCCAGTACGATAACGAAGCACTCTCAGCCTATATGCGGAGGTTCCAGGAAGCCATCAACAAAGTTTCGAATCTCGATGAAAGGGAGGCTCTAAGCATATTTCGAAGAAACCTGGATCCAGAACACAACGAGAGATATATTGTGGAATTGATAAACAAGGAGCCCCAAAGCCTGGCCGCTGCTTATTCTATGGCAGCCCGGTTCATAAAAGAAACGGATGTTCTCCAGGCAATGAGAATGACTCGGAATGGAGGGAACAGGAACAAATCTTCTGATGACCGACCGAAAGGGGGTTACCATCAGGAGAAAAAGTTCAAACAAAGCAACCAAACCCAGCAAACAAATGTTGTACAAAACACCCCAATATTCCAAAGATTGGGTCCTAAAACAGAATCCAAAAGTGATCCCGGTCCCCCTAGGCAGCAAAGGGAGCCTAGGCAAGAGCCAGAGTGGACACAACTAAACAGGACCCGGGAAGAGATATTGAAGGAGATCAAGGGAAAGCCATTCTACTATCCTCCAAAGCCAATGCAGACTCCCCCAGAGAGCAGGCCTTACAATAGACAGTGCGACTATCATGAAACCCATGGGCACAAGACTGAGAATTGTCTCTCTTTAAAATACTTCATTGAAGATCAAGTCAAGAAAGGCAACCTGAATCAATACATCTCAAGGGAGAAAAATCAGAGAGAGGAAAGGCAAAGAAAAGGTAAGAATGTGGTAAATATGGTCCTGGGAGGCTCAAACTCTCCCCCTAGGAGCCCGGGCTCAGGAGATGAGGTATTCTCAGTTCAATCCTACACGGAGATGATGATCTCATTCAGCAGCAAGGATTATGAAGGGGTCAACCCAAATCACAACAAAGCCTTGGTGGTAACACTTGATATCTTTGACAACGAAGTGAGAAGGATGCTGATTGATAATGGATCTTCAGTAAACATACTCTTCAAGCATACTGTGGACCGGATGAAGCTAGGGAGCGTGCGCTCAAATGAATGCCGAGAGGACCCTCTGTATGGGTTCGGGAACAACTTGGTACCGATCCAAGGAACTTTGTACTTGCCAGTGATGTTTGGATCGGCCCCAAACCAAGTTACCCATGTGATTAAGTTCTACGTGATCAATACTCCCTCATCTTACAACGGCATAATCGGGCGCTCAGCCTTGACCAGGATCCAAGCAATCACCTCCATATCACATTTGAAAATCAAGTTCCCAACCCCAACCGGGGTAGGACAAATCAAGGGAGACTATGAGGTAGCTGAAAGATGTTATAGCCAGGCTCTGGTAATGGCTGAGACCCATCAAGACAACAAGAGGAAGGCAGTCGTGCTCCGGAAACAGCAAAGTATTAAGAAACATCGCCAACAATCAAGGGATGAAAATGATAACTCCAGTGAGCGGGCGGCTCCGTCCGGCGGCGTTCCTGGACCTTCTGTGCGGGGGTGAGGTGTAGCTGCTGGTTGGGCGCCTGCAAAACAGCACCGGAAGGGGGGTTTGGCTCCCTCGGCGCCTCCGGTGTGAGAATAAGAACAGACTTTGGGGAAGATGAAGGTATATATGTTTATGTAATTTAGAGGCTGCTGCGTATGTGTGTCTATATGTGACGGCTGCTGTGTGTTTTTGAGTGTATGAGAATGTGTGAGTGCAAGAGTAGAAATATTTTCCAACCCCTAAACCCTTCAGTCTTGGGGGTATATATAGCCCCAAGGTAGGGTTTAGGGGTGGTTACCTCTAAATCTGGGCCGTTGGATCTTGTGAGCGGAGGACGCCTGGCTTGGGCAGATTGCTTACACGTGTCCAGGGGAGGACCACCTCCAGAGTGTCCTAACGGCCTCTGACACGCGCCGTGCTTGTCTGGTGTGTTGGTTGTTGATAGCTGTCATAGTCACGTGCCCACGTACCCCTCCTTGGCGGGTTGTGGGATGTGATGCGTCTGCTGAGACCTCCCTCACTGTGGTTTTGGCCCCGATCCAGATCCAGGTATGCAGGCGGATCCGGATCCGGGAAGTAGGATAGACCCGGGCCTGGGCTCCTTTAGTCCAGGTTGACTCCTGCCCGGGTCTCTTATGCCCTATCAGGATGTGCATGAAGGGGAGTGCGGAAATCATACAAAGGGGCGAAACCTGTCATTAAAAGTGCTTCGAATGGGTTACTATTGGCCTACTTTGAGGCAGGACGCACTAGATCTTATCAGAAAATGTGACGCTCATCAACGTCATGCACATGTCATACATAAGCCATCTGAGCACTTACATGTCACAATTTCTTCTTGAATTTTCATCAAATGGGGGATGGATATCATTGGCAAAATGCCCCTGTACCAAGACAGAAGGTGTTTATGCTAGCTATGATGGACTATTTTGCATAATGGATAGAGGCTGAGGCTTTCCGTCATGTCACTGCTAAAGAAGTCATCTCATTCATAAATACACTTTTCTTGAAAGCTTGTAATGAGTTCTTATATATGGATGAATCTTGGGGAGGCTTGGGTATGCTTAAAGATCCTAAATCATGCCATGAAAATCAAGAAATGAAGAAGTGTTACTATTTGGCATTATTCATCATCACTTTCATGGAATTATTTACCTATACAAACCTTAATGAAATACACTCAAAAATTTATCTTACCTTAGTTTGATATGTAGCAAGCTTAGGAATTAATTGGAGGATTTTTCCATGGCTTGAAGTTGAGTTTTGAATTTTGATTTCTCCCCTTTTCTTGAAATGGCCGAATGGTGCTTGCAAGAGAGAGAAAAGAGAAAATTTTTGTGCTTGCCTTGGTTGCTTCTTGAAATTGTGATGTAATTTTTAGTATATATTCCTAGGATTTTCAAATCTATCAATATCTTCCTAGCTTGCTAATTTTCAAAGCTATGTTACTAGCTTAGGTACTTCAATTACTTTTCACTCTACTATTTGCTAGCTAGGTTACTATGCTCTCTAGCTTGGCTACTATTTGGTTTTTAATCTTTGATTACTTCCTTACTAGTTAGTTTTCATGGTTTTTCATGGCTTGATATGTTTTATTTATTCGCTTACTTATTCGCTTGGTCGCTTATTCGTTTTCGTAATAAATCATCGTAAGCGGTTCGCGGGGTAAATCCTTTCTTATACTTCCTTTACTCTTTAAATCCTTGTACTTGGGTTTTAATTTGTAGGATTTTAGATTCGTAATTGTATTGTGATTCTCGTATTCCTCGATGGTTCGTAGATACGGTCGTTTTACAAAGTTCATTTTCTTCGAAAACTAATGGCGTTTACATACACTCATTTGGTACATATAATCACGTTATCGACTCAGAAACTAAATTTCTCATGAATAACATAGTGTTGCCTAGAAAGTTTTCCCTCATTATTAGGGTTACTATTCATCAAACGTTTTACAAATTTTCAAAAATTCGAGTTATTACACTTTCAACTCGTAGTTTGTGAAAATATGAGCTTGCATATCTTTTAGCTTCCAACAAGGATTGTCTCTAATCTTTCTTGCATATTCTTTATCCAGCCAAGTTCTATTCACAACACGTGCATTGTAGTCTCTTATACAAGTGTGATTATTATTCAATGATTTTATCTGAAAATATTCTTTACTGGACATCTAAGTAGCCCATAATCTCCACTTGCATGTTATACCCACATGTCATACCGCAAGTACTCTAGTACTTTCACTATTTAAATATTTAATTACAAGATCATTAGAAACTGAGTGAGATTTTATTGCGAGCCTCAAACTCATGACGATTAGCAAATTTCATCCCGATGATTATTCGATATCTCGGAGTTGATCTTGTAATTAAAACAAGGTTCCTTTTTTCATAACCCTATTTGCCACCTCGATCCCTTCAATTTCTTCCGAACATCTGTTTCTTTATCATCACTTCGGGTTAAATATCAAAATTGTCACTCAACTGAAGGTCGTATATCAGTTTTATCATCAAATTTAACGGGATATCATTTGAATCACTTAAATAATAATAAATATCAAACAGATACTTCAAAATATATACTCGAGAATTAAAATTTATTTTATGGAGTTCTAAACATTTTTTTTAAATCTTATTAGAACCAAATGAAAAGTTATGAATTCATAGTATTTTAGATGAATTTTTGAGATTTTTAAAATTTTATTTACTAATTATTTTTATTGAAATAAAGAAAATGACTACAAAATTAAAAATAAATAGTAGATAAATTTTAAAAAATCTTATTATATTATAGAAAATACTAAAATTCATACATTTTCATTTGGTTGTAATAGGATTGAAGAAAAATAAATAGAACTCTATAAAATAAATTTTAATTCTGGAGCATATATTTTGAATTATCTGTATGATATTTATTATGATTTTAGTGATTCAAATGATAACCTGTTAACTTTGATGATTAAACTGATATATGGCGTTGAGTTAAGTGACCAATTTAATATTTAACCCTCGATTCTTCATCAAACATAATTTTGATCTCTGCTTCATTATTATCATTGATTTCAACGTTAATTTCATTTTCAGCTTCACTGTCAACATTAGTCTTGTATTTTTCTCCTCTTCCAGCATACGTTTCAATTTCTTCTTCCCTCTCAATTTCTATCTCATTATCACCATCCATGTCAAAACTTCAGTTTTCTTTTTCTTACATTCACCAACTCTTCATCATTGTCAGATATGTTATCGAGAGAAGCATGCAGGCTATCACAAGTCACAACTCTCTTCGTCATCCTCTACTTCAGTATCCTCTTCGACCTTGCGTTCAATGTAAATCTCATACTTGTTGTCCATCTCTGAACATAATTCAGTATTTGCATCACATCCATATCATTATATAATTTAATATAGCATGCATCCAAGCCCCTATTATATGGCCGGAAGTACAACCCTTATATATCTTGATTAGTTGCATTTTCATTTGCCAAATCAAGTAACTCAAAATAACTAAGGATATCAACATCATGATTTTTGCACATTTTGATTCCACCTCCAACATATTTTAGATAGGGTGATTTCTGGAATTTACCATCAAAATGAATCTCTGAGTCTATTTTGTCCATCCTGCATATACAAATTATTAAAAATAGGTAAAATGTATACTAACTTAAGTGTACTTGTGCCAGTAATGTATATTGCAAATAATCATTTACACTTGAACTATATGATAGGTTAGGTTTAAGAAATAAAAACATGTAATCTGCAAACAGATCACAGGCAAAAGTACTCTGTGACAAAAATATAATAAAGAACTTGCCAATACGCTAGTTTAAATTCATATCAAGCACCCTCCAAACCATTCATATTTAGTTTAACCATGAAATATTAATATGGTCAATCAACAATCATATCTAATAGTTTCAATTACATATGATTATCACTCTGTAGACATACATACGTGTTAAAATATACAGATTTTACAGAATTCTGAAGAAATCCACAATACTTTGATTGATAAAAAAATTAAATTAGCATGTAATAATTCTTAGAACAGTTAAAGAATATGAAGGTAAAATTACAATTCTTACCCGTGATGATCCAACTTAGGATTAAATATTTATCATCTACACGGAGATAGTTGTAACAAGTGATTGCGATATGAATAACATAAGTTAGATGAAACACTTGATCAAGTGAACACTATAGATGGCATACACATGTATAAAAAATTAAAAATTGTGTAAAGATATTTGACAGGTCAGATTTGTCAACTTAACCATGGTTAATTTTGTATAAACTTTCACAATTAATTATAGTTTATTGGAGTTATTAGTGAAAAATAAAGTTTGAAGGTTTTCTGGCGAAAAAAAAAATCATTGGGTTTTTTGATTAATAGCTCTATTACGTAGAAACTTTGAACTTAAAAAATATAAACTATTATTATTATTGTAATTACATATTTATCATAAACATTATCTATTAAACTTTTCAATGATTAAAAAAATTATCTTTCAAATTTACGACAAAAGTGCAATATTTTCATACTATCAAATAATTTAGCATAACTATTTCTTCTACCTTTGAATTTTTATTTTATTTTATTTTAATGATTTCAAAGTGTAATGGGCTAATTGACTAGTTGCTAATAAAAACAAAAAAAAGTCTGTAAAACAAATAAATTTTCCATATTTAAAATTTTAATATTGTATAGTAATACTAATATAAAATTACAATCCGGTTCTAGAACTTTCGTGCATTCATTAGTCAAAAAGAAAATAATGGTCAGCAAAAGGGTGCACCTGGTAACGTTTAACGCTTATATAAAGATGGTGAAAAATATGTAAGAATAAAAGTGGACAAGTCACGGCACTGATCGGATCCTACCAACTTGAGCCGATTGCCGCGGGCATCCATGTTGCTTTAAAGATTCTATTCTCTGCTCGGAGGATTGTCCTGGTCAATACATTCCATGTGCTCCTAACTATACATAATAACTACTTTCTCCCTCCCTCCCTAAAAACGTTTCTTCTTTGTATTGGACACGTTTACCAATGCACCCTTTTGATCGTTAATATCTTTAAATTTGTATTAATATTAAATATAAAAATTTCACCGTATTAAAATATTGATAAATATGAATCCAACGAGATCACTCATGACTATGTTTGATATTATAGATTAGACGTAAATTAGTAGTCAATCGCTTGCCGTGAACAGTACCGAAACTCAAAAGAGGAAACGTATATTAGGACGGAGGGAGTACTAACTTTGTCTTCATCTTCATGCATTCACATCGATTCCACCAATAAGAAGAGCCATTTTTATAGGAGTTAGTCACTACTGTGGGCAACTTTGTCTTCATCTTCGTGCATTCACATCGATTCCACCAATAAGAAGAGCCCATTTTTATAGGAGTTAGTCACTATTGTGTGCCCATAGAACACATTAGAAAGACCGATCCCTATCGGTCTTTCTAATGTATGCCAAGGGCACACAATAGTCACTAATTCCCATAAAAATGGACTCTTCTTATTGGTGGTTGAATAATAAATGTTAATGGCCTCTACATTCACATCAATTCCACCAAGAAGAAGAGCTCATTTTTATTGGAGTTAGTGACTAATGTGTGCCTTAGGGCACACATTAGAAAAACCGTATCTTATAATGCACGGGATATTTTATAAATATTTTATATGAATTTTTAATATTGAATTAAATTGATTTATTTTTTTGGAAAAATTATAAAATAACATCTCTAACTCTATTTACTTACTAAAACTTATTCTATTAATATTAATTTTTTATTTTAGTTTTCATATTGTTTTTTACTTAAAATTTTATATCTTTCTAATTTTAAAATTATTAAATTCATACATATTCACCCTAATAAATTTATTATACCATATACAATTAAATTTTTATTTTTGTACTTTACGCCATAAGATAATGATAGAAATATGAGTTATCATAAATAAGTTGATAATATTATTTTTATTAGTATTAATTTGGATTATTTACCTTACTTGCTTTACTCATAAAATCTATGTTTTTTGCAATTTTTAATTTATTAAAATTTTATATTTTTGACTATAATTTTAAGATGGTGAATATTGTAAATTTTAATTTACTTTGTCTAACTTTTTATATTACAATTTTTTTAATAAAAAAGTTTTGGGTGAATTTTGGAGTGACTTCCGATTAAACATGAATTCTTATTTTATAGAGTATGTTTACTACTTTTATTATATAAATTATCCTTTTTATTAATTTTTCATTTCAATGACGTGTATGCTTATACAGCTTTCACACCTATCATGTTTTTTGATTTGTTTTTTTTGTTTTTTAGTTATTTTTTAATGTTCGTTTGTTGTAATATTTGGTGTGTTAATCAATTAATATAATTTATTTGTACATTTTTAAGTTTTTTTGTTATGTATTTATTCTTCTTATTTGTTTGTTTGTTTTTTTAACTTTTTAAAATCTGTTTGCAATGCACGGGATATCTTATAAATATTTTATATGAACTTTTAATATTGAATTAAATGAATTTATTTTTTGAAAAAATTATAAAATGACACCTCTAACTCTATTTAGTTGCTAAAACTTATTTTATTAAACTTATTATTTTTATTTTAGTTATTGTTTTGTTTTTTCTTAAAATTCAAATTTTTCTAATTTTAAAATTATTAAATTTATACATATTCACTTAATAAATTTATTATACCATATAAAAATAACTTTATTTTTTTACTTTACGCCAATTATGTATAAGATATAATACAATATTAAGATAATGATAGAAAATATGAGAATTTATATATTATCATAAATAAGTTGATAATATTAATTTCATTAGTATTAATTTGGATTTATTTACTTAAATATTTTTTGTAATTTTTAATTTATTAAAATTATATATTGTTGATTTTATAATTTTCAGATGGTGAGTATTGTAAATTTTAATTAGTTTGTCTACTTTTTATATTAAAAACTTTTTAATAAAAAGATTTTGGGTGAATTTTGGTGTGACTTCCAAATAAATGTGAATTCTTTTTTTATAGAGTATGTCTACTATCGTTATTAATTTTTTTTTAAAAAAAATTACAACTTAAAGTTTATTTTGATTTTTATATTTCTTCTTTTTTCAAGTATAAGTATTAAGATTTTTTTTGCAAATCTAGTACATATATGGTTTTTTGATGGTGTTTGTTTTTTGGTATTTGTTTGTTTGTTTCTTTTTTCAATTCATAAGTATTATGAATTGTTTCTTTTTTTAGTTGATTACTGTTAGGAATTTAGAATTTTGACTTGATCATATCATCTTACGGTATCAAATTAAAAATATGATATATTATATATAGGATATAAGTATAATATAATGATGCTCTTGGTCAGTGTTCAAGCCGCTTTAACGGCATTATATAAGATTTGAATTTCAAGTTTGTCCAGAATCCAAGAATTTTTTAGGAAGACTGGTGGTTGCAGAATGCACATAGCATATTCTTTCGATTCATATTTGGATTCCCCGTGGGGGATATTGCAAGGTGGTTAACTAGAAACCAATTTAGTGTGGACATCTCATCTCCCGTGTAACAACTAACAACCCAATCACATGTACTTATATTATTCAGAACACCGTAAGTTATATTAATCAAGTTTGGCAAACGCTCTCTGGCTGGATTACATTACAAAACCATTACTATTATAAGGGTTTCTACATGATCATCAGGCCATGCATTTGATCAAAAGAAACACCCACGGGGTGTTATACTTGTGGAGAAAACACAAGCACACCACAATTTGGGTTGTCCTCCTGTACTACTAGTACTAATTTCCACAAACAAACATCCACACATACAAATACAAGGGGAGAGGAGGGGGGGGGATGGATGATGTAATTGCAAACAACAAAGCAAGCAACCAACTACTTCACTTCCATTATCTTCATCTACAAATAAAGGATCTGCCATCTGTCCCCCTCATTACTCTGTGCCTCTTGGATACCCCCATATACCATACAAAATTTTTCTTATTGTCTGTTCCCTGTTGCTTAGTTCATCTCATTCTCAGATTCACCTCCATTCATCACCCACGGATGTCCTGCAATTTCACTCACGGTTATTACCTATCAAATTAAATGTTTGCTTAACACCTCGCAAGATAAAAAAAAATTAATTAATTAATTACTTAATTTTTACAGCGAAATAATAATATTGAATTACTCACGGAGAAGTTGATTCGCAGAAGGTCTTGTACAAGGATCCTTGCACAACATCTTCCTCAACAAATCTTTAGCCTCCGGGGACACGGATCGAAAAAGCCTAGTAGGAAACCTCAGATTCCCCCTCACAACCTTCTCAAAAGTCTCTACCGCCGAATCACCGTAAAACGGAGGAACACCACTTAACATTATATACAAAATAACACCACAACTCCATACATCAACCTTCTCATCATATTCCTCCCCCGATAAAATCTCGGGAGCTACATAATAAGGCGTCCCTACTATTCCACTCATCATCTCATTTCCCCCAAATTTAAACCACTCCGCGGATCCAAAATCAGCCAGCTTAAGCCTGTCCCTGGAATCAAACAACACGTTTTCCGGCTTAATATCCCTGTGCGCTATTCCTAATCGGTGACAATACGCAATCGCTGTCATCAGATCCTTGAAATACGCATTCGCCTGAGCCTCCGATAGCTTATTATTCACGGAGATGCGATCAAAAAGAGTAGGTGATTCACAGAGATCGAAGATGAGGTGAAGGTAGTTATCGTCTTCGTAGATGTTATGGATTTGAAGAATGTTAGGGTTTCCGGATAGAAACTGGTTGATTTTGGGCTCTTTTTGGATGCACTCGAGGTCGGTGGAATCGAAAAGGAGGCGTTTATCGATGGATTTACAAGCGAAAGAGTCACCGGACAAGGCGGAGAAACACCGGTAAACGACGGCGAATCGTCCACGGCCGATCTCTTCACAGATTTGGTAGTCTCTGTTGAGGCTTTCACACATGTTACTTTTGTTTGGTCTGGGAAAGGTTGTTTTTCTTTGTAGGTTTATTATATGAGCTCAGTTTAAGACAGGTGGGTCTTTTATACAAAATTGAGGTCAGGGGTTGGGTTTCTAAAACGAATATTCCATGTTTTAGAGAGAGAGAGAATGATCGGCATGTTTGGAGAGAGAAGAGTCTTGCACCAGACCGTATTAGTATATTGTTTCTGTATATGAGGTGTCAAACATAAAGGATACGTGTGTAAATTACAAATGACCGCTTTGGGGAAAATATGACACGTCTTGTCGTAAAAATTTAGATAAAAATAGGGTTTTTTTTTTCTCTTATGTTATGTCCCCCTTTAAAACTCATTTATAAATTTGTTTATATCCCAAATTCAAAAAAATGTATAATTTTAAATTAACCATGATAAACTTCACTGTTTCACAATTTTTGAAATGAGATATATAATCTTTCTACTTCACTCCCTAAGTGTAAACTACAATATGGACTTGAAACAAAAACTTATTTATTCATTCTGAGCAATACAGAATATATAGAAATAACATTACAACCACTTATACTAGAAATAAGGAAGCCACTAAACAACTACTGCATGACTGCTAGAAAAACGGAAACAAACATGACTAATTCAACCTGTGTCCACTAGCCAATGAATACTGAAGACTAGGACTTATTATTAACTAAAAACCTAACATTCCCTCCCTTGAACTAGACTGCAGTTGCAGCTAGTTAATCCCCGAGATTTCACAAACACCAATCTTCTTCCTCAGCTCTCGAAATGTCTCTAGTTTCAGAGGTTTAGTAAGAATGTCTGCTAGTTGATCTCTTGTTCCACAAAACTGAAGTTGCACTATTCCATCATTCACAAGTTCTCTCAGAAAATGATAACGCACGTCAATGTGCTTGCTCCTACCATGCATCACTGGATTCTTTGACAACTTAATGGTTGAACTGTTGTCACAGAAAATCAGAGTACACTCACTGCCTCTGTAGCCTATCTTCTTTAGCACCCTTTGCATCCATATAGCTTGACAACTACTCCCTGCAGCTGCTACAAACTCAGCCTCTGTTGTGCTTAAAGTCACTATAGGTTGCTTTCGAGATGACCAAGACACTGCAGCTCCACTTAGCATAAAAACGTACCCTGACGTACTTCTTCTGTCCTCAATTGATCCAGCATAGTCACTATCAGTAAAACCAACCAAAACATGATTTCCTTCTTTCTTGTAAAGAATACCGAACTTTGCTGTTCCTTGCAAGTACCGTAACACCCGCTTTGCAGACTCATAGTGAATACTTGTAGGCCTTGACATGTACCTACTAAGTAAGCTAACTGCATACATTATGTCTGGCCTCGTTGCAGTTAAGTACATAAGACTTCCAATCAGCTGCTTATAAAACGAACCATCCATCTCCACACCATCTTCGTCCTTGAACATTTTAATTCCTGGAACCATTGGATTTCCAACAGAATTACAATGCTCCATTCCAAACCTCCTTAACACCTCCATTACGTACTTTGTTTGACTTATAAATATACCACCATTGAACTGAGCCACCTCAATGCCAAGAAAGTACCTCATTTTACCCAAGTCTGACATATCAAACTCTTTCATCATAGACTCTTTAAATTCACATATCATTCTTTCATCATCTCCAGTGAATATTAAATCATCAACATATAAACTAACAATCAAACACTTACCTTGTTCGACTTTGGTGAACAGCGTTTGCTCACTATCTTCCTTCTTGAACCCTTCTCTTTTAAAATATGACTCAATTCTGCTGAACCACGCTCGAGGCGCCTGCTTGAGCCCGTACAAGGCCTTGTTAAGCTTATAGACCTTTTGTTCCTCATTCTTTCTTTCATAGCCTCTTGGTTGCTCCACATACACATTCTCAGCTATCTTTCCATGAAGAAATGCTGATTTTATATCAAGCTGAAACACACTCCACTCTCGTTGTGCAGCAAGAGCTAAGATCATTCGAACTGTGTCCATACGAGCTACAGGGGCATAGACTTCTTTATAGTCAATTCCGTATTCCTGAGCATACCCCTTTGCCACCAGACGTGCCTTGTGTTTTTGTACTTCTCCAAGCTCATTCAACTTCATTTTGTATACCCATTTCACTCCTATTTTTTTTGCTCCTTTTGGTAGGTCCATGAGATCCCACGTTTTGTTCTTCTTAATTGACTTCATTTCAACATCCATAGCCTCCCTCCACTTCTTGTCTTTTACAGCTTCATCATATGTAGTAGGATCAGAGGAGTGAGCAGCAGTAGCAAATAAGACCAAGTGGGTCTCCTCCTCATCAGAAAAACCTTCTCCAGACACATAACTATCCATCCAGCCTGGTGCTCTCCTATTTCGAGATTCCCTTAGTGGAGAAGATTCTGTGTTGTCTTCTTCATTTCCAGAATCTTCTGTATTGTTTTCTTCATTTCCACCACCTGAATATGCATTTCCACCACCTGAATTTCCACCACCTGAATATGCATTTCCATCTTCACTTGTACTTTCGTCTTCTTCACTAGCATTTTCTTCTTCATTTCCACCATCTGAATCTCCATTTGTTTCCTTACTATCTTCCCACTCTAGATCAAAAGCGTTGTCTTCTTCAGTGTTCTTCTCCCAATCCCATTGTTTATCTTCTTCAAAGACAACATCCCGACTAATAATGATCCTATTGGAAGTTGGATCAAGTAGTCGATATGCCTTTGTGGGTTCACTTACACCAACAAGAACGCAACGGTTACTTTTATCTTCGAGCTTTATTCGTTTAGCATCGGGTACATGAGCATGTGCTATACACCCGAAGACTCTTAGATGTCCTACTGAAGGTTTCTCCTCACACCAAGCTTCCTCTGGAGTCATTTCCTTTACTGCTGCTGTTGGACATCGATTAAGAATGTAGACTGCCCAGTTTACTGCTTCTGCCCAGAATTTCCTTGGAACATTCTTCTCAATCAACATACTTCTTACCATATTCATCACAGTTCTGTTCTTTCGCTCCGCAACTCCGTTCTGCTGTGGTGTATAGGCAGCAGTTAATTGGCGCTTGATCCCATTTTTCTCACAGAATTCGTTGAACTCTCCTGATGTGAATTCGCCTCCCCGATCTGTTCTTAGGCATTTAATGGATTTCTTCATTTCCTTTTCAACAAGAGCCTTATACGACTTGAAAGTGCTAAATGCATCTGACTTGTGAATAAGAAAATAAACCCACGCTTTTCTACTATAGTCATCAATGAAACAAATGAAGTACCTCTTTCTGCCTTGTGAAGCTGGAGAGATTGGACCGCAAATGTCAGCATGGATCAGTTCCAATTGTGCAGATGCTCTCCATGTGCTTTTCTTTGGAATTACATCCCTATGCTGCTTTCCTCTCAAGCACTCAGTGCACACAATTTCGCCTACTGAGAAACTTGGCAAGTTTTCCACCATCCCCTTTGTCTGCAATGTCCTCAATCCTTGGTGACTAAGATGACCAAATCTTTTGTGCCAGAGATAAGCAGCCTCTTCAGTGATTACTTGAAGACAATTCTCGTCCTTGTGTTCCTTGTTAATTGGTTTGGCTTTGGACACCAACACAAACATTCTATTTGTTGTCATGTTGGTTTGAAATATCAAACCCTTTTCGTCATGATAAACACGACACTCATTTGACTTCATTAGTACAGCCAAGCCCTTTTCTTGCAGTTGTCCAACACTGATAAGATTATTCTTCAAACCAGGCACATAGTACACATCTTGTATCACATAGTTGACCCCTTTTATGGTTAGACATACACTTCCCTTGCCGACTACATTCATACTTGCAGAGTTTCCCAATCTGACCACCTTGCTGAGACCTTTCTTTACATCACGAAAAAGGGACAAATCACCACACATGTGATTGCTGCACCCAGAGTCAATGTACCACACAACGTCTTTGTCACCTTCAATCGCCCCAGTATATGCCATTAGCACCATCTCATCAGGTTCCTCTACATCTGCAAAGTTTGCTTGACACTCGTATTGAAAGTGCCCAAGTTTATGACATTTGTAACATTCAACTGTTGCCTTATTCCATGGTTGACGACCCCTGCCTCTGCCTTGTCCTCGACCTCCTCGGAAACCAGATTTTCGTTGTCTTCCTCCACCATAGTTGTCTTCATGATTTACCTTTAATGCTTGTTCATCTTCTTCACCTGTTTTAAACTTTTGCTCATGAACAAGCAGAGAGCTCTGTAATGCATCCACAGACAGCTGATCTATATCCTTAGCTTCCTCAATGGAACAGACAATATAGTTCCACTTATCAGTAAGTGTTCTCAAAATCTTTTCAACGATCTTGACATCAGTCACATCTTCTCCATAATTCCTCATGTCATTTGCAATCGTCATTACTCTACCAAAGTAATCAGTGATTGCTTCACCTTGCTTCATTACCAAGACTTCGAAATCCCGGCGTAATCGATTGAGTTGAGCTCTCTTTACTCGAGCATTTCCTTGACACTTCACCTTCATGGAATCCCAGAGCTGTTTAGATGTCTCCTTCTGAGTGATTGTCTTTAGAATTGTCTTGTCAAGTGACTGGAACAAGTAATTCTTAGCTTTCAAATCCTTCAGCTTCATCTCCTCTAAGCTTGTTATTGCCGCTGGTGTCAATCCCTCCCTGCTCGCTGGCTCAACGTAACCCTTCTCAACAGCAACCCAAAACTCTTTTGAACGAAGGAGGTTCTCCATGACCATGCTCCAATGATCGTAATCTCCATCAAATTTTGGAATAGACGCTGCTGTAAAACTTGCTTCTGAACTCATTTCTTGTACTTCCTCACGTGTTTAGTACTACTCTCAGATCTCTCAAGTTATTGCTCTGATACCAAATGTAAACTACAATATGGACTTGAAACAAAAACTTATTTATTCATTCTGAGCAATACAGAATATATAGAAATAACATTACAACCACTTATACTAGAAATAAGGAAGCCACTAAACAACTACTGCATGACTGCTAGAAAAACGGAAACAAACATGACTAATTCAACCTGTGTCCACTAGCCAATGAATACTGAAGACTAGGACTTATTATTAACTAAAAACCTAACACTAAGTACTTAAATATTATATCCATATATAATTATGTTAAATCAGTTTGGATGAAAAATGTATTAATTCAGATTTATCTCAAAACTAGGTTTAGATATACACAATTAATCATGCATGGAAGATGACAGAATTAACGATAAATTTAAAATTTAGTACTTTAACAAAAGGGTCAGCATCTCTGTTTATCTAAAATTGCTAACCCAGGCGAACGCAGAAATAAATTTTAGGGGGTCCGAAAAAAATTAATTTTTTAAAATTTTTTTACATATATTTTGCTAAAATATAATGATAAATATAATAAAAATAAGCATTTTGTTAAAATTGAATTACATAAACAAAACAAAAAAAAGGAATTTAGCTACCTTAAAAAAAGAAATAGTTTAGCTGAATTTTGAAGTCTAATTACGCATAGTATAATTTTATAGCCTAGTCTATCAAAATTTTAAATGGATAATTTGAGTAGAATGCTACCAGAGTTGCGAAAATAAAGGAAAAACTGAAAAAAGAGTTACAAAAACAAAGGAAAATAAAGGAAAAACTGAAAAAATAGTTGCAAAAACAAAGGAAAAACTGAAAAAAGAGTTGCAAAAACAAAGGAAAAACAAAAAGCAGCAGCAAGGAGTTCAACCCTAGTGTTCTCAATAAAAATACATGCAGTTGCCAACTGGGCTGTATTCACAACAAATCTTCAATTATACTACTCAATATATATTCAAATCTAGGGGGGCCAGACCCTCTGAACCCCAGATCCGCCACTGACTCTAATCACCTCTGTATAAAAGCATGATGACTGCTCTCCCAAACCCACTCAAAAAAGCTCCATATTCTCTATCTTTTGAAGATTGTCATCATAATAGAAGAATAAGCTAAGCGGGAGGGAAAGAAAAAAATTAGTAAGTAATATTCTATTATGGACTTTTTAGTCATATTTGATAAAAAAATATACATATATAATTTTGATATATATATATGAGTTATATTTTAGTTAAATATTAACCATTGGACATATTTATAATTACTAAATAAAATGGGACATATTTATAAAGTACCCCATTAATTGGGGCATATTGTATAAAGGGAAATTCTTATTAGTACCCTTGTAGAATTGACTTTTCCATATGGTGTCATTTCATGTTTTGGTCTTACGGACGACACCCTCAAATTATCTAATTAAGTTAATAATTACATTATGTTAGTAAAAACGTTACTAAAACGTTAAGAAACAACAAAAATGACATAAACACATAATTTTCATCAATTTGAGCAACTGCAATATATACATAAAGTGAAACAAAATGATCAAAAGATAATAAAAAAGATGGTCTAAGTCAGCAAAATCAGTCCAAAAATATCATCATAATGTTTCAATAGATCGACAGCTCATGATAGAAAATTTGCTAAAGTAAAATAGATGCATCATGGCTGAGAATAGGATGTTGGCTTTTGTGACATGTTGATGGATGCTTGTGAAGCTCATGCATTGGCTAATGATCTTGTTGTCTTGGCTGCATTTGACTGATCCCTTTTCATAGGATGTATGATTACCACAGGTACACCACTGTCCTTCATTTCCTTCATTTGTTTCCCAATCAAACCTCCCTTACATGTCCTAGGAATTATGTCCAAAACATTCACACTTCTTATATTTCACAGTTTTAGCCCTTTTACCTTTCTGATCTTCTCATTCTTCCATTTTCCTATTCCTACATAGTCTTCCTACCCCCCCTCTTCATAGTTGGAGGCATAATGATAGGTTCATATCATGTTGATGCCATTGGTCTTGGTCTGGAACAAGACTTATCTTGAAATTATAAGTTTGTTTGTATGTCCTAACATGGTACCATGAACTCAAAATCTTTTGGGGATTAATTTTAGTATGAAGCATTGCCCTAATTACATGCTTACAAGGGTTACCAGATATCTGCCAAGCCCCACAAGTACAAACTTTGTTATTTAAAGACAAGGGGAATTGGGATTTAGCCTCATGAATTTCATATTCTCCAAGACTAGACATATAAGCCTTGCAGCTGATTGTATCCTTCCCAATCTTTTTAACAAGCTTCATGATATTTGGGTAGAGGTCATCATCATTTCATGTAAGTGCATTTTCATGTCTTAAAGCAATTCTGACCATGCATACTCTCCTAATCTAGCTTTACTACTTTCTCCTTCTTCAAATCTAGCTTCAACATCATTAGTAGGAATTTCAACTGCACTTAACACTTCCTCTGTTGTTACTATTCCTTTCCTTCTGGGTGTGGTCTTTAGTATTTTTTAGCAAACAAGGACTTCTCAGGAACTGTTAAATTTTGAGCCTTTATTGTCAAAACAGGGAAAATCTAGGGCTTCTTTTGGGCTTAAGTGCTTGGAAAGCTATTTTGGGAGATATAGGTGGTGGTGGTAGATTGGTTTGAGATGGTTTGAGTTTGAATTTAGGTACTTTTTGGGTTTATTTTCCTTGTTGTTTTTTTTTTTGTTTTGGATTGGGTGGGTTCATCATCAGGCACTGAGGTATCTTCCTGATCATCAAGGGATGGAAGATCATCAAGATGACCCGAATCATTCACTTTGCTCGTATTTTCATCCCTTCTTCTATAGTTCAACACTAAATAATATAAGGGATCGGGTTTCATCTCGGTTCCAACCCAAACTTCAATCAACTTATTAGGGATTCTTTCATACATTAGGAGCAAATCTTTATCAGGTATTAGTTTTCGATGGTCCATTTTCCATACATAATTAAAGGCCGGAAAATGATAATCCAACTTCATTCATAATCGTTTTGCTTCATCCTCATACCCAATGACAATATCAAGTAAATTAGATCTCTCTACATCTACATTAATATCCACCAACTTAAGATTTCTCCAATTAAATCTCAAAACCCTAGTATCATCCAATTCAAACACACGCTAACTATATGAACATATATACGATACACATACATAAGATTATATATATACGAACATACACAAATGAACATACATACGATACACATACTTACGATTATATATATACATACGCTTCAAAAAAATCATGGACTGATGATACTATTCTTTGTACACATTCATACAATGAATCGAAAATATACTTGCAGCATCAATTAGATGGAATGATTGTGATGGTACCAAACGATTCTCTTTATCCCTCTTCCTCCTCTTTCCACTCGAACCCTAGCCCAGCCTCTAATTAAACCCGTATGTTTAGAAGACCCAGTCTATCGTTTCATTTTCCTTTTGTTTAGTTTTTTATTTAATAATAATTATGGTTTTAAGATTAAAAAGTGGACTAAAAATAATAAAACATATGGATTATGTCACACCCCAACTACAACACACACTGAATAAAAGAGAACCATAATTATTACAAACTTATAAGTCCAAAGGACGATAATGATATAATACACCCCAACGAAAATAATAACAATTCCAAGATCTTTACAAGTTCAGAGTTTGGAACAACCATTCTAACTAATACCATGATTACATACTGGCGGATTTCGCCTAAACTATATATATTCTACCTGCGCCCTCAAATGGTCTTCACCCTGCCTAGCGGTTGACTTACGGGTGGTCTGCTTGGTACGAACCATGATTGCTAGCTGTAGATCAGGATTAAACACAAGAAAGTGAGCTACAACGCTCAGCAAGTACTAATCATTCTACTAAGCATGACATTATCTCAAAATCACGAGTTCATAATTCAAGGGGTTATGGATACTGGTAAGAATGACAATAAGAAACATGAAGTTATAATATGAAGACGTGGTAAAATTATAGCAAGTGGAACATGGTATATGGAATCATGATATCGGGCAATATGCAATAGTATAAAGACATGATAAAATCAAAGTAATCAAAACATGACATATGGTATCATGGCATCGGCCAATCATGTTATCATTATCAAATCATCAAAATCATTTTAGGACGCTACAGATTACAGCCGGTGATCATCCGTGAAGTAATCCTGAACCGCGCTGGGTTCTCAAATATAATGGGTTCCCTAGGCTATATGTGAGCCTATCAATAACATGAAAAGGACTTGCGTCTGGGTCCAATCCACTAAGATAATAAAATATTTATTTTATTTTTATTGATTTATAACATGGATGCCGGGGAAAGATTGGGTATCAACTTAATTGAATTAGATTCAAGGGAAGAATATTTGAAGGTAAAGTACGAATCAAGCTAAGAGTGATTAACAGAAGTATTAGAAATAATTATGGTCATGAGGTTGTTATAACTAAGCATTCATGGGAAATGTATGTATGTGCAACGATTATAAGAATAAAGAGGTAAGTAACTTGTCAACAATTATGAGCATAATAAGGTAGTAACTTGCCAACAATTATAAGCATAAGAAATTGGTAACTTGCCTTCCAAAAGTTCTAAGATTATTCGATCTTGACGACACGAGTCTTCCCCTTCGCTTCGGAACCTTAAATGATGATATGAAACCAAGTGAAATTAACCTTGCTTAGAGGGGTTGAAAGATGCAAGAAGATGAAGAAATGAAAAGAAAAAAAATGAGAGGGGAGGGGTTTTAGGTTCAGCCGAGAGAGAGAGGGGAAAGAGAGAAGAAAGTGAAGTGAAGTGGTGGTGGAGAAATGAAGTGAGTGGAGTGTTTAACTTGTTTTTATCTCACCAAAAATGGTAGTGGAGTTTGAACTTACCACTTTAGCCTTCACCCACTAATAGCTAATTATTGCATGCAAGGTTTTATTGGTCTTTTGCTTGGTCAAAAGGAGTTAGTGGGGAGTGAAAGGACAATCATATCCTTGGTTTCTATTTGACTGGAAATTGCATGCAAGGGTATGCTTGTAATTTGATAACTAATAAAAGTAAAATTTAAAAGAATGATTTTTAGTAATTAAAATACAAATTCATAAATCACCAAATAAATACCATAAATACTATGAGATTTTAGAAATTTAATAAAATTATTTTCAAAAATTTTGAATAAAATTTTATATTAAAATATTTTTTCTAATATTAATATACTAACAAAATAAATCACGAAAATTATAATTAACACATTATAAATCACACAAATAATTGCAAGTAAATTGATTATATCCCACAATACTAAAACGAACATTTATTGCCTAATCGCAACTATTCAAATATTACTAAATCGCGAGAAATCTTTATTATTTACTAACCGCGTAGCGAAAATCCTACTCGCGTACGAAAATTACATGCATAAAATATTCCAGCAATACTCGCAATGCCATACGACTAAATTACACACAATATATAACGAATTCGCATAATCGGCCTTATAACACAGGATATTTACGAATATATATATATATATATATATATCGCACTTATAAAAATAGTTCTAATATTTACCGGTTGTCACAGATTAAACATTTTACTAACGTCTCCACTAAAAGAATGGTGTAATTAGCTTAATCAGTTAATTTGAGGGAGCCATCCGTAAGACCAAAACATGAAATGACATCATATGGAAAAATCAATTCTACAAGGGTACTAATGAGAATTTCCCTTGTATAAATTCCCATAAAAATATTTCTATATTTTTTTTATTGATATTGCTCGCCATTTTTCAGGATTCTATTCGCAATTATCTTTTTTTTCCTATTCAATTAATAAATTTGTAATTTATACTAAACTATAATAACCGAAATTAAATATAATTTGATTCAATCTTCATTTTGATTATCCCATTACCGTCGGATATTCTCAATCAAAAGACCAAAATTATTAAATATTAAAATAATGCAATATTCAAATTCACATGTTCGAATCCCTCCATCAAGAAATATATATTATTATTTATAGATATATCAATAAATTTTAAGATTCGAATAACACTAACAATAACCATTATTCAATATTAAAATAATACACTCCCCAAACTCTCAAATTTAAATCCCTCCAACAACAAAAGTTTATATTTCTCATGTTCGGATCATGTCTTATATTTTATAAAATCAATAATTCAAATTTCAGTCATACATAATTTTACTATTTGATATAATCTTGAAATTATACATATTCAACTTAAAATAATGTTCATATAATTTGTATTTAATATATAATAATTTACATCAATTTTAATAATATTTATATAATATAGTATTGATAGGGAGAAAAATAAATCCTGATTGCGCAACTAATATCGCATTAATTATGCCCGGTTTGGGCCAACAATAAAGCCCATTTATGAAAGCCCAAAACCCTGAATATTAAGTATTTTCGTAATTAATAAAAATGGGAAAAATCAGCTATTGTTAAAAGTCCTAGAAAGGATATGAGTCCTTATGAATCGGCCTCCAAGAGGCCTTATAGGATAAGGAATCAGTTTCCTACTTCCCAGGACTCCAAAGTCCGCTCTAATTCTGAGACTTGTTCACCGAGTCTCCTAACCCTGATCTAATTCAAGGCATCCCATGCCTATATAAGGGACCTCACCCCCACAAATCAGAACTACATTTTTTGACTTGATCCTTGGTATACAGCAAGGTACGTAGGCATCTTGTTAAGGCAGATTGAGTCATGAAATACAAGAGCAGTCAAATCGAGCCTCGAAGCTCACAAACCCTAGCAATAAATACACCCTAAATTTTTATCCATAACATTTGGCACCGTCTGTGGGAAGCATAACAACAACCATGGCGAACATACGGAGCAGAAACAACGCCCCTGAAAAAACACCGGCAGGGAAAACCCAACCAATTTCGTCAGTGGTAGAGATACCCCTGCATTCAACCTATTCCTCCACCCAAGGAGGAACTCTGGTGGGAACAACCGAGGCACAACCTCAAGGGACGAATACTCCTACTTTTCAAAGGACGAATCCCCAATTTCAGCAGCTACAAGCACCTATGAATCCTCAACCCGTTGGGTATGAGTATTCAACAATTGTGACCACTAACCCCCTTATGGGATGCCCTTATACCCAGAGGTTGAAGGGAGTGGGCACTCCAATCGGAGTGAAGCACAAGGGCAGATGCCCCATTACATAAGTGGTTTGGCTCATATTCCGGAAGATCAAGAATTCTCTGGGCCTTATACTGAGAGAGACTCTGAATTTTTGGATGATGATGTGGCTCCAAGAAGGAGGCATGCTGGTAAAGAACCGATGCCTAATGTTAATCAGCGTCCCAGGAGCATCTGAGGGATGAATCCCAAAGAAGTACAGGAGAAGATCAGGGCTCATGAAGCTAAGATCCAAAGGCTGAAGCGCGATTTAGAGGAGCACCTGACCCCAAGACCCCCACTTCCTCCGAGAAGGAGAAATCCTCCTCTAATCATAGACCTGGATGGTCTAATACCAAGAAGGGTTGTTGTCCCAAGGACTGATCCAAGTGATCTTCTGCCCCTAGGAGATCCTGATGATCCAACTCTACCATTCACTGAAGAAATACTGAATTCCCACATCTGAAGGAAGTATAAAATGCCCACCATCAAAGCATATGATGGTACTGGAGATCCCGCTAATCATGTTAGGATATTCTCTAACATACTGTTGTTGCAACCCGTGAACGATGCTATTAAGTGTCGGGAATTTCCCTAAACCCTGTCAGGAATGGCTCAAAGATGGTACAGCCATTTGCCACCGAATTCTATTGGTTCCTTTAGAGATCCAAGTTAAGCTTTTATCAAGCAATTTATCAGTGGAAGAGTGCATGAGAAAAGTTCAGCATCTCTCATGAGCATTGTGCAAGGAGCAAAGGAGTCCTTGAGAGACTATATGAACCATTTCACAAAGAAGGCTTTGAAGGTTCCAGACCTCGATGACAAGGTAGCTATGATAGCGCTGCAGCAAGGAACTAGAGATGAGTTTTTCAAGATGTCATTAGCCAAGCTCCCCTTGAAAGCATGTTACAGCTCCAAGATAGGGTCGTGAAGTATATCAAGGTGGAGGAAAGTATGAGAAAGACGGTGGTGAACAACGAACCCGCTGGTGGCAAGAAGCGGAAGAATGCTCTAGAATATAATGCTAAGGAAAAGTATCTAGGAAACCGAGAAAGACATTGATTCAACCCCAAAGAAGGGGGGACCTGGACAAAAGTTCACCAAATATGCTAAGCTGAATGCCCCTAGGAGCCAGATCTTAATGGAAATCGAGAGAGATAGGGACGTTCATTGGCCCAAAGCCTTGAAGGCTGATCCTGCTAAGCAAGATAAGAGCAAATATTGTATATTTCACAAGGATGCTGGTCATGACACCGATAAGTGTAGAAAACTGAAGGATAAAATTAAATTCCTTATTCGAAAAGGAAGGCTGAGCAAGTATACTGGAGATGGAAGAGATATGAGTAATAATGGAAGAAGAAACTTGGATGATCGTAGAAAGGATTAGGGTGATCAGGGGTGAAACCCCCAGCCCCGGGGCCGGTGATAAACACAATCTTTGGAGGACCTCATCCCTGAAGGCCAATAATAAACATGATCTTTGGAGGACCAACTACTGCCGGATTGTTTAAGAACTCAAGAAAAGCCTATACCAGGGAAATCATGCACATAGTGGGGGAAGCTCCGAAAAGAGGCAGGACCGGAGTGACAATGAAATTTGATGATTTTGACTTAGAGGGTGTCAAATTTCCTCATGACGATTCCCTGGTCATAACACCAATAATAGGGAACAACCCGGTGAAGAGAGTCCCCGTAGGTAATGGGGCATCAGTGATATCTTACTCCATGATACCTTCATAAGGATGGGTTATAATGATTCTCATTAGACCCTAACTGATATGCCGATATATGGTTTCGTTGGAGTCGGGTGCCCCGTGGAAGGGATAAGTAAGTAGTCTTTGACTATAGGTCGGGAACGAAGACAAGCAACACAGAAGTTGAACTTTGTAGTGGTAAAGGTTGGATCAACTTACAATGAAATAATGAGAAGAAGAACAGGAATACATGCTTTTAAAGCAGTCCCCTCCTCTTACCATTCGGTAATGAAGTTTCCCACCATAAACGGGATTGGAGAAGAGAGAGGAGACCAGAAGATGGCAAGGAGTTGTTACGTGGCCTCCCTTAGGGAAGATGGTGCTGGGGGGCAGGTTTGGCCTATTGAAGATCTGAATATTTGTGAGAATGATGAGAAATGAGGGAAGCCGGCAGAAGACCTGATTCTGGTCCCTTTGGCTCCCGAGGACCCCGAGAAACTTACCTTTATTGGAGCATCTTTGGAGGAGCCCCTTAGAGGAAAGTTAGTGAAGTTCTTGCAAGAGAATAGTGATGTGTTTGCATGGTCAGAAGTTGATATTCCCGGTATAGACCCTAGACTGATCACCCACAAGTTAAACATGGATCCCAATCAGAAGACCGTGAAATAGAAGAAAAGGAGTTTTTCCCCTGAGAGGCAGGAAGCGATCAAACAAGAAGTGGAGAAGCTCTTGGAGGCTAGTTTCATTGAGCAAAAATAATTTCCGGAATGGTTAGCAAACCCTATAATGGTAAAAATGGTAAATGGAAAATGGAGAATGTATCTATATTTCACTGATCTGAACGATGCGTGCCCGAAGGATTGTTTCCCGTTGCCAAGGATAGATACATTGATAGATGCAACTGTTGGTCATGAAATATTAAGCTTTATGGATGGATTCAGTGGATACAATCAAATCAAGATGCATAAGGATGACATCCCAAAGGTATCATTCATCATTGACGTTGGTGTTTTTTTATCTTGTGGCGTTTGGTCTTTAGAATGCAGGAGCTACCTACCAAAGGTTGGTAAATAAGATTTTCAAAGATCTTATTGGCAAAACTATGGAAGTTTATGTAGATGACATGTTAGTCAAGAGTCTTGTGAAGACTAACCATATATAACCCATTTGAGGGAAGCTTTTGAGCTCCTGAGATACCACAAAATGATGTTAAATCCTGCAAAGTGTGCTTTCGGAGTGTGATCTGGAAAGTTTTTGGGTTAATGGTCTCCAAGAGGGGAATTAAAGCAAATCCTGATAAGATAAAGGCCATTTTGGATATGGAGCCTCCGCGGTCTATCAAGGATGTTCAAAAACTTACTAGAAGGGTCACTGCCTTAGGACGATTCATCTCCAAATCCGGAGATAAGTGCTTATCATTCTACAAATCCTTGAAGAAAGTAAAATATTTCATATGGACTGAGGAAAGTCAGGAGGCGTTTGAAGGATTGAAAAAATATATGGTTCAAGCCCCATTATTGGCCAAACTAGCCCTGAATGAAACTTTGTACTTATATTTGGCCGTTTCAGAGAATGCCTTGAGCGTCGTATCGGTTAAGGAGGAAATTAAAGTCCAGAAACCCATATATTATATCAGTAAAATTTTGCACGGAGTTGAGTTGAATTATTCAACTATTGAAAAGTTTGCTTTAGCCCTAGTGATAGCTTCAAGGAAGTTACGTCCTTACTTCCAAGCTCATAAAATTGAAGTGCTAACAAATCAACCTTTGAGAAACATCATCCACAGTCCTAAAGCCAGTGGAAGGCTGATTAAATGGGCTATTGAACTGGGAGAATTTGACATAAAATATAAGCCATGAATGACGATAAAAGCCAAGGCCTTGGCCGACTTCGTGGTTGAATGTACCATCCCCAACCAAGAAGTCGGGGGGGCAGGAAGATACTGAACCTCAGGGTATGGAGGGAAAAGAGGATAATGAAGGAGGACAGAACAAGGACAAGGATAATGAAGGAGGACATAACAAGGACAAGGAATTATGGGTTCTCTATTTTGATGGAGCATCAAAAACAAATTTGAGTGGAGCAAGGCTAGTTTTACAAAGCCCAGATGGATTCTTAATTGAATATGCTATGAAGTTAGACTTCCCAACCACAAATAATGAAGATGAGTATGAAGCTCTGATAGCTGGCCTCGGCCTAGCGGGGACATTGAGGATCAAGAACTTGAAAGTCTGTGGAGATTTGAAGTTCATGAAGTTTCCGATATATGGTATTAATTTCATACAACACACAAAGTTATTATAAATAAAACTAAGTGCATAAATTCGGATATAAAAATGTAGAGTTCGATAAATAAAGAGACTGTTACAAGTTATGATCATAAATAACAAATCCACGCAGGGCCAATAAAAACTCTAAGGAGCAGAGGTGCCATCAGCATCCATGTCGTCATCCCCTCCACTCTAACTCGATGTCTCAGCAGTGCCAGTCTCGGAAGAAGAAGAGCTAAGATCCGATGCAGCAGGTCTGGAAGACGACTCTAGATGGGGAAGAAGCTGATCCTGAGGAACATCATTCGAGATAACTACACTGGTACGGAACCTCTGTAGTAAGGTCTCATCATCGGGGTACACGTAGTCCTCCGGGTTAATGTCGGGATAAGCCTCGTTCATGGTCCCGAGGGCCGTGTCCCAGCCAGTCCTGAAAAACCCAATGTAATATCCTGGACATAGCGTGTAATTATTTTTATCAATAAATAATTATTATGTGATTATTATGTGAATTTTTGGTGAATTATCTGATGATCGGTGTTGATATGTGGATGTTTATGTGTGGTAAAGTATAGGTATGTTAATTTTATTATGTCCAGAATAAAATATAGATAATTACGATATTTTTCTGGTAATTTTTAAACTGTTATATGATTTTATAATGATTTATGAATTTATTAATTATTTTTTGAATAATTACAAAACTATTTTATAAAGCCGGGAATCATCCAACTTCAACCATTTTACATTCTTACAACCCGAAACTCTCCCGAAAACTCCTTCCTAACCTAATCTGGTAATTCCAGATATTTTCCGTGTTTTAACTTTTTCGCCGAATTACGGTTTGACCCATGCGCGGCCCGGCGCAAAATTTTCGATACGATAATCATTTCGATAAAGCAACAAAACCCATATTCTCGAAAGACGGGATAATATTAAGTTATTTTCGTATAAAGTATTTTATAAGAAGCCCGGTTTGGATAATTATCCAATACGGGTATCAAATCGGATCGTTTTTGTAGTTACTTAGCGGCTAAGTAACTAATTTATCGATCCAATACGATCCAACACGAACCAATATTCTATAAATATAAATAGCCCTTTTCTTATTTCATTTTATTCGTATAATCATAATCAATAAGTAAAAATATAGAATTTATAGAGAAAACCCTAATTAACCTACGCATTCTTGAAAATCAAACACACAAATGAAGGCGTCATCGAACTCCGATTCGAGCGTGCCATATATCAAATCGAAGCTCTCGAAAAGTTCTTTCTGAATCAATCAACCGTTCTAGTGCAGAAATCAAGGTGATTTTCGTATCTATTTATTTTAATTCAAATTATTTAATTATTAAAATATGAATTTTTGTTCTTGATGTTGTTTGTGTGATTTGATGCTGGAATCATGTAGATCTTTTTTTCCTGGTCATATTGGTATATTATATGACTAATTTGGAGTTCAGTAACATCGAGAAATTTGGTTTTGATTCTCGAATTTAAAATTAGGGTTTATATTCGAAGGTTGAATGTTCTTGATTGATTTTGGGAACTCTTTATTTAATTAATCTGGGCTGATTCTGAAGATACCATCGTGTAGATCGTGTTCAGAGGATTCAATTCATGTTAGTAATTTGTTCGTGGTCTTGTTCAGTGAAATAATCATATGTGGCCGGATTCTTGAGCTTCATCGCCGGCTTTAATGGTTTTTTTTGCCGGAGAAGAGAAACCACGACCTGTTTGCAAGTGTGTTTGTTTGGTTTAAACTCCTAGGTTCACCAGGACCGTTTTGGGACAAAGAGCGGGTCGAACCGTACGGTTCTTGCCATTGGCGAGAGTCACCGGAAACGGCAAAACCCGCCGGTTTCTGGGGTTGAACCAAGATTCCAGTCGAGTTCCGGCCGGACTCCGGTTGTCTGCCCCAAACCCTTTCCAGTTTGATCCATTTTTCCCTAACCCCAATATCAAAAATCTATTTCTGTAAAATAGTTTTTTAATTTAATCCAAAAATCCAATTTTAATTCCAAAAATTATTTTATTTATTTATAAATTCAAAAATAAATCTAAAATATTTAATTAATTAATTTATTTGATAATTAATTATTTAATTAGTCAATTAATTTAAATATTAATTGATTTAATTAATTATTAATTGATTTTAATTGATTATTTAATTAGATTTAATTACTCCCTCAGTACCTTCCAATTGTTTACATTTTTGAGGAAGTGTCTGTCACGCATTTTAAGGAGCATAAAAAGTATAGTTATGTAACTTATTTTTATAATTTTCTTTTTCTGAATAAAAATTAAATGTTTTAATTTTTATTCAGAAAAAACAAATTGTAAAAAAAATTACAGAACTATACGTAATATGCACCTTAAAATGCGTGTCGAACACTCTCTAAAAAATATAAACAATTAAAAGGGACAGAGGGAGTATTTCTTTTGATTTAAAAATTCCTAAAAATAGTTTCGAGCTTTAAAATATTATTTTAAATTATTTTCAAGGCTCGATAATTATTATTAAATCATTTTAAAGTCAAGTTCGGGTATTCGAACCCTATTATTTAATTATAAAATAGTTCGGAGACCCGTTTTAATTCTGAAAAATGTTCAAAAATTCGTATTAAATACCTGGAAAATCATTTTAACCCTGAATCTTCTTTGGAAAATTATTTTGGTCGTATATCTTACGTGCTATGTGCTATATGTGATCAGATTGATGTATAATACGACTATATGTGCATTGATTGACTGTTTTGGTCATAACTTTCAATCCGTAAATCAGATTTGGGTAAAACGAGGGGTTGATAAAAGCTTATGACGTCTATGTGGCGATTAGAATGATATGAGACTGAGTATTGATAGATACTTGAGATGCCTAGCATAGTAAGCGAGGCATAGAAAAAGAAAGTCAGTGATCCGTAAATAGAACTGAAGCGTAGAAACAGAAGGCAAGTGATTGATGAAGAGAAGCAAGGCATAAAAGGAGAAGGAAAGTGATTAATGAGTAAAACTGTTAGATGAGTACAAGTAAAGTTGAAATCATCTATGATAAGGCAAGTACTTCTGAACCTTTCTTCAAGATATATTATAAATATTTTCGAACTTTCTTATAACATGTTGCTAGTATTCAAAATAAGTCATGTTTTATATTGCAAGTGCTTTAAACTATTCAACCTTGAACCATGATAATATCATTGAGCTTGAGATGTAAGCTTTATTTCTTATAAACCACCAACGGTTGATTTCCCAGATATTAAACTATACAAATACGATACTACTCCACAAATACATACCCACTTATAACAAAATACTGAAACAGAATTACTTGAGCATACAGAAACTGATATACCCTATACTACCCTATATCATCAAAGATCTATACCCTGCTTTATCATTGAACCATTGTTCATCAGATACTTGATTCTTCATCAGGCTTAAAGCCGTTCTTCATATTTACACCTCGATATATCCTGGTGATACCTATGAAATGGTATATGATCTAAGATAAATGTTTTATCAATGTTATTTATGATTCTGTTTTATTGAATTACAATGGTTATCATATGAAATCATTTTAGAATTGGATGGTTTTATAAATGTGGACCAGATTCATGGTCAGACCATATTCGTGGTCATATTAGGCCAATGCGTGCCTTGGATCCAGTATAAAGAGCAGAGCTGTGTGCCTTGCTCGGGGTTAGTGCGTGACTGATCAGTAGCTTAAACTTGGTTTTCTTTTTTAAATGAAAAGGGAATATCAAATTTTAATCATTGCTTATCAAGAAACTTGATTCTTCAGAATCATTTCAATTGATCATTTCAATTATTTCAATTTTCTTTTTATGTTTTTAATAGTTGAAAAAGGAAATTATTGGTAACGAGGATTCCCAGTCCAATGTGCAAGCTAGGATTCCAGGTTAAGTTGGATCGAGCTAGAAGGAGCTTTATATTGTAGATGAGTTATGCAAGATTATAAGAATGATACCATTATCGGTTGTAAGTTGAACTAGTTGGGATTTGGTACGATGTAATAAAAGTTAAGGTTGTGGCTTATTTTCATACTTTAACCTGTTACAATTCATGGTTGTGTAAAGAAGGGTCAATGCATATAATATTTTATATACAGGTTTATATATTGTGTGTGTTGTGAACCCCAAACTTCTGACCCGGGTTTGGAGGGCATCACACCCAGGGAACACCGTGTTGTCCCTAACCCTCATGGACTGAGCAAACTCATCCGTGTCCAGGTAAGCATCAATGATTATGTCCTTCTTAGCCTTCAGAGTAACTAGCTCAGCATTAGCCTCCCCTAGCTCCTCCTCCTTGCACTTCATCTTCTTCTCCAGCGCAGCATACTTCCTTTGTTGCCTCTTGAGGGCGTTATCCGCGTTATTCGAGGCTTTCTTCCAGGACTCAGCTTGCCTCACAGCCGCTTAGAAATAAGCGTTGGACTGAAACAGAATGATAAACAAAGGGTGTAAGACAAAAGAATGTTACAAGTATATATATATATATATATAAAAGAGGAGATAAAAGGGGAAAACCCTTACCGAGGCTAGAGATTGGGCACCCATAAGCTTTATCCTCTCAAAGTATGGACCAACCACAATATCAGTGAAGTCCTAAGGAGTCACAGAGTGATAGGACCAATCCCATGCGTGCTTTGTGGAACCAACCACGGTATCCCCTTGACGTAATCCTCAGAGAGGCTCGAAAGCACCGGTAGCTATAGAAGCAGGAGCAACTGGGGTTTCAGTCCCCCCAAAAGAAGCCTCCACCATGGGCTCTTTATGCTTCTTCAGAAAGCTAGACTCCATTGCCTTACCACGGGGATCTAACCCCGCAAGCCGGGCCTTTTTTATTCTTTCTGTTTCCTAAAAAATAGGCAAGTTCTCATTGTTGATTTCCTTAGCGGCTGCAAAAACAAGGGAAAAACAAAGATAAGTGGTGTCAATAGCGCATGAAAAAGAAGAAAACATGGGAAGGGAAGAAAAGAAGTACCCTGGTAGAGACTGAGGAAAGTCCCACTTGAATCAATCTAACAAAGTCCAGCTGGGAGTCTGGCCATTATACTTTATAAGATCATTATATATAATAGTTTCCTTGGGAGATAGGTGGATGGTTTTAGGGCTACCATTAGTGTACTTCCCGAAGAAGGATCTAAAGAGTGTGCCCCAGTCACCATTCTCCCACCTGAGCCCAACAAAACTATCCCTCTAGTGCTGGTTGTTATCAGGGATTGAAGCACTGTTGAAGATTTGTGGAGACTTGGGTTGTTGTCTAATATAAACCCAACCGGGTTGGGCACTATTATAGCATTGAAATTTTTTTCTAAACATAGCTACGAAAAGAGGAAAACCACTCCTAAGGCATAAAACCATGAAACAAAGGATATTTCTCCAGGCATTTGGGGGAAGTTGGCAAGGAATGATTTGCAAATCAGCTAATAATCTAGGAATGAACTCATGAAAAGGAAACCTTAGCCACGCGATAAGGGCATCAGCATAAACTAATAAAGTGTCAGGCTTCCAGTGGCATGTACGATCACCACCTTCAGCAGGTTATATCCTAAGGGGAGGGAGAACGTTATAAGTCGTGTTAAGTTTGTTATAGCATCTGCCTTATACCATTTATTACAATAATCAAAGGAATCTAAGTGAGCGTTAGACGGGTATTCATCTCCCTTTGTATTAATCAAATCTATCAACGACATATAAGAAGAGCGAATTTCGATATTGTTACCTCTCTTAGATGCTGAAGTAATCTTCGCTGGCCTTTCTGAACCTTTGTCAGCCATTAATGGAGGGTGGAGTAAAACTTGAAGCAGAGGAAGGAGGAAGAAGGTGGCTGGAAAAGGCTGATTTCACCGGAAAAAGCTTTAAGGATGGAGAGAGAGGTTTTGAGAGGAGAGTTTAGAAATGAGAAAGTGAAGTGTGAGAAACCACTTCACTCTCCTCTCTTATATAACCCCCTAGCCGGTTAATGGTCCGGTAAAAAAGGAATTTTAACCGTTTATAACAGGTTAAAAGCCCAGCTCAAAGGGTGAGGCCCAGCTCTGGAGACTTCTAGAAGGCTCTTAAAAAATAAGATAAATAAAAAAATACATATATTATATGAATAAAGTAATACCCAAGAAGATTCCAAAAAAATCTGGATAATTATGGATTAAAAAGCCCGTGATTTATAGGCCCAAAGTAATGAGGCCCATTTAGGAAATCCTGGAGAAAAGGCCCAACTTTATAGGCCCAATAAAAAGCCCAGGAAAAAGCCTGATTAAGGTTGGAGCCCAGTTTCAAATTAAATCCGGACCGAAAAAATAGGTCAGGGTCCTGATCGACAATTTGTGGTCGAAAAACCCACGATAGGAAATAATGGCCTTTAATTCGGTCAAGATTTGGTAAAAGCTTGAAATCCTGACCGAAGAAAAAGACGAGATCCTGGTCGAAGCCTTCTGGCCGAATGAGTCCACGACCAGGATTAAATCAGACCTTAATTCGGTCAGAACTACGAATCAAATGCTAAAGTCCTAGTCGAAAGGTTTTAACCAAAATTCCCACGACCAGAGTAAACTAGTCCTTAATTCGATCAGAAAATTATAAAGCAACAAATCCTGACCAAATTTCGGTTAGGATCCTGGTCGAAGCCTCCTGGTCGAAGTACTCCACGAGTAGAAGCCATGAGAGCTTAATTCGGTCAGAACAGGGTTGATCCTGACCGACTTTCGGTCAGGATTCTGGTCGACCGTTTCCGACCCCAGCAGTCCACGACCAGGATTTATAAGGGGCATAATTCGATCAGGATCCTGGTCGAAAGGGAGTCATAGTCGAAATTGGTCGAATTTTTTTTTAAAAAAAAAAAGAAAAAAGAGAAGAGACTAGGAAATTCAGAAAAATAAAAATTTCTAAAATAAATTCCAGAATAATAAAAGAAAATTTCAGAAAAAATAATTAATTCCTGTAAATTAAGAAAAAATTCATGTAAATTAAGAAAAATTCCAGAAATTAAGAAAAAAATCCTGTAAATTAAGGGAAAATTCCAGAAATTAATGAAAAAATCCTGTAAATTAAGGAAAAATTCCAGAAATTAAGGAAAAATTCCTGTAAATTAAGGAAAAATTCTGATAGCGCAACTAATATCGCATTAATTATGCCCGGGTTGGGCCAACAATAAAGCCCATTTATGAAGGCCCACAGGCCCTGAATATTAATTATTTTCGTAATTAATAAAAATGACAAAAATCAGCTATTGTTAAAAGTCCCAGAAAGGATATGAGTCCTTGTGGATCAGCCTCCAAGAGGCCTTATAGGATAAGGAATCGGTTTCCTACTTCCTAGGTGAAAGTACATCTTTGATTAATTATTTATTTTGGTATTTCATAAATTAACATAAAATTTAAAATATGTATATCCTCACCAAATAGGCATGAATTTAATTGACATAATCAAAAGTGAAAAGCCATATCTAGCAAAAAAATTCAATTTTTTTTTTCAAAATATATCTATATTTTAGAAATCAATACAAGAGATATTCTGATTTGCTGAAAATCAAAATATATACTTTTAAAGGAATATACTCCAAAGCAATGAGATCGTAAAAGAATTATCGGAATGTCATTTTTCTTAGGCTATCTTGCAATATTAAAAAGGCAACAAGTTTGAAAAAGGAATATCAGAACTTGGATATTATTTAGAAGGCTCGCGCTAAATTTATTTCAAAAACATATATTTTTAAAAGGGATAAAATATATATCTTTCGCTCCATAAATATTTATAAATCCAAAGATATATTTTTACTTTCTTATAAATTAATATTTGATAAAGTAATATTAATATCTCATTTTATCTCCCTCCTCATATTTTTCAAAGTAATTTTCTCTCGCATCTCAAATATATTATTTATCAGAGAAAATACTTTTAAATACTTAAAAATATTTTCCACACTTTCAAAATATTTTATATTTAAATTAATATATTCTAAGTAATTATTATAGCCTAAACTGAGCCAACAAAGTCTATTTGTTTTCATAAAAGATCGTTCATATTTTATTTGGAACCGAACCCTAATTTAATCGATTTAAATCCAAATAAAATACTTTCACTTGCTAGAAAATCTTGAAACTTAGGATTTGTCACTTAAATGGTATTTTCTATGCATGGTTAAAGTTTCGTAATTTTTCGAGAAACTTTGTTCGGGTGTGATTTTCGGGGTGTTGACCGAACATTTGACCAAGCTATCTTTGACCAAAATTGACCAAAACTTGCAGATCATCATTTTATGATAATTAGGTAATTATCATATTTTTGGTTGTATTTATTAAAGGATTTTCAAATTCGTTATATTTAATAGTGCTAATTACTTAATTAATTAAGTAATTAATGATTAATTAAAAAAGCTAAAATCCATTATTATATGATTAATAGTTGCTGGAATTTTTCTTATTTGTCCTATATGCAAGTTGCAAACAAACACACCTTATCCTCCACCTCATCAATCCACACCACTCTCTTCATACACCATTCATTTTAACTCAATCTCAACCACTCCTTTCACCTAACTCCTTCTATAAATAAACACCCCCCCCATTTTTTACACAAGCTAAGAGCTAATTAATTATTGGGAATTTTCAATAAGTATTCTCTCTACACACTCTCTAAAATCCAAACCCAAATACTTCATCTCAAAAACCTTCTCTCTTATAAATATATATCATATATTCAAGGTTTTTGATCTTCAAGCTTAGTTCCACCAACCAAGCTATATCGTCCCAAGAAAAGATCGTCCATACCACTTTCTTGCCTCCCGAAGGGCTGCCCAAGTTCGACCAACAAACTAAAATCCGGCCGAACCTCCGGCGAATTTTTCCGGCGAACTTTTCTGTTCATCTCTTAAAAGTGGTAAACCTCTTAGTTTTTGTCTGAGTCTTAACCGACCACCCTTAATATTCATATAAGAATCTTGGTACCATATTCTCTTTATCTCTACAAGCTCTTATATAGAATAACTTCAAGAAAAATAAATCCGTGCAAGGATTGTTTTCTACAAATTATACACTTCTAGCACGAAGTGATAATTTCATACAACGCTTGGTTTATATTCCTAACTAGCACCTTTACTATTTCATGGGAATTATATTACAAAGCTAGATTTTTTTTCTTTAAACTAAAACACACTTATTTTGGCCATATATTGATATATTTGTTATAATTGTTCAACAAGACTTAAGCGACTTCCATTACTAATACCTTTAGTGTTCCGTGGGAAAAACTTAAGGCTTATATTATATATATATATATATATATATATATATATATTATATTTAGTTAAAAGATTTAAGTGAATTCCCTTACCAGCACCTCTAGCGTTTCGTGGGAAGATCTTGAAGCTTTTAAGTAAATATAAGTATATATATAATCGTATAAGAATTAAGCGATTTCCCTTACTAGCATCTTCAGTATTTCATGGGAAAAACTTAAAGCTTATATTATGTTATATATATACACATATAAATTGTGCTGATAATTTAAACTCTTCTCTTATAGTTTGTGATATATTGTGTTTGAATGACGCACCTTTTATTCTCTCGGCCAAATATTTTATAAGTGCAAATAGTTAAAGAATAAGTGTAACGTTCTCGATTTATAAAAGTGTACAAATGACTATATTAAACGAGAAATGGTTTTATCAAAGATCCAAAAGCGATAACGCTTCACCAAGGACTTGATATATTTATTACTTCGAAAATAAGATATATTATTCAAAATGAAGTAATACCAAGTATACTTTAACATTATCTAATCTAAATAAAAGTATACACTAATATTCATTTAAGAATATTTGTACGTCATCCAGTCTAGTTAAGTATATTACCAGTCCAAACTCTTTCTATCTATAATGGGTATAGTTTCATAGATATTGTCTTATTCATTTTGCAGTGAGGTAAAGTATAGTGAGGTAATTCTCGTTCTAAGACCCAAGTCCTAGACGTACTAACGGGGAGTTAGTAGTCTTCGCACCGTGAGGAAGAGGAAAATCCAAGACCAACTACTGAGATCCAAGACCGGTAAAAGCTTAGAAGGACAAAGACTACACCAAGGGTTCTACATCAACTTTGAAGAAATAACAGGGTATTAGTGTAGGTTTGCACATCTATTTTGAGGTGGTAACCCGGAGTTCCACACCAAGATAGATATTTGTGGGGTTATAAAGGCTTCTCCGCCTATGTAAGGAGCAAGGTTATTTTAAGAGAAAACTCGGGTCCTGGAGAGGAGCTCGGGGACTTGACGTAGGGGTGAGCGAATCTATTAGAGGTTGCGCTATCGTGAACCAGGATAAATCTCTCGTGTGGTATTTTCTTCCTTGTCTTTTATTTCCGCATATATAATCCGCATCAGTAAAATATTTAAAATGGGATAAATATTTTTAAAACGCCATAATAATTTTTAAATTGGTAATTAAGCTATTCAACCCCCCTTCTAGCTTAAAATAGCCCTTTTACGGGACCTATCAATTGGTTTCAGAGCAGTGCTTTTTAACGTGTTTGTTAAGTAATTTGCATATTTAAAGGCATAACAAAAAGTGATCCGAAATGGCGTATCTAAATACTATCGGCTATGGTGAAGGTCTATCTAGGTCTCGCCCTCTCCAACTTTGCAACATGAAAAACGAGGTTTCGCATTTATGCTAGATCTCAAGGAGTCATAGTTTGGATGGCCATAGAAGATGGAGTTGTTATTCCTACCAAAACGGTTGATGTCATCATCATCGAAAAGAAGGTTAGTGAATATAACACAATAGAGGAAGAAAGAATGCATATAGCTTCTAAGGCAGAAATGGTACTCACAAGTGCAATTGCTGAAAAAGAATATAAAAGAGTAAATAATTGCAAGTCAGCACAAGAAATGTGGGATAAATTAGTGGTTACTCGAAGGAACCATTGATATAAAATATTCTCGGATGGACACTTTGATCCAAGAATACGAGAACTTTAAATTCCAAGAAGGAGAAAATATCATCGACATGGAAACTTGATTTACTCCCATTGTCGATGAACTATCTCAACTCGGAAAGAGTTATACACAAAATGAAAAGAACCGAAGAGTTCTTAAATCATTACCTCCAAGTTGGAAGATTAAAGTAACTACAATCAAAGAGATGTACAATCTCAATGATTACAAAATATATAATCTATTTGGAAATCTTCGTGCATACGAAGAAGATAATATACAAGAAAAAGTCATTCCAAAAGTGGAAGACAAAAAGAAAAACATGGATTTAAAATCTATACTTATAGATGAAGAAGAAAACGACGATAAATTAAACCAAGAAATCCAAAATCTCGATGAAAGCGAAATTGCTTTACTTACGAGACACCTACGTCGTGTGCTTCAAAGCAAAGCTCAAAGATACGGAAAAGGCTTCCTTAAATCAAATAATCAACAAAGAGTTTTTAACTCTAATGGAAGGACAAATTACTCTCAAAATTACACTCCTAACTATATGAGTAATTTTCTGTCAACGAGTTATAATAAAGGCAAAGGTATGAAAAATACTATAATAATAACACTCCTACTTATATTCCTCCCAAACAATAAGAACAAAATACGGAGGAAATACAAGAGGTGTGTTACGGATGTAAACAAATCGGTCACTTTAAACGAGAATGTCCTAAACTTATAAAAGGACGTTCTCTCGTGGCTGAGAACAGGTGGGATTTAAGTAAAGATGAAGAAGCTCTGGAAGCTAGTGAAGAAATTGTGAATCTATGTTTAATGGCTATCGGGGATGCATCTACTCCAAAGGAAACCTCCACTTCAAATCAAGAGGTAATCCTTTCTTCAATCTTTATTCAAATACATGAATCTAATTTGAATCTTGTAGATATAAATAAACATGATTTAATTGAACTTGTGTTAAACATTAACAACAAGTATAAAGATCTTGACAAAAGACATCATATATTATGGTCTGAGAAAATGAAACTCGAGGAAATACATTATAATTAAAGCAAAGAGTTTACTAAGATGATGGACTCAAAAGTCCAATATGAAGATGAAATTTCATCTCTAAATAATCAAACCCACTTACTAAAAATTGGGAATAATACTCACAAGGAAAATATTTTCAAACTAGAAGTGGAAAATGTGTCTTTGATCTTCCAATCTGCAGAAATGGAAACTGAGAAGTTACAAATTAATGAAAATATTTGTAAACTTCATGTTGAATTGTTGAACTTAAAAATACAAAAGACATCACTCACTCAAAAAGTTCAACAACTAAATCTCAAATAAACAATCTTGAAAAAGAGAAAGAGCTACTACAAACTAATGAGCTTAAAGAAAAAGATTTAGAATTAGAAGCTCAACAGTTAAAACAAGAAAATTTCAAGCTCGTATCTCAAGTTAAGGATCAAGAAATATTTCTTAACAACAAGATTGATGCCTTAAACAAAGAAAAAGAAAATCTTGATATTGTTATTCCAAGATTTACAAAAGGCAATGAGATATTAAATAAAATGGTATATTCTAAAAATTCCTTTAACCATGAAGGTTTAGGATATGATAAGAATGTTTAACCAAAGAAAGTTGTTCAACACCATGAACAAACTAAAAGTGATTCTCATAAATCACCTTCATTTACATGTTCTTTTTGCAATAGACACGGACATACCGTTTCATATTGTAAATTTAAAAGTGGTGAATTTAAAGGAAGGCATATTTGGGTTCAAAAAGGATATAAGTCATCCAAAAATGTTGAAAAGAATATATTCCAGCCTAAGGTAGCTAATAACAATCAAAGGCAACCTAGATCTCAATTCTTTCAACCACCTATTAGGTTTGAAGATAATAAAACAAAATATCATGGCATCTTTCCTAGAAATAATGTTTATTATCCAAATGATGGAAGCATGATATATTAACATGGAAACTCTAAAAATTATGCTAGTACAAGAAGATCAAAATTAAATACCACATATCCATGGGGAACACTTTATAATATTAGGAATGATGCATCTAGAAATCTCTATGTGAATACCAATGCTTATCCAATGCCTAGATTTTTCCATGCAAATTCAAATGTTACTTATGATGTACTAACCCCAGGACCCTCAAGATAAAAGGGTACCTATTTATTTAATTGATCTATTTTGTAGGTATGCCTTGCTGCTAAGCAAGACTTGTGGTACCTTGATAGTGGATGTTCGAGACATATGACCGATAATAAGTCACTCTTGAACAACATTAAAAAGGTCACTGCTGGAAGTGTCACATTTGGAGATAGCACTAAAGGTATCATTATTGGCATCGGTGACATCAGGAATGAGCACTTCAAGATATCCGACATACAACTAGTCACAGGACTAAAGTACAACCTTCTCTTGATAAGTCAACTTTGCAATAATGGAAATAAGGTAATTTTCTGTCCTACTCATTGTTCTATTCTTAAAAAATATAGAAAATTAGTCCTTACGTGTCCTCGAGACAAAAAAGTCTATACATGTGACATGAGTAAGCATGTTAATATTGTTGGATTTTAAACGCAGCGGAGGCATGGTAAAACACTTTTACACATAAAAAATCCAAATAAAGGCATATAAATCGTGGTAAAAACATAGGGATCGATTACTAACCTTTAATATGTGATCCAAAAGCAACGATCGGAGATCCTTAGCAGCTGCTCCTCAAACGTGAAGCACTCCACCGGTATCCACCAAGAAAACGACGTTAAGGAGGAGGAGGAGGTGGATAGAATTAGGTTTTATAAAATTTTGGGGTTAGAATAAAAATAGGGTTTATAATAGTATATTTATAGGCAAAATTTTCAGCTGAAATTTTCCCATAAATATTATTATTATTATCCCATTTATTATTCTCATTAATAATTAAAACACCTTTTAATTATTAATCCTTTTTCTAAACACTTTAGAAATAATTCTCTCTCTTGATTTAATTTCCAAAAAATTAAATCCTTAATTAATAATATTAAGAACTTTTCTTAATTAATTTATAATCAATTAAATCTCATTTAATCAATTATTAAATTTGCCAATTAATTATTTCTTTCACAAATAAATAATTATTAGTCATTATTAATTAATTCCTCCACCATTAAATCATTCTCTTTTTATGGTGTGACCCTGTAGGTTCAATATTAAGCCGATAGTAGAAATAAATAATAATAAAACTATTTTATCATTATTTATATAAATTCTCTAATTTATTAAATATGATTAATTAATTAATCACATTTATTCTACATCGTGAGGGATACTTCTCAGCATATCGCGACTATCCAGACAATATGAATTCACTGCTTAGAATACCAAGAACCTATTCAGTGAATAGTTACCGTACAATAAACTCCTTCTACCCTACAATGTCCCGATTAAATACAAGACATGGATCTCGTGTCAAGCCTATCTAATTTAATCACTTGCTTACCATTTACTATGTTTAGTTCTATGCAAATCAGAAACTCCTTTCTAATTTCATTCACTCGGGCCAGAGATTCTTGAACTAGCATAAGTGGATCAGCCTTGAACATTCGCTTCCTTCACTGGAAGGGGTAGATCCTTTATTGATCATACACTATCTTCGTGTACAAATTCCTATACCCAGTAGAGCCCTAATATTTGTCCCTGGAGACTAAGAACTAAACCAAAGCATAGTTCAGTATACACAAGATGACTATGATGACCTCAAGTCTAAGGATACTTGTACAACTATCACTATGTGAACAACTGCTGACACTTGAGTGAACTCCATCAGTTGTTCAGCTGGGCGAGTCATGTTCAGTGAACTTATTCTATAATAAGCACCTACATACTAGCTATAGTGTCACCACACAAATGTCTATGAGAACAGACATCCTTCATAATGAAGCAAGCATAGTATGTACCGATCTTTGCGGATTATTAATTACCAGTTAGTAATCTTATGACCAGGAACTATTTAAGTTTAGGGTTATCATCTTTTAGGTCTCACTATTATGATCTCATCATAATCCATAAAAAGCTTTACTCTAAACTATGGTATATCTTATTTAAACACTTAAATAGATAAAGCCCGTAATAAAAACAAAACAAGTCTTTTATTAATATCAATGAAATCAAAACAGATTACACAGGAAGTTATTCCTAAATCCTCATACATGATTGGACTTAGGACATATTCCTTTCAAATATATGCCTAATCACTACTATAGATGACCCTTGGTTGTGGCATCGAAGATTAGGACACGCAAACATGAATTTGATTAAAAATATATCAACTAAAGAACATGTATGAGGAATACCAAAATTAAATTATAAAAGGATCACATATGTGAAGCTTGTGAAATTGGCAAACAAATATGAGCCTCTCACAAAGTAAAATTTATGGTATCTACCTCACGACCTCTTGAGCTTTTACATATAGATCTTATCGGTCCAGTGCCAGTACAAAGTCTTGGAGGATGTTCATATACTTTGGTAGTTGTTGTTGACTATTCACGATTTATGTGAACAGAATTTCTCAAAACCAAAAGTGATGCTTTTGAATCTTTTTCTTCTCTATTCAAAAGAATTCAAAACCAACAAAATAATACCATAGTCTACATAAGAACTGATCATGGTAAATAATTTGAAAATTCAAACTTTACAAGTTTTTGTGAAACTTATGGTATCACTCATAATTTTTCTGCTCTTTATACTCCTCAATCTAACGGAGTAGTTGAAAGGAAGAACATAACATTACAAGAAATGGAAAATACAATGATAAATGAATATCGTCGCCCTAAATATTTTTGGGCCGAAGCAATGTCAACTGCATGCCATATACTAAACAGAGTCTTATTAAGACCTATAATACAAAAGACTCCATATGAGCTTTATTTTGGTAAAACTACCAAAGTTAATTACTTTAGAGTATTTGGAAGTAAATGCTATATATCTTAAACTCCAAAGATTACCTTACAAAATTTGATCCAAAATCAAATGAAGGTATATTCCTTGGATATTTAACAAATAGCAAAGCTTATAAAGTATTTAATTTAAATTCTCTAGTGGTGGAAGAATCAATGAACATAGCTTTTGATGAATCAAACCATCACCTAAATACAAAGATCTTGTAGACAAAGAAGATGTCACATAAGAAAATATTGAGAATATTATTCGATAATTCGAAAATATGGAATTTGGCTCATCATCCCCAATAAATCCACTAGAACTGTTAGAAACATATATTGAACTACCTAAAGATGTTCCAAACATTAGAATCATCCTTTGGATAATGTTCTAGGAGACTTAAGTAAAGGAGTTCAAACGCGGTCACAAATTCAAAATGTTGTGAATCACCTTAGTTTTCAATCACAAATAGAATCTAAGACCGCTAAAGAAGCTTTGTTAGATGAAGATTGGATGTCTGCAATGTAAGAAGAATTAACCCAATTTTCTCGTAGCAAAGTTTGGGAACTTGTTCCAAAACCCAAAGATACTTCCATGATTGGAACTAAATGGGTATTTAGAAATAAGTTAGATGAAAATGGAACTTTAGTTCGAAATAAAGATAGACTAGTTGCACAAGGCTATACTCAAATGGAAGGTATAGACTTTGATGAAACATATGCACCGGTAGCACGAATTGAATCAATTTGAATGTTGTTAGCTTTTTGCATGTCATAAGGATTTTAAATCAAATGGATGTAAAATCTGCATTCTTAAACGGGATACTAGAAGAAGAAGTATATGTTAAACAACCTTCGGGCTTTGAAGATGCAACACATCCAGAATATGTATACAAATTATACAAAGCTCTATACGGATTAAAACAAGCCCCAAGAGCCTGTTATGAAAGGTTGAGCAAATTCCTGCTAGAAAATAATTTTTAAAATGGGAACTGCCGATAAAACCTTATTCACAAGACAAGAAACAAATGATATCTTGCTTGTACAAATATACGTAGATGACATCATATTTGGTTCAACAAATGATGTACTATGTAAAGAATTCTCTGACTATATGAGCAAGAATTTGAAATGAGTATGATGGGTGAATTAAATTTCTTTTGGGATTGCAAATAAGACAATCTGATGAGGGCATTCATATTTCACAAACAAAATATTATAATGAAATGCTAAAGAAATTTGAAATGGAAAATTGCAAACCAATTTCCATACCTATGTCAACATCTAACAAACTAACGGAGAATCCCAAAGGAATTCCCGTTGACACTAAGAAATATAGAGGCATGATTGGTAGCTTATTATATATTACTGCAAATCGACCTGATATACAATATAGTGTTTGTAAATGTGCTAGATTTCAAGTAGCACCAAAACAATCTCATTTATCCGCAGTAAAATGGATACTGAGATATCTTAAAGGTACCATGAATATTGGTCTTTGGTATCCCAAAGGAATACCATTTGACTTAACTTGTTATTCTGATTCAGACTATGCTGGACATTTAGTCGACAGAAAAAGTACAAGTGGTATGTGTCAGTTTCTGGGTGGATGTTTAGTTTCATGGTTTTCAAAGAAACAAAATTCCGTAACTATATCCACCACTAAAGCTGAGTATACAGCTGCTGCCAAATGTTGTGCACAAATACTGTGGATGAAACAAACATTGGCAGACTATAACACAAAATTTGATATAATCTCAATATTATGTGATAATACGAGTGCTATTGATTTAAGTAAAAATCCCGTGCTGAACTCTAGATCCAAACACATAGATGTGAGACATCATTTTTTATGTGATCATGTCAACAAAGGAGATATAAAAATGACTCACATTGAAACTGAGTATAACATCACTGACATATTTACAAAACCATTAAATTCTAACAGGTTCACTAAACTCCGTTTGGATTTAGGAATGTTGGAATATTTAAAATAAATAATATGTTCTCTAAAATATTATTTATATTTTGTGTAAATATTTATAGATTTATTTTAAATAAAAATCTTTTCTACTATATGTTAATTCTCTCAATAATTCAAATTTATCAATATTATTTATTGATCAAATTTTGAGAAATTAAATAGACTAAGTGCATTGAAAAGAAATTTATTATAGATTAAATATTATTACTCATAAAAATGTCAAAATTATTCTCTATATATATATATTATTCGAAAATACTTTCTAATTATTTTCTTTAAAAATAAAATTATTTTCTTTAAAAACAAAAATTATTTTCTATTTTTATATTTAGCCAAAAGCCCAGCCCAATTGCTAATCTAAATCCCAAAATCAATCTATATTTTTCAGATAATCAAATGGGCTTTCTATTTATTTGCCCCAAATGTATTCAACCCAAAACCCAATTTAATTATCCTAAAATCCTGGCCGTACAATCTTATCAGGATTTAATCCTGACCGTTCTTAATCAAAAATATATATATAAAATTAGGTTTTACTGTTTAGTGTATATGACTCTCAGTCGCCTCTTTTTCCCTGATTTCTCTCTCTCAAAAACTCACCGTTGTTCATCAATTTCTCCGACGAGTTCATCGACTTTTCCGATTGAATCTCAATCAATTCTTAATTCCCAGATACTATATACTATATTCAAACGGTTCAAATACAGGAATCGATTGAATTGCTTTCTTAATCAATTGGGTTGGTGAAATCAAAATGATTTTTGATCAAGTCCACTTGGGTTCAAATAAATGAACCTAAGTTTGATTCGAAATCAACATTCACACACACACACACATAACCTTTTTGTTTTCAAACCCTAATTTGAATTCGACTGTTTTGTGCAGATTAATCGAAGAAATAAAGCAAGATAGTGATAGATCGAGCAAAGAAATAGAGTTTGGAGAAGAAATCGACTCGACTCAGTTGAGTCAACTCGGACGAGTTACCGAGTAAACTCACTAAGTCACTCAACTCGAGGTCAGACGAGTTGAGTCAGGTAAGTATCCATGTATGCTTTAAGGCCATGGATTAGGTATGTAAGTTTGAACATGATTTGAAGCTTAAAATTATGTGATTAAATTGAATAGCCGAAGTAAACAACTTGGGTGATTGAACTGTGGTTTGTTGTTTCAAATCAATTAAACAAAGTAATTTTTGACTCAATAATAATCTATGTGCATAAACAGTATTATTAATTATTTAGTATCTATTTAAATTTCTTTGGGAATTTATATGTGTTATCAGTTATATATTGATGGGATTATCCTGACATAAATTCGATTAAGTGGTGAATTCGTTTTTGTTGGTTAATTATTTCGAATTGAGAAGTAAGATTTAATTTTTGATTCGAATTTATTCTTGCGCATATGTATATTGAGTGACTGATTCACTAAGTAAAATGAATTAATTCGATTTCCTTGTTACAAATATGTGGACAGTTGAAAAATTGGAATTTAGCTTGACACATGTTCATCAGTTAACCATTTAAATATGTATTCTCAGTTTGGTTCATTTATGGGTTCGAATAAAGACAAGATATGTTACAGGTTATTCTTTTTATCAATTATGGTTGGTTGGTGTTTGATTAGTGGATTCTTAAAACTGTGTAATAATAATCAACTTGTGGTGTGAAAGTTAAAATTAAATTATTGGCTATTTTGGATAAAGTTTACAAATTAAATAAGGATTTGTGAATTCTTGATTTGATCAGTTACACAGTGAATTTTATGGAATGGAAATTGAGTTTAAATAAACACCATTATGTGAAATACTAATTGGAATTATGATGTATAATTTCGATTCTTATTGTGTGACATGAGTATAATTTGTTTTCTGAATAAAAAGAACTACTTGGTAAAAACAGAGTTGCTGAAATTCCTTGATTGGTTAAATTATATTCAGTGATTATTGCATCCCTCATGTAGCTTAAAATTACAATCACACACAATGCCCTGACATTAAGACCTGGCTGAGATTCTTCTTGAGAAGCCCAATATCTAGATCACTGATGAAATGACCACTGTAGAAATTAAGGGCATCTCTACATTTTACAAGTATATGTATGCTAAGTGTATGTGCTAAATTATCTATTTGTTGAATTGCTGGCTGTTGAGTGTGCTGTGAAGAAAAATTGAGTGGAAATTAAATGAACTAAATGTCAAATAAAGTCTAATCAATCATGAATAGTTGGGTATTAAGTAATTAAATATAAATATATGCCACCTTGCCTGCAGTCCATTATATGAACCTCTGGCCTTTTGCTAGACTATCATCCCCTTATCCTATTTCCTTTTAAGAATAAATAATTTAATACATGCTTAGGTATACAAACAAACATACTCCATTTAAAAAGCATGCACAAATCTATGTTATCTCTGAGCTTCATTTACTTTCTGCATATATTCTCACACACTTATAAATACATACTCTCTGCACCTTATTAAATGAAACTCTGTCCTAGGTTAAACTAGTTCCCCACTCCACTTCTCCTCTCATCTGGAAAAGATACTTGGTTTATGTGTGTTATGTATCTGTGCACAGGGGATATATATAAATAAACATATGTCTACTAAATAAGTAACTAAAAGGACAGTACAGTAAAATTGGTAATGAATGCCCCTGGTTGGAGCTAAAAATGGTCAAGCCAAACTGATTTATGTGATCAAATGCCTTTTTTTTGAAATTGCATGCTTTGAGTATTTTGTACTCCCTATTTGAGTAAACTGCATATATCTGAACTGTGCACAACTAAGCATGCATTACATTTAATATGAACATTGTGTCACACCGGTCTTGCATCATAATTCTTTTACTTTCATAAATATATTCTTCCACTTACTTTACCTCAACATGAGTTCCTTCAACTCTTTAAAAGGACACTACCATGAATGCATTGTTACACACACATACACAACTCTTTACCTCAACATGAGTTCCTTTAAGGTAATGTTTCAACTAGTAACTAATAAGGTTGAGTTTAACTTGAGTTATGTCATAATTTTAAACATATTAAATATGTTTTATGAAGAATATATGCCATATGTCTTCCTGATAACCTCTCTGTTTGAAATTAACCAAGTTAAACTAATTAAAACCTTTGCTCAACAAATTGAATACTTTAATGTTGAAACTACCAAGATAAGGTCCCCTTGAGTGTGTGTAAGCCCCAACCTGTGAATCTGATTAAAATGCCTAAAATTGTTAATCTTGAAAAAACCAACAATGAGACTAAAGTGCTAAAAGTTGAAATAAATAGTCTTAAAGAAATTAATCTTAAGTTGGTCAATAGTGTTAATTACTTAGAAGAAAAGTGTTGTGAATATGTTGTGAACTTGATGATTTCATTAACAAAACACCTTAGTAGATTTTACTAAGTGAAAAATGTAGCACTCGACGGATACGGATTATAGTCCCGACGGATGACTCAATATAGTCCCGACGGATGATGATTTATTATCCATCGAGTGAGTAGCTTGTGTAACAATAAGTCTGTAGCATATTTCTGCATACACATTGTTTAGATTCTATAGTAGTACTCAAGTCATGTTGACTTTGACTAGATATGCAGAATAGGTTGATTAATTGTACATAGATGATGTCTTGTAATTCTGCATAAATGAAATGAAGTCAGGTGCCAGAAAGCTACCCGACGGATAAACAACAATGCCACTCGACGGATGATCAACAAGGCAACCCGACGGATGATCATGAACCCGACGGATAAAGAATTCAAACATCTGTTGACAGTGACAACACAGTCACATGCGTCGAGTGTATGCAAATGGAATGTGGAAGCCTATTCAACTGGATTTTAGAGAACAAAGAAACATTGCCATTTCCATGCTATTATGAAGATATTCAAAGATGCTGGAATAGAGTAATGAAGTAGCATAGTATTAGACTTGATAGTTTTTGTTTTATTATCTTGTCTTATTACTTTGTAATCTTGGTGTTATATAAACCAAGAAGTAGGAAATAGAACAATTAACTAAGCAACCAAGAGAGAAACATTTGTAAGTTGTATTTTTAGCATTTCTCTGCAATCTTAGTTGTTAAAATTTATAAGCAGCTGTGAGCTAATTGCTACACAGAGTTCTCTTGATATAATATATATCTCTGGTGGATACATTCTAATCCACTAGAAAGTTTTTAAAGACTTATGTTTTTAATTACTTGTATATTTATTCATTCCAAGTTATTATTCCGCAGTTTGCAAATCAATTCACACAGTTATATATTATTAATATAGAACATTTTATATCTTTGTGAAAAAGTTTCAAGAATTCCATTCAACCCCCCTTCTGTAATTCTTGTTGCATTGTTAGGGACTAACAATTGGTATCAGAGCAAGCTCTTGATAAACATAGAGTTTAAAGATCACAACAAAATAGCAAGATGAACAAGAAGGATGTTGGAGTCAAGATTCCTTTTCTGGATAAAGATAATTACCATCACTGGAAGGTAAAGATGCATCTTCATTTACTTTCTCAAGATGAGGCCTATGTAGATTGCATAGAGAGAGGCCCTCATGTAACAATGAGAGCTGCAACTGGAAATGAGCCATCTGTCCCCAAACCAAGGCATGAATGGTCTGATCCTGATATTGAACAAGTCAGGAAAGATAAGAAGGCCATGAATATCTTGTTCAATGGAGTTGATGGTGACATGTTTGACAACATCATCAATTGCAACACTACCAAGGAAGTTTGGGATACAATACAGATTATATGTGATGGCACTGAGCAAGTTAGAGAAAACAAGATGCAGCTACTGATTCAGCAATATGAGCATTTTCATATTGAAGAAAGTGAGTCTCTTACTGACATTTTTAGTAGGTTTCAAAAACTACTAAATGCTCTGAAGTTACATGGAAGGGTCTATCAGACAAAAGACTCCAATCTGAAGTTCCTTAGATCTCTTCCAAAGGAATGGAAACTAATGACAGTCTCATTGAGAAACTCTCAAGATTATAAGGAGTTTACTTTGGAGAGACTGTATGGCATCCTGAAAACTTATGAGCTTGAAATAGAGCAAGATGAGAGGATGGAGAGAGGAAAAAAGAAGGGAGGGTCCATTGCACTAGTTGCTGAGTTAGAGAAAGAGAAGGAGATGAAGATGGAAGCTGTTGAATCAACTTCAAAGGTCTGTGAAAACAAGGGCAAGGGGCTGGTAGTAAAAAATGAAGATTCTTTGAGCCAAGATGATATGGAAGATATTGATGAACATCTAGCATTTCTTTCCAGAAGATTTGCCAAGATCAAGTTCAAGAAGAACTTTGGAGCAGCCAAGCCAAATAGAAACATGGTGGATAAATCAAAATTCAAATGTTTCAAATGTGGCTTGGCAGGGAACTTTGCCAGTGAGTGTAGAAAGTCAGATTCTAGCAAGAAAAATTTTGAGCCTGTGGATTATAAACAGAAATATTTTGAGTTGCTCAAACAAAAGGAAAGGGCTTTCATTACACAAGAAAATGACTGGGCAACAGATGGTCTGGATGAAGATGAAGATGTCAGCTATGTCAATCTAGCCCTAATGGCCAAGTCTGATGAAATAGAGACAAGTTCTTCAAGCAATCAGGTAATCACCACTAACCTTGCACATTTGTCTAAAGCTGAGTGTAATGATGCAATAAATGACATGTCTACAAAATTATATCATTTGTGTGTTACACTTAAATCTCTTACTAAGGAAAATGCTAAAATCAAAGAAAAGAACTTGTTTCTAAGTGAGAGGAATAATGTGCTAGAGTCTCAGTTCATTGAATTTGAAAAATTAAGAGTTTAGTGTAAAATTGCTAAGGATAAATTAACTGAGTCCTTGAAGAAAGAAGAGATCTTGAAGAAGCAGCTTGACGAGAACAGGAGGTGATTAAGGCATGGAAAACATCAAGAGATGTTCATGCTCAAATCACCAAAGTTCAAGGTATTGAGTCCTTTTGTGATGCATCTTGGAAGAAGAACAAGGAGAAACTGGAACCCAACTTGATGGAAGGACTGCTAACAGATGTAGACTCGACGGATGATGAGGGTCATCCGTCGGATAACAAAAAGGGTTATCTGTCGAATGATATAAATGCTCATCCGTCGACTGTGAGCAAGCCTGTCTGTAAAGCCAAACTTGTCAAGTTAAATGAGAAATATGGATCCGTTTCCATGAACTTTGTTCCAGGAAAATCTAGTCAAGTGAAGAAAGAAAGAAAGGCTAATGTTGGTCATATGATTGTCAAGCAATTGAGTGACAGACTGGAAAAGATTGAGGTTAAAATAGAGGCTAAAAAGAAAAATAATAGAAATGGTAAAGTAGGGATTAAGAAACACAATAACTACACACCTGATAAATATGCTCCTAGAAAAATCTGTGTCAAGTGTGGTAGTGTAAATCATTTGTCTGTTAATTACAAATTGGCCATGCCTACTCCCATATATGTGCCACCTCACTTTCCCAACATGAATGTCATGCCTTCTATGCCTATGAATGATATGTCTACACAGAATATGAATGCACGGTTTGCTAATATGCCATTTGCACCTAATCCTTATTTTGCTGCATTTAGTATGCCACAAATGCCATTTAGCATGCCTTACTAGAATAACATGTTCACTAGTAGCATGACATTCCCTGTTAACCAAAATATGCATGATAATTCTGTTGCAATGAATGGTTTCAAAGGCCCAACTTAAATGACTAAGGATGAATCTGATATCCCCAAGTCAAATGAGATAAAGCCTAAGAAACAGAAAAAGAAAGCTAACAAGGCAGGACCTAAGGAAACTTGGGGTACTAAAATCAACTTGATTTGATTTTGATGTGTGCAGGGAAACATAAAGAATCTATGGTACTTGGATAGTGGTTGTTCAAGACACATGACTGGTGATTCTACCCTGCTCACAAAGTTCAAGGAGAGAGCTGGTCCAAGTATTACTTTTGTAGATGACAACAAGGGTTATACTGTGGGATATGGCTTGATTTCAAAAGATAATGTCATCATTGAGGAGGTTGCCTTAGTGGATGGTCTCAAGTATAATTTGCTGAGTATCAGCCAGCTTTGTGATAAAGGCAATTCAGTAACCTTCAATTCAGAAGCTGTGTTGTGACTAAAAAGAGGAGCAATAAAGTGGTTCTCATTGGTGTGAGAAAAGGAAATGTGTACCTAGCTGACTTCAACCCATCTAATACAGAATCTGTTACTTGTCTTCTCAGCAAAGCAAGTCAGGATGAAAGTTGGCTATGGCACAAGAAGCTGTCCCATCTAAACTTCAAGACCATGAATGAACTAGTAAAGAAAGAACTGGTTAGAGGCATTCCTCTAGTGGAGTTTTCTAAGGATGGACTGTGTGATGCCTTCCAAAAAGGAAAGCAGATCAAAGCATCATTCAGGAAGAAGCTTGATTCAACAATTGAAGAACCTTTGCAATTGCTACAAATGGATTTGTTTGGACCAGCACTACTAGAAAAATGCCCTTAGACATCGGTTATAAACCGATGTCTTTTTTTTTTAAAACCGATGTCTTCGCATGTGTAGAGAAAGGTAGGGGTCTTTAATATCGGTTTTTAGCCGATGTTAAAGATGTACACAGACATCGGGTTTTTTAGCAAACTGATGTATAATTAGCCCTTTTTTGAATAAAATGTTAAAACTAGATTGTCAAAAATGGTATTAATTGATAGGAGGTTAAATAACACTTTAAACATATAACAGAGAAGCACTTTTAATTGATAGACATCGGATTCTTAAATAAATCGATGTCTTGGTCTGTATTTTACATCTATTATTTGCTAAACCGATGTTAGATATGTATTATAACATCAGTTTTGTTTGAGGAAGCGATGTGAAACTTCTACTTTAATATCGGTTTTCTTTCGTTTTACTTTTATATACTTACACAAAGCGATGTGTTTTAACATTGTAGACATCATTTTCTTTCCAATAATTCAATTTGTTTTGTTGGTTTAGACATCGTTTTTAGTTTGAGTAGGTGATGTGTTTTTAGTTGATTCACATCAGTTTTATAAAAAGAACCGATGTTTAATGTCACACCCCAACTTAAACAGCAGATTAAATATAGCTATTACAACATTTTAAAAGAAATAACATAACCAAATCCAAGATCTTACAGTTTAGGGTTTGGAACAGCCCAACACTACCAACTATTACATCTGATTTTAAATACCGAGTCCTCACACAAACTACTATCACTTATTCTACCTGAGCTCGAACATAAGCATCAGCATCACAGGTCTTACGGGTAGTCTGCTTGAATCTAACCATAGCTGCTAGCTGTAATATCAGGGTAAAACAAGGAGTGAGCCAAATGCTCAACAAGTGCTAAACAATATGATACAAAACATAAATTGAGATATACATTAAAGAATGACAATGGAAAGACATAACCACTGATAATGAGGGATAAAACTTTGGGTGATGGCATCATTTTGTTTGTATCAAAATAATTTCAAAATCATACCGTTTAATCAAAATCATTTTATGATGCTACGGATTATAGCCGGTGATCAGCCGCGAAGTAATCCCGAACCTCGATGGGTTCTAAAACATTAATGTGAATCCCTAGGCAACTTTTAAGCCTAATATAAGTGTGGAAAGGACTCGCGTCTCAGTCCAGATCCACTATTCAAAGAAAACATTTATCCCCTTTGGGACTGAAAACCCACATTTTATTTATTTCAAAAACTGATGCCGAATTATAACAAAATCTCTTTTTACAGTAAACATCTTTATCAAGGGAATATAGATCAACTCGAAACACGGGGAAATGGTACTAACTCTCAGAGCCATGAATCACAAAACTATACTCTATTAGGGTAACTGAATGGTTTTCATATTTCAAAGTTTGGACAAGGGAATTTAGTGAGGCTATTGGATATCATGAAGGGAAATACTAAATTGGGCTTAAAGCAATGGTTTCTCATCAAGGTTCAAGTGCTGGATCATCAAGGAGGTAAGCTTCATGAATACTAAGGGTGTTAAGGTATGCATAAATGATCTTTAACTCAGGATATAACAGAATTGTCAAGCTTCAGGATAAGAAAGAGGGGTATCAATCAATGAGGAATTACTTTGATAAGTATCTGACTATCAGGGTTCATGGTAAGGTTCTATAGGGGTTCAAGTATCAGGATGAGATATCAATACTTAGGAATCATCAAGTTTTTGAAACAACAAGATATGCATTTTTATAAAAGATAACCACGAATTATTACCATGCATCCAGGAACATTAATCAATATTAACACCTTAATCCTACTGAAATTAAAGCTCACTAACAAAATCTTTCCAAATGATCAAAATCTTATAACATTCCAAGAGAAATTCACATGCGTGCATGTCCTCGAGTTTTGCAAGCCAAACAACATGTTTTCTAAATATGTTTTACCAAGAAATTTACATGCAAGCCTAGCATGAGCTATATCTAGATGATCACTTAGCATGCAAGGAGTTTCATCAAATTTTCACCATAAAATTCAAGCCATTATCACATAAACATGCAAAAATTGAACAAAGCAACAAGAATGGTCTCAGGAACCATTCATTCGGCTCCCCTATGGTCATGGCCGAATGAAATGGAAGGGAATGGCCATTTAACATCAAGAGTTTCCTTCTCAAGACTTGGCACTTCACCATTCCTTGTAGTCCTCTTAAAAACAACCTTAAACTCACAAGAATCAAGGTTGTACTTTGAGTTTCAACTAAAACCTTAACATGCAACCATAAAACTTAAACTTTCTACTCAAAACTCTTTAAAATATAAGTGATCATGGCATGGGAAGTAACATTTACTTGTTGTAGAAGGTGGAACTTGATTGAGAAAGAAAGAAAATGGGGAGGGGGTTGATCTCGGCAAAACCCGAGAGTGAGGGGGGAAGAAAACCAAGAGTGAGAGAGAGGAGGGAGGGAAGAAAGAGTGTGGTGGTGAGTGGAGTGTGAAATGATCATGGCTTTTGCTTGTTTTTATGGTTTTTGTTTTGACAAATGTGAGTGGGAATAGGAATTGACATGACCACCCTTCCACTTAAACTTGGATCAATTTGCATGCAAGGGTAAAGGAGGAATTTGGCTAGAAAATAAGAGTTAGTGGGGTGGTAATTGTCTCTTTAGCCCTTTTGGATTGAATAGAAAGGATTTGCATGCAAGGACAACTATGTAATTTACTAATTATAACAATTAACATTGATAAAGATTTATTTTTATAAAATAAAACACAAGTTCAAAAATTATAAAATTTATACCATAAAATAACTTGGATTTTTAGAAATTTTATAAAACTACTTTTGAATTTTGTGAACAAATAACTTTTAAAAAGATAATTATTCAAGGTTTAAAAATATTCCTTATAAATCAAAAATAAAAGAAATAAATAAACTTTTGCTTTGAAAAAAAATCATATACCACATATCGAAAATTTAAGACGCAGAAATTCTCATTCACACAAGCATACATAGTTGAATATATTGGCATTCGGCTTTATAATTACACCAAATTTACAATTAATATTACACAGAAATGTCGGGTGTAACATTTAAGTTCTTATTTTTTTAAAAATAAGCATGTGCATTTGTGCATAAACCCAGAAAAAGCAAAAAAAAATACCAAATGAACATCCAACAAACAACCAAATTATATACTAAATCAACTTGCATGTCTACAACCAAAATCCAACTGCATTCTCCGATAACCAACATCTAACCATTCTGATGTCCAACAAACAACCAACATCCATATCTATAACCAAAAACCAATCCACCCATCCATATTCATCTCCATATTCCAACTAAAATTTATATAACTTAATATACATCTAAAATTTACCAACATAAGATACAACTAAAGTTTGTAAAAGCATATGGTTCCCTTACTAGTTTGTAAAAATCAAGTCATTAAAAAATTCATATCAACTCCTGGATATATTCTGCAGCCTTCCACTACTAGAAAATGTAGAAAAGACATCGGCTAAAAACCGATGTCTATGAACAAAAAAATACAATGTCTTCGTGGGTGATGTTAAAGACCCCCATTTAACATCGATTTTAAACTGATGTTAAAGAAGACGTATAACATCAGTTTTTAAAGATGTTAAATTTCTAATACATATATAATCTTCATATATTATCATAATACAATATTTTTATCAATTTAAACATATGTGAGATAAGCAAAATATTACCATTTACCCATTAAACTGATGTTAATAATACCAGTAACAACGGTTTTCAAGATAAACTGATGTAAATATAACTTCTGACATCGATTATTTATTTCAAACCGATATCTATTGCTGACAAACTGATGTCTATAAAGCTTAATAATATCGGTATTCTGTTTTAAGATTTTTTTGTTATAGTATTTAACATCGGTTTTAATCGGTATTACTGATGTCAATGATCAACTAAATCTGATGTATTAAGCTTTGATAGACATTGTTTTCCATTGTAATGATGTTTATACCTGTTTTATTAATGTACATTTTAAAAATATAGATACCAAAAATTGGCCAAATCAATAAACTACCAAAACCAATTGCTGTAAAATACCAGTTATCTATAAATCTAACCAATATTCGAACATCCTGTACAACAGATGCATCTAATCCAAACATCAAATACTACACATATCCATCCATCTATTCTAGTAGAAGAGTATCACATTACTGCTCAAACTGCTCATTGGATATTATAGAAGGAACCCAGAACTCTAAAAACTTGGAAGAACATGATTTGCCCTCACACGCAGCATATCGTGACAATCTCTCCCTCATCAACTATTACTAATTTCCATTAAATGGAGTCCAAGAATACAAAATCCTGGAAAAAAAATTACCCATCATAAGTTTGAATATAATGCCAAAGAAATATAATACTAAATGCAGCAAGTAAGCGGATAACTTACCTTTGATACTTGATCTTTCACTAGCAGGATAAGCAAGAGGCGTTCCACTTTGCATGTCTTCAAAGGTAGGCATAACTCTTTTTCGATCATCTGACACAGCCATGTACGAATCCTAGTCATCCAACATTGTATATAATTATTATAATAACTTGGTCTATAATTGTGTCAATACTTTAAACATAAAGGATCACGGATCATAACACACATTTTAATATAGCAAATGTCAAATAACCAGTGTGACCTCTTGCCTCGCTGGACGGCCTAGCCATGACAACTGAATGACTGGAATTTTCCAGCCCATTGCTTTCTTCATTTGAACGTTGTCTCCTCTTGCAAGGGAGGGATACAATAGATACAACTTTATTTCCTTGGAAGCTATTCATTTTAACTTCTCTAACATCATCTGTTCTGAGAAGTACCTTAAATATTCTTATATATACATAAATCCAATACCCACATATCCATTAATTAAAACATAATGCAGATAGGCAACTTAAACTCTTACAAGAAATCCAATACAAGGAAACATTAATATGACGCAAGAAGATTATAAACATTTGAGATCATACAAGGAAACAAAAATGAAATTGTACTGATAGGGAGTAAATTAGAGACTAGAAGAGCAAAAAAAATTATAAAAATGGCAAAAGAAATTTGCAAGAAAGCTTACCCGTAAAATTTTGTTACACCCGACATTTCTGTGTAATATTAATTGTAAATTTGGTGTAATTATAAAGCCGAATGCCAATATATTCAACTATTGTATGCTTGTGTGAATGAGAATTTCTGCGTCTTAAATTTTCGATATGTGGTATATGATTTTTCAAATCAAAAGTTTATTTATTTCTTTCATTTTTTGATTTATAAGGAATATTTTAAACCTTGAATAAATTTCTTTTTAAAAGTTATTTTGCTCACAAATTTCAAAAGTAGTTTTATAAAATTTCCAAAAATCCAAGCTATTTTATGGTATAAATTTTATAATTTTTGAACTTGTGTTTTATTTTATAAAATTAAATCTTTATAAGTATTAATTGTCATAATTAGCAAATTACATAGTTATCCTTGCATGCAAATCCTTTCTATTCAATCCAAAAGGGCTAAAGAGTCAATACCCACCCCACTAACTCTTATTTTCTAGCCAAATATCTTCTTTACCCTTGCATTCAAATTGAACCAAGTACAAGTGGAAGGGTAATCATGTCAATTCCTATTTCCACTCACATTTGTCAACACAAAAACCATAAAACAAGTAAAGACATGATCATTTCACACATCACTCACCACCACACTCATTCTTCTCTCCCTCCTCTCTCTCACTCTCGGCTACTCCCTCCTTCACTCTCGGCTTTTAGCCGAAACCACCCCCTCCCCATTTTTCTTCATTCCTCAACCAAGCTTCCACCTTCTATACAAGTAAATGTTACTTCCCATACCATGATCACTCATATTTCAAAGAGTTTTGAGTAGAAAGTTTAAGTTTTAAGGTTGCATGTAAAGGTTTTAGTTGAAACTCAAAGTACAACCTTGATTCTTGTGAGTTTAGGGTTGTTTTTTTGAGAGGACTACAAGGAATGGAGAAGTGCCAAGTCTTGAGAAGGAAACTCTTGATGATTAAATGGCAATTCCCTTCCATTTCATTCGGCCATGACCATAGGGGAGCCGAATGAATGGTCCTTAAGACTATTCTTGTTGCTTTGTTCAATTTTTGCATGTTTATGTGATAATGGCTTGAATTTTATGATGAAAATTTGATGAAACTCCTTGCATGCTAAGTGATCATCTAGATATAGCTCATGCTAGGCTTGCATGTAAATTTCTTGGTAAAACATATTTAGAAAACATGTTGTTTGGCTTGCAAAACTCGAGGACATGCACGCATGTGAATTTCTCTTAGAATGTTATAAGATTTTGATCATTTGGAAAGATTTTTTAGTAAGATTTAATTTCAGTAGGATTAAGGTGTTAATATTGATTAATGCTCCTTGATGCATGGTAATAATTCGTGGTTATCTTTTATAAAAATGCATATCTTATTGTTTCAAAAACTTGATGATTTGTGAGTTGGGAAGTGTAGTTTCTTTTGTTTTGCCATAATTGTACCATAGGTAAAGGATGATCTCCACCAAAGTTATTTTGAGAAAAAGGGAGTTAGTTCAGTAGATCACCATGTTTAAGTCTTGGTTTGGGTATTGGGTTGTTGGTAGTTGAGTTTGTCAAGTCAAAACCTTGGAGAAAGGAGAGTTATAGTTTCTGCAGAAAATCAGTTTAGTACCCTGAGGTTTAGAGTGAGTTTTGACCATGTCATTGATGTGCACTTTGAGGCCCAAGCCACCAGAAGTTAGTATTGGGAGTATATAAAAGGTTTTAGGTGTTGGTTAGAGTTTTGCATGTCATTTGGTTAGGTACACAAGTAGAATAACAAAATCTGTCCAGCAGGGGACAGTTTTGTTACGACTTAGAAATAGGGAGATTTGACCATATCATGGGTAGGCCCTCATTAGGCCCTGTTGGGCCTTAGTTAGAGGGAGTGTCAGAGAAGTTTTTCCAACCATATTTCATAGGATATGAGTTAGAACCATGTGTCACAAGTTAATTCAAGTAAGGGCGTTTTCTGCCCAGAAAAACAGGGGAACCTTGGACTTTTAGCTTAGGCCCAAAAAGGCCCAAGCCAGGCCCTTGAGCCACATCAAGTTTGTGAGATGCCCTTAGGTCAGGAGAGTCTTGTGTAAAAGTTTTGAAGGAAAAATTGTAGTTTAAGAGTGTCTAATGCACTCAAGAAACCATAGTTGTCATTCTGAAATTTGCACCAGTGAGCACTTTCACTTATCACATAGTTTAAGAACACTTAGGAGTGAGATTTAGGTTGACCACCATAGTTGTAAGATAGTATAAGGTCAGTAGAGCAAAAGGCACAAGTGAGGGTCAATAGGTTTTGGATAGTTTAGTAAAGGAACATCGGGTTAGGAAGCCAAAATTTGAAGACTTTGTCTAGTTTAGCGACCAAGTGACTTAAGTTGTGAGTCGAGATCATCCAAGCCTAGTATTGCATTATGGTGTATATGGTGTTATTTGGTATTAATATATGATATGTGATTATGTGGCTATGTGTGTACAATTGTAATTTAAAGGTGAATATAAAATTAAGTGCATATAGGCCTAAGTATCATCCGTGTTTAATTTCGGGTTGTAAACAGGTTTAGTTGGTGAGATTATATTATAATGAAGATTATTAATATTTATGTAGGATCTCGAGACGAGGGAAAATTTGCCATAAAGGGCGAGTGAAGCTCCAGTTGCTCCTACCAGTAAGACCAGACCAGCCTTTCTCAAGGCAAGTGATTCAACTTGTCCTTCGTATTTACTGCTAATAGTTCATACATTGATGCAACTATCCTGTGTCATTTGATATATTAAATCAAGCGTATCTTATGTTTATCTTTGAATTATATAGAGATGCCCTGAACCCTCGAGTATGTATTACAAAGTAGTCTTATCATGATAGTATATTAAAGTAATTCGAATGCCATGATAAAAGAAAAGGACAGTTATAACTCTTGTTTGATTCTCTTGATTAACATGCTGATGATTCCTAAGTATTGATATCTCATCCTGATACTTGAACCCCTATAGAACCTTACCTTGAACCTTGAAAGTCAGATACTTATCAAAGTGATTCCTCATTGATTGATACCCCTCTTTCTTATCCTAAAGCTTGACAATTCTGATATATCCTGAACTAAAAATCATTTCTTCATACCTTAACACCCTTAGTAATCATGAAGCTTACCTCCTTGATGATCCAGCACTTGAACCTTGATGAGAAACCATTGCTTTAAGCCCAATTTGGCATTTCCCTTCATGATATCCAATAGCCTCACTAAATTCCCTTGTCCAAACTTTGAAATATGAAAACCATTCAGTTACCCTAATAGAGTATAGTTTTGTGATTCATGGCTCTGAGAGTTAGTACCATTTCCCCGTGTTTCGAGTTGATCTATAATCCCTTGATAAAGATGTTTACTGTAAAAAGAGATTTTGTTATCATTCGGCATCAGTTTTTGAAATAAATAAAATGTGGGTTTTCTGTCCCAAAGAGGGATAAATGTTTTCTTTGAATAGTGGATCTGGACTGAGACACGAGTCATTTCCACACTTATATTAGGCTTAAAAGTTGCCTAGGGATTCCCATTAATGTTTTAGAACCCAGCGAGGTTCAGGATTACTTCGCGGCTGATCACCGGCTGTAATCCGTAGCGTCATAAAATGATTTTGATTAAACGGTATGATTTTGAAATTTTTTTGATACAAACAAAATGATGCCATCACCCAAAGTTTTATCCCTCATTATCAGTGGTTATGTCTTTCCATTGTCATTCTTTAATGTATATCTCGATTTATGTTTTGTATCATATTGTTTAGCACTTGTTGAGCATTTGGCTCACTCCTTGCTTTACCCTGATAATACAGCCAGCAGCTATGGTTAGATTCAAGCAGACTGCCCGTAAGACCTATGATGCTGATGCTTATGTTCGAGCTCGGGTAGAATAAGTGATAGTAGTTTGTGTGAGGACTCGGTATTTAAAATCAGATGTAATAGTTGGTAGTGTTGGGCTGTTCCAAACCCTAAACTGTAAGATCTTGGAATTGGTTATGTTATTTCTTTTAAAATGTTGTAATAGCTATATTTAATCTACTGTTTAAGTTGGGGTGTGACAGGTTTTGGTATCAGAGCTACGGTTTAGAGTCCCTGGACAGCCCAAATAGGTTCTAGGATATGTGTGTAGGTTATAGATATTATGCGAGAGAGTAGGTTAAGTAAATTTATTATTAATACTCCTCTTATTGGTTGTCAGCAAAGGGCGTCATCCTCTGGGTCGGACGACACTATTGCTTTTACTGTGTATGCTGAGTTGAGGCGCGAGTTCGACATGCTTCAGGGCAAGTACGACCGACTGAAAGACCGACTGAAGAACGTGTATCCGGACAGCCGAAACTACGAAGGGAAGCCCAAGGAGCAGATGACTGCGAGGCTTAAGACCTTGGTTCAGTACGTCAACACTAAGCTTGAGGAGATGCCAGCGCACCGGGACCGTACCAGCAAGTATGTCATTCAGATGGTGGCGGATGAGCTCCAGAGCATTGTAAAGACGCTTCGAGAGGAAAAGACTACCAAGCCCCGTTCAGATGGAGTGGAGCCTTAGTTCTTTCCATTTACCTTTCATGTTGTTGTACTATCAGACTCTGTGGAATCCCCAGTTGTTTCCGTTGTGTCCTTTAAATAAGCCTGTTATTCCTAGAATCAGACTTTGTCCTAATCCTATATATTGTGACCTTTAAAATTTCAATAATTATGTTCTATTGTTCCATTTGCTCTCAACTGTTATTTTACGTTTTTATATGCATCACCATATCTGCTTAATTTGAAACTTGACCTCATATGTAGATAAGAATGCCATGCGATACCCTCGAATTGTTCATATTTGTTTTAACATAACTCTTATTTCAGGATCATGCCTCCCAAAAAGAAGAACCCAACAACCACATCCACCACAGACCCAAATATTCTTCGACTACTGGAAACTTTGCAACAGCAAACCAATGCTATAGCTCAACAACAACTAACTCTTCAACAACGAATTGAAAACCAAGATAACCGTGAACCACACCAACCACCTGAACCACCAGTACCACCTAGACAAATTGTCACTTTCAAGGCTTTTCAGAATGTGAAACCACCTGCATTTCATGATACCACTGATCCAGTAATAGCTAACACATGGATCAAGGAGATGGAAAGGGCTTTTGAGTTGGTACAGTTAGGAGACGATCAGAAGATGCTGTATGCTACTTACTTCTTGAAGGGTGAAGTCATCTATTGGTGGGAATCAGTAAAAGCTATGGAAGTCACTCAGCAGGTTTCTTGGGAGAGATTTAAGAAGTTATTTCTGGACAAGTATCACCCTAAGTACATGCAGAATCAGATGGAGCTCAAATTTTTGGAGCTGAAGCAAGGGAACATGACTGTATTGGAGTATGAGAAGAAGTTCACAGAGTTGTCAAGGTTTGTGACAAAGTATACCAGTACTGAGGAGGAAAAAGCGAAGAGATTTCAGCAAGGATTGGAGCCTTGGATCAGAGATAGAGTGGCTATGTTTGAGCTTGATACTTATGCGGGAGTAGTACAGAAAGCTGCTCTGATTGAGAATAGTGTGATGTTATCAAGGAAGGAAAGGGATAACAAGAAGAGGAAGGTTCCATTTTATGGAAAAAAGTTTGAAGCGGGAAGTTCACAAGATCGGAATGTAAAGAGGATCGGATTCCAGAAGGGTGGAAATTTTCAAAAGAAGGGAAATTTGGGTAAAAGGCAAGAATCAAAGGGGAGCAGTCAGGCAAGCCAAGGGCAAGTTGGAGAAAATAAGTTCCCGAGACCGGAATGCAAGCACTGTAGAAGAAGGCACCCTGGATTATGTAATAAGCTGAGCATGACATGTTATAGGTGCAATCAGAAGGGACATTTGGCGAATGAGTGCAAGATGTCGAAGCCAGGAGTTACGTGTTACAAGTGTGGGAAGACTGGACACATAGCTAGGGAGTGCAAGGCAACCGGACCAGTCAAAGCTTTAATGAACGTGGCAAGTACCAGTGCGAGCGTGCCAGCCGAGGTATTTACATTACCTCCACCACCTACACCAACCCCGAAAGCAACAGCAAGGACATTTGATTTGAAGATGAAGGATGCTGTTCAGAATTCTGAGGTGATAGCAGGTACACTTTTACTCAATAATGTCAAAGCTAAAGTATTGATTGATTCGGGAGCAACAAGATCTTTCATATCAGAATCTTTTGTTGATAAGCTTCAATGTGATAAAATGATTATGAGTGAGGTAGTAAATGTGGTAATTGCAAACCAAGAGAAGATTCCTGTGAATCAATTTTGTCCAAAGTGTGAGATTGATATTTCGGGGTATAAGTTTTCAGCCGACTTGATACTCTTCAAGTTGGGAGAGTTTGACATAATTTTAGGCATGGATTGGTTAGGAGAAAATAGCACTCAGATTAATTGTAAGACCAAGAAAGTGTATTTAAAGACGAAGAGTGGAGAGAAGGTAGTATTCAAGGGGCAGAGGCAAGAGCAACTATTTTTTACAATCGTTCAGGCTAAGAAGCTACTTAGAAAAGGTTGTGAGTCGTTCCTAGCTTATGTAGTGGATTCAGAAAAAGGCAGCCCTAACATAGAAGATATTCCTGTAGTTAACGAGTTTCCCGATGTGTTTCCCGACGAACTACCAGGCTTACCACCAGATCGACAAATCGAGTTCGAGATCAACCTTGCTCCAGGCACGGAACCAGTTTCAAAGGCCCCATATAGGATGGCACCAGCAGAAATAAAAGAGTTGGCGAGCCAGCTACAAGAATTGTTAGATAAGGGAGTGATACGGCCAAGTACGTCGCCATGGGGAGCACCTGTTCTGTTTGTCAAGAAGAAAGATGGGAGCATGCGATTATGCATAGATTATCGAGAGTTGAATAAGGTAACGACCAAGAACCGCTACCCGCTACCAAGAATAGATGACCTTTTTGACCAGATGAAGGGAGCAAAATGCTTTTCAAATATCGATTTGAGATCGGGATACCATCAATTAAAGATCAAAGAAGAAGATATTCCCAAGACCGCATTCAGGACCAGATATGGGCATTATGAATTCTTAGTAATGTCGTTTGGACTGACCAACGCCCCGGCCGCATTTATGGATCTGATGAATTGAGTATTTAAGAAGTATTTGGACAAATTTGTCGTGGTATTCATTGATGACATCCTTATTTATTCTAAGTCGGAAGAAGAACATAAGCAGCACCTCTGGATAGCATTGGAAATACTTCGTCAAGAGAAGTTGTATGCCAAGTTTACCAAATGTGAGTTCTGGTTAAAGGAAGTTCAATTTTTGGGGCATGTCATTGGAAATGAAGGAGTTAAAGTGGATCCGACAAAGATTGAGGCAGTTATGAGTTGGGAGAGGCCAAAGACTCCTAGGGAAGTGTGAAGTTTTCTAGGGTTGGCAGGATACTATAGAAGGTTCGTCAAGGATTTTTCGAAAATCGCCACGCCATTGACCAAGTTAACCAGAAAGAATCAAAAGTTTGAATGGAGTGCAGAATATGAGGATAGTTTTCAAAAGTTGAAACAGAGATTGGTAACAGCTCCGGTGTTAGTGCTACCGGATGATCAAGGAAACTTTGTAATATTCAGCGACGCTTCACATAAGGGATTGGGTTGTGTGTTAATGCAACACAGTAAGGTGATCGCATATGCGTCAAGACAGTTGAAACCGCATGAGTTAAAGTACCCGACGCATGACTTGGAACTAGCCGCCATAGTGTTCGCACTTAAGATTTGGAGACATTACCTCTACGGAGAGAAGTGTGAAATGTAATAACCCCAATTTTTGGGAATTTTTGAAACCCTTATGAATAGTGTTTTTGCTGAATGAGAAAACTTTTCATGCCACGCTATGTAGGGGTTCTGTTATTGATCTTATGGGATATTATTAGTACTCTATGTGGTATATAAGTGTATGTAAAGATCGTCAGAATCCAATTCCGAACACTTTGATTTTTCCCGGAAATCCACAATATACGGAGAGAATTGAGTATAAGGTAACAGGATAAAAAGGATTTAAATTAAAGGATTATAAGAGAGGATCATAAAAGGAATATAATATATTGAGAAAGGTTAAGGGAACCTAAGTAATAAGATCCCGGGTATGATCCCTCAAACGATAAACGAGAACGAAAGATAAGCGAACCGTAAAACAAATAAGTGACCAAGAGACAAGCTTGTACAAGAAGCCAGGGATTGTGACATCATCAAACCACAAGGTGTGGACAAGTGGGAGCATAATGACATGTGCAAGGTGACACAAGCATGACATAGGGAAGGAGGAGGTGTGGTTGGTTTATAACCACACAAATAAAAGGTTAATTAAGTCATTAACCAAAAACAACACAAAAATCAACCAACCAAGCAAATCATTTCATTTTCATCAAACAAAACACAAAAATATCATTCTTCCCAAGCTAGCTCTCGGCCCATTTCTTAAAATTTGAAGATCCAAGCTCCACCACTTATTATTTAGCAAGGTAATTATCCTAGCTTCTCCTAGTTAAGTTACATACTTCCTATAAGTTTAAGCTTCTAATTCCAAGCCAATCTTTTTCTATAAATCAAGGAAGAAGATGGTGAATAGTAACCTTCAAGAAATAACTTTAGTTTTCTTGGATTTTTATGAAAGATTAAGGTTATACAAGCAAGGATCAAGGTTCTTTTAGGCATTCAAAGCTCTTGGGTTGTGTTAGGAAGCTTCAAGGAGGTATAAACAACTTTCACCTTTAACTTATAGTTTGAACTTTGAGTTTTGATGAGTTTATGGATGGATTAATGTCTATATAGAAATATCCATGTATGTATAGCAAGATCCATGTATGTTAGATAGTTGGGTTGGATTTGTGGTGATTTTGGATATGAATCTTGGTTAATGGTTAATGAATCTTAAGTTATGGATTAGTAGATCATGTTTGTGGTTGAATAAGTTGGAAAACCTTGAGATTATGGACTGACTTTGCCTTGATATAAGTTGTGTTTGATGTATTGATGATGGTTGGGTGGTTTATAGTGAATTGGTAAAGAATTGGAGTGGTATAAATATTGGTAATCGCGTAAACATAGCCGTCGTAATGTCCGATTTTCTTTGGACTGTTTTTGTGCATAGCATTAGGACCCGAGAACCCCCTGCTAGATTGTGACCACTGCCATGTTTAGATAGCTCATGTTACGAGCTTCGTTTTGATATGTAGTTCGTTCGATTCCGATTTACGGTTTAGGAGAAACGACCGTTTCAAGTAACGGCGTTTCGCGAACGAAACTTTTTCCCTCGCCTTACTTTGAAATGTAGGTTAAAGACCAAAAAGGGTTAATTAATGCATGAAACATTTATGGTAAGTGTTTTAGGCAGTTGGTAAGCCACTCGCAAAGGAATCGCTTTAAAACTCGTAAAGGTTAAATTATTAAAAATGGTGGAGCCGAGGGTACCCGAGTGACTTAAGCGAATCAGTGAGCGCAAAACAAGCGTTAGAGTCTAAGTTAGTTAAAGTATAGATTCACAAGTGACTTTGGTTTAATTCCAACTTACTTGTTGTTTATAGGTTACCAGACTCGTCCCGAGCCATTCGTAACCCCCAGTCGCTCAGGCAAGTTTTCTACCCGTTATAACTGTTGTTGTGATGAATATATGTATATGCATTATCTTGTGATAGATGCATGTTGGTTAATTAGCAATTTTTGCGATATATTGGAGCATGCTGATATGGTATATATATGCATGCCTGTTTCATATTCTTGAAATTTATATCTGTTGGTTCAGTTGATAATACCTATGCTAGAGAATAGCGGTAACTTGCATATACCCTTAGTATAGGGACCCAAAGGTGAAAATATTTTCTAAAAACCGGGAGTCGAGGATCCCGAGTAATCTTGTATATATGGATATGGATATATATATATATATTTATATATATATATATATGGTTATAGTTTTCCAAACTATTAATCGAATAAGGTTTATTCGATAACTTTAACTTTATTTATTTATTTGAATATTATTTCGAATATTATTCGAGGGCTTATGACTCTTTTATATTATTTATTGAATATTATTTGAATATTCATTTGAGGATGTATGAATCCTTTATTTTATTTAATGAATTTATAATATTCATTCGAGGTATTATGACTCAGCTTATTTTATTTATTGAATATTATTTGAATATTCATTTGAGGATCTATGACTCCGATTATTTGCTGAAATATATTCTTTATTTCATTAGAGAATAAACTGCTAATAATCAAACTTATTTTCGATTATTCAAATAAAGATAATACTTTCATATAAGTATATCTTTGGTTATTTAATACTCGTTTCAAGTATAAGTTTTAAAACTTCTACTTCAATTATTTTTATAAAAGGTTATTCTTTATGGGAATATTATTTAATTAATAATATTCAGATATTTTCTAATATTCTGGGGACTGATTTACTTCATTAAATCAGCCTTACTCCAAACACTCTTTAAAGTGTTTTCGAGTCTTCAAAATGATTTTTAAAAGTCAGAGCGGATCCCAAAACTCATTTTTATATTTAAGATCTTCCTTTTTAAAGGGGATTTAAATACTCGCTCAAAACCTGGGGAATCCGGCTCTGTGGTGTATTTTATATTCGCAACGAGGTTGCAGATTTGGTAAATGATTTGATTACTTGCCCAATGTTCGGGAAGTAAGTCCATTTGATTGAGTCGGCATAAGCGACAGGCCGGGGTACGGTCTATTATTGTGTAAGTGGCTGGGTGGCAGTCCATCAACGCGTGAGGGGCCGGGGTACGGTCGAGCGCGAGGTCCTAATGCGGCCAGGGTGATGACCGGTGAGGAATTCATCCATCTACAGTAGAAAAGGTTACTTATTGGTATCTTTTCCTGATCAGCAAGATATCGGGTTTATGCCAAAATTCTTTTCCTTTCCAAAATTCATTGGATGTTTCAAACTCTGTTCATACTTTGCATAACAGAGGTTCCAGGAAATGTTTAAAGGGATATATATATGTGGATATATATATATCGGGACTAAATAAAGTATCTCATAACTTTTTCATTCAATAATATTTCAAAGATTGAATCTATTCAAGTCTTATCTTGTGGTCTCATCAGTGGGATGAACTTTTGAAATTGATTATAACTTGAACGGTGGTAGTTCAAGTAGTATTTGGGAATGATATAAGTGTAGTGAAGTATTTGGTAACTTCATCTTTTAAACTTATATCTAATTAATAATTGTCTTATGAATGACAAAGATTTTCAGAAAAACGTTGAGACAAGGTTAGATATATGAGATCACCTTGCAACGATATTTTTTTATATACAGTTATACACTGGGACTTTGTGTATATTATGCATGGAAGAGGACTTCCAATATTTTGAAAAGTATATATGTATATATATATACTGAATATTTTGCGACTTCATCGCATTAAGTTATCAACTTGGTTCATTTCTTTTGACCAAGACTTTCATGAGTATTATGAGTAGACTCATATACTGTAAATAATTATGCATATTATTTTGGTGGGCTTGCTGCTCACCCTTGCTTTCTTCTTTCATCACACAACATCAGATAGACAAGATGAACCGGACCAAGCTCCCGATTCGCAAGAGGTTAGAAAACGTTCGGCAGTCTTCTGGAAGCGTTGATGCTGCTGTAGCTAAGGTAGGAACTACCAATAGGCTAGGCTTTCAACTTTTGATGTACCAGACTTATGTATAATATGAATTGTAATAATGGCAAATAAAATGTAAATCTATTCAGAAAACCTTTTAAGGTGTATTGGCAGATAATTGTGGAATATAATTACTTGTGGTTATATTTTTTTGATGTTCATCTCTGAGACTATAACGGGTTGTGGTGTGTGTTAGTGTGGGGTCACAGCATAAGGTTATTTTTATTAAGTAAGTGAAGTGGTATTGTGGAATGAAAGACCGTGACGACTCGGATCCCCGACCCCGGATCTGGGGGTGTTACAGAAATGGTATCAGATCTAAGCGTTATAAACCTCAGAGATGATGGGACGTTAAGATAATAAGTTAACTAAGATAATAAGAACTCTTGCCAAGTTCATAGTCGGGCTACCTAACGTAGCACTGACAGTTAAAACCCTTATGAGAACCCTTATAAATATCGTGATAGGAGCGTAGTTCGTTATCGTATATGGTAGCGGGACTCCGAACCCTGATGTTGAGGAGCAACATCGCGATGATATTTTATTACTAATTGGAGATCGGATTGTGGATCCGATAGAGTGTCCTAATGCAGGACCGGATGATGTTGATATTGAGGATTTAGCGGTTGAGGATGTTGTCCTAGAAGGGATAGTTGTTGAGGAGGATCCCATGGAGGATCCTGACAGGATTGGATAAAGGACCACTGATGAATTGATGACCATGGTTTGGTCGACTACCAGAGGTAGGATTGGCCGGTCACTACCGGAGGTTCGTTCAAGTTGTAAAGATAGTAGCCCCTTTAACGCGGCTTACTCGTAAGACTGAGAAGTTTGAATGGACAGAGAAATGCGAGAACAGCTTTCAAGAACTGAAGCAAAGATTGGTGATGGCCCCTATGCTGGCGTTGCCGGATGGAAAAGGAGATTTTGTGAAGTATAGTGACGCTTCGCACTAGGGCTTAGGGTGCGTGCTTATGCAGCACGGTAAGGTAATCGCGTACATGTCAAGACAATTAAGGTAATATGAAATTCGATATCCCCGCCCATGAGCTTAGGCTCGTGGCAATAGTTTTGCCTTAAAGGTTTGAGGCACTACTTGTATGGAGAGAAGTATGAGATTCACAAACCATAAGTACTCTAGTACATTTTCCCATAGAGAGAGCTCAACATATGCCCGAGGAGGCGGTTAGAGCTAATCAAGAATTATGATTGGGAGATTCTTTATCATTCGGGGAAAGCCAATGTGGTGGCTGATGCCCTTAGTAAGAAGGAGAGACTTAAGAGGTTAATGTCTTTGGGAAAGTTGATAAGAGATTTTGAAAAAAAAAAAAATGGAAATAGATATGAAGGTAACCGGAGCCGGTACCGAAAAGCTGTTTGAGATTGCAATACAGTCCGAATTATTGGAAAAGAGCATATTGTGCCAGAGAAAGGTGATGAATGAAGGCAGAGAGCCAACAAATAAATATGAGATTAATACCGAGAAAGAGGATAAGGGAATAATGAGGTATTCCTATAGAATTTGGGTTTCGAAAGTTCAAGAGCGTAAGGATGAGAACTTAGATGAGAGCCATAGTTTGAGGAATAAGATTTAGAGCAAACCCTGAACGTGATAGTCAGGGAGGTCGCCATCAAGATAGAAGGAACCCATGACATAATGGAGAGGAAAATGAGGATTTTAAATTAAAAGATGACCCCAATTATGGGGAGTAGGATGAAACATTTCATACTAAGGAAACAGAAAGTCGAGTAAGGAAAGGAGAACCGAGACGGTACTCCTATACGGCAATTCATGGACCTATCTAGAAAGAACTTAGACTATTATCCCCAACCACCACCCTGAGGAGACAGTGCGGTGAGAAATTCTTTCAGGACCTTTAAATCGCTAAGCTCTCAGAGTTCCAAGGAACAAGCTGACCCAGTCGAGGCAAGAGCCTGGGTAAAGGAGATATAGGAATCATTTGAGATTCTAAATGATTGACGAATCACAAAAGACTGTTTTTATCACTTACCCTCCTAAGAGAGAGACCACCCGCTGGTAAAAGGCCAAGGAAGGCACGGAGCAAGAGATTATAATAAACTGATTTAAGTTCAGTCAATTGTTTTCGGGAAAGTAATTCCCAAAGATAAGGAGATAGTGTAAAAGCTTTAGAGCCAGAACAAAGGCAGACGAGTATGATAAATTATGAATCTAAGTTGTAAAAGTTATCAAGATTCGTTCCGAGGACACGAATCCAGAATGACGGGATGTTTGAAATCAATGCTTATGTTGTGTTGGTTCATGAAATAATGATAAGAGAAAGGAAAATAAAAAGAAATTGAAGTGGAAAGGAATATAACAGCAATAGAGTTTGAGGTATGATAAGGGAGTTGGGTATGAGGAAACCCTAACGACTCGTAGCAATAGAAATAGAAAAGTATGCATTCGTCAGGATGAGGGTGATTCAACATAAGTTAAAATTGATGGTTGAGGGCATAAGAGATACATATAGTTTATCCCCTGTAAGTTGGGAGGATTCGAGGAAACCTTGAGATAATTCGAAGGATAAATAATGAGACGCGGATAGACTAAGGGGATAAGGAAGTAAGAAATTAGGAAAAATTGGATGAAGGAAGTGACCTTCAAGAAGGAAATGTAAGACCGGTGGCTTGATACCCAGAAAGGGAGACGCCAGGTATGAAAGATATCCCAACATTGAGATGACTGTTGAGATAAACAACAAAAGTAAATAAGGAATTATTAAGAAGAAGTTCACGTTGAACACGACCAATATCTTCCAGAACATCCTTGTTATCGTTACCAAATTAGGCAAGACAAGCGGATGACCATTGTTATCTTTTGGAGGCCATATGGATTGACCTCAATTTGAATAAGGATGCTATTATGAAGTGAGGTATAGACTATCGAGATGGGGAATGATTGAATAAGACACCCTTATCAGGGATATATGACTTGATTTATCCATGGAAGGATGCAGGTACCTTTTAAAGGTGGAATTAAGGATAGAACATTGGTAACTTAAAATGAATCCTTGGGGAATGCATAAAGGTTGGCATTTCACCCTTAATAGGGACAGTATGAGTTTTGACAGTATGATTGGGAAAGGGTTAAGGTAGCAACAACCTTTAAGAATCAGTGGAGAAATTTTTCAGAAGTATATAGACAATGGTTCTAGTATTAGTAAATGGTATTTTGATATGCCCTGTATCTAGGGAATACAGGAGGAACGATTGAAGGATAACCTTAGAGGTTTTACAAGGAGAAAGGTAATATTCAAAATTCTCAAGAATAGAAATGTTGATAAAGGAAATATGACGTAATTATAATGATGCCAAGTAGGGCACGTGTTAAACCACGAGAAAGTATGGATCGAACCAGTAAAGGTCGAAATTATTCAGGGCAATTAAGACTTAAGATAAAAGATGTTCTAAGTATGATTGAGAGTCAGTCGTGACAGTGATTAACCTCTAAAGACTGAGGCAATAACTTATGGAAAAATGGTGATATTTTTTTTACTCATCAGATTTTAAGGAATACATCTTCACAAAAGCAGTGATTGAAATAAGGTAGAAAATTTATTTGGAGGTGGTTAAAATGACATTGACTGTAAGGAAATTTTAATATCAGGAAAGGCCAAAGAGGTGGCCGACACTTTAAAGGTAAGAGGATAATTATAGGCGCTTGTGCCAGAGGAATACAGTGATGATGGTTAAAACTGTGAAGGTTGTATTATGGTTTGGAAGATTGACATTCCTTCTGATGACTGTGCAATACCCAACCGTAATAGTAGTTGGTAAAAGTTTAATTCGTGTAATCGCCAATGAACGGGCTATCTATCTTAGAAGGTCCTATCTTGAGATAAGCCAGGACCATGTTTCAAAAAGGACTAGATGAACCTTTGAGCTAAGTCTTCTATTTAAGGCATATGATTAAGAATGGTATTAACCTGCTATCGTTGCTTTGATTGAAATTCTTCTGCAATTTTATCTACTTCATGTCATGAAAGTACGTCAGAGTTTGGAGTGTTCTTCATGAATTGTGATTGGTGGTTATGTTAACTCCTTAGGAGAATTAGATACGAGATGTATGGACTCCGTATGGTTAGCTATTAAGATTTCATGGAAAGTGAATGATGACAGTGGGTCAGTGGTGGACCATAGTAAGGCAGCAATGATTCTGCGAGTAGTGAGCTGATTATAACCGTGAGAGTTGTATTGGAATGGATGTTGAGATTGAATACCACTAATCGGGTAGTGGTAGTGTATAAGTTATCATTGATAGACTAATTAAGTAGAGTATCTACATAGTGAATTATTATTCTTTCTTATCAATAGAGAGTCGTATTATTATACGAGGAAGGTTGCGATGCAAGCATAGAATTCGAGTAACGATGATGTCTAGAATGAGATCCCAGATTCGATTTTCGATATCGAGGGAGTTTCAAAGGTAATTGTGTATAAGCTCGAGGAAGAGCATGGGTCTATAGAATGATGGACGGGATAACGAAAATATTTAGGCACGTGAAATACGATGCTATAATACTTGATGCTGATATAAATACGTTTATGTTTTGTTCTCCTATGACAAACCTCTATAATTCAGAGGTAGGTTCCAAGCCAGATATTTTGTGGCAGTATATATATATATTTTTTATATATACAATTCTCTTCAGTTCGTTCTTTTCTCTTCTTTTCATTTCATATAAGCTGAGAAGAACAACCCTTCCAGAAGGGGAGGTATTGCCGAATGACTATCTATCTGTGTGATAGAAGCCGAGTAGGATACCAGCTATTGTTTAATTGCTTGTCAAGTACTAAAGGCTGGCCACCTTCTGTACTAACTATGCGATATAACAAGTGTTCATGATCATAGTGATCTCTCAACAAATTCCTTTACTTCTATATGATTAATCAAACTTTGGAAAATAGAAACAACTGAAAAAGGAGTAATAAAGTGGTGGTAGTATGCGGAATGGGAACACATTCATGATACTAAGGTTGACGTGGTTATTAAAAGGTTATAGAACGCTAGCGAGCAAAAGTATAACCCGTATAATATTAGAAACGGAAGGTAGTAGCGATTACGAACTGGAAAAGAATGGGTATTGAGAAGCAAGAGCTCTAATGATTGGAAGCTATGATGAGAGTCTGTGTAATAGACTTGAAAGAATTTGGAATGATCACTTAATTCGGATTGAGTTATCTTACGACAATAGATCATATGTCATTATCGAGATGTCGCCTTATGAGATCCTTGAAGGAAGACAATGTCGATCTCCCTTATGTTAGGATGAAGTTGTAGAGCGCAAGATGCTCGGACCCGCAGTAGTCCAAAGGACCAAGGATATGATAGATCTAATCAGAGGACGGCTGGTAGTAGCCCAAGATGGACATGATAAGTATGTTGATTTGACACGAAAGGATAAAGAGTACGAAATAGGGGACCTAGTAATGTTATAGGTATCCCTTGGAAAGGATTGATGAGATTCGGAAAGAAAGGAAAGCTAAGTCCACCAATTGTTGGACCCTTGGATATATTAAGACGTTTGGGAAGTTAGCATATGAGCTAGCCCTACCCCCGAACCTGTAGCAAGTTCGTAACGTGTTTCACGTATCAATGTTAAGGAAGTGTAATTCAGATGCCAGATAAATAGAGGCATATGAGCGCATAGATATGCAACCCGACATAACCTATATGGAGCAACCAGGAAGGGTTAAAGAGTGAAAAGGAACGAGTGCTTAGGAGAAGGGTTATCAAACTAGTAAGAGTTTGATGGTAGAACCACAATGTGGGAAAATTGACTTGAGAGTTAGAAAGTGCAATACTAAGAAAGTATCCCTATTTATTTCTATCCGATTCCGGGACGGAATCCTTTTAAGGAGGGGAGACTGTAATAACCCCAATTTTTGGGAATTTTTGAAACCCTTATGAATAGTGTTTTTGCTGAATGAGAAAACTTTTCATGCCACGCTATGTAGGGGTTCTGTTATTGATCTTATGGGATATTATTAGTACTCTATGTGGTATATAAGTGTATGTAAAGATCGTCAGAATCCAATTCCGAACACTTTGATTTTTCCCGGAAATCCACAATATACGGAGAGAATTGAGTATAAGGTAACAGGATAAAAAGGATTTAAATTAAAGGATTATAAGAGAGGATCATAAAAGGAATATAATATATTGAGAAAGGTTAAGGGAACCTAAGTAATAAGATCCCGGGTATGATCCCTCAAACGATAAACGAGAACGAAAGATAAGCGAACCGTAAAACAAATAAGTGACCAAGAGACAAGCTTGTACAAGAAGCCAGGGATTGTGACATCATCAAACCACAAGGTGTGGACAAGTGGGAGCATAATGACATGTGCAAGGTGACACAAGCATGACATAGGGAAGGAGGAGGTGTGGTTGGTTTATAACCACACAAATAAAAGGTTAATTAAGTCATTAACCAAAAACAACACAAAAATCAACCAACCAAGCAAATCATTTCATTTTCATCAAACAAAACACAAAAATATCATTCTTCCCAAGCTAGCTCTCGGCCCATTTCTTAAAATTTGAAGATCCAAGCTCCACCACTTATTATTTAGCAAGGTAATTATCCTAGCTTCTCCTAGTTAAGTTACATACTTCCTATAAGTTTAAGCTTCTAATTCCAAGCCAATCTTTTTCTATAAATCAAGGAAGAAGATGGTGAATAGTAACCTTCAAGAAATAACTTTAGTTTTCTTGGATTTTTATGAAAGATTAAGGTTATACAAGCAAGGATCAAGGTTCTTTTAGGCATTCAAAGCTCTTGGGTTGTGTTAGGAAGCTTCAAGGAGGTATAAACAACTTTCACCTTTAACTTATAGTTTGAACTTTGAGTTTTGATGAGTTTATGGATGGATTAATGTCTATATAGAAATATCAATGTATGTATAGCAAGATCCATGTATGTTAGATAGTTGGGTTGGATTTGTGGTGATTTTGGATATGAATCTTGGTTAATGGTTAATGAATCTTAAGTTATGGATTAGTAGATCATGTTTGTGGTTGAATAAGTTGGAAAACCTTGAGATTATGGACTGACTTTGCCTTGATATAAGTTGTGTTTGATGTATTGATGATGGTTGGGTGGTTTATAGTGAATTGGTAAAGAATTGGAGTGGTATAAATATTGGTAATCGCGTAAACATAGCCGTCGTAATGTCCGATTTTCTTTGGACTGTTTTTATGCATAGCATTAGGACCCGAGAACCCCCTGCTAGATTGTGACCACTGCCATGTTTAGATAGCTCATGTTACGAGCTTCGTTTTGATATGTAGTTCGTTCGATTCCGATTTACGGTTTAGGAGAAACGACCGTTTCAAGTAACGGCGTTTCGCGAACGAAACTTTTTCCCTCGCCTTACTTTGAAATGTAGGTTAAAGACCAAAAAGGGTTAATTAATGCATGAAACATTTATGGTAAGTGTTTTAGGCAGTTGGTAAGTCACTCGCGAAGGAATCGCTTTAAAACTCGTAAAGGTTAAATTATTAAAAATGGTGGAGCCGAGGGTACCCGAGTGACTTAAGCGAATCAGTGAGCGCAAAACAAGCGTTAGAGTCTAAGTTAGTTAAAGTATAGATTCACAAGTAACTTTGGTTTAATTCCAACTTACTTGTTGTTTATAGGTTACCAGACTCGTCCCGAGCCATTCGTAACCCCCAGTCGCTCAGGCAAGTTTTCTACCCGTTATAACTGTTGTTGTGATGAATATATGTATATGCATTATCTTGTGATAGATGCATGTTGGTTAATTAGCAATTTTTGCGATATATTGGAGCATGCTGATATGGTATATATATGCATGCCTGTTTCATATTCTTGAAATTTATATCTGTTGGTTCAGTTGATAATACCTATGCTAGAGAATAGCGGTAACTTGCATATACCCTTAGTATAGGGACCCAAAGGTGAAAATATTTTCTAAAAACCGGGAGTCGAGGATCCCGAGTAATCTTGTATATATGGATATGGATATATATATATATATTTATATATATATATATATATATGGTTATAGTTTTCCAAACTATTAATCGAATAAGGTTTATTCGATAACTTTAACTTTATTTATTTATTTGAATATTATTTCGAATATTATTCGAGGGCTTATGACTCTTTTATATTATTTATTGAATATTATTTGAATATTCATTTGAGGATGTATGACTCCTTTATTTTATTTAATGAATATTATTTATAATATTCATTCGAGGTATTATGACTCAGCTTATTTTATTTATTGAATATTATTTGAATATTCATTTGAGGATCTATGACTCCGATTATTTGCTGAAATATATTCTTTATTTCATTAGAGAATAAACTGCTAATAATCAAACTTATTTTCGATTATTCAAATAAAGATAATACTTTCATATAAGTATATCTTTGGTTATTTAATACTCGTTTCAAGTATAAGTTTTAAAACTTCTACTTCAATTATTTTTATAAAAGGTTATTCTTTATGGGAATATTATTTAATTAATAATATTCAGATATTTTCTAATATTCTGGGGATTGATTTACTTCATTAAATCAGCCTTACTCCAAACACTCTTTAAAGTGTTTTCGAGTCTTCAAAATGATTTTTAAAAGTCAGAGCGGATCCCAAAACTCATTTTTATATTTAAGATCTTCCTTTTTAAAGGGGATTTAAATACTCGCTCAAAACCTGGGGAATCCGGCTCTGTGGTGTATTTTATATTCGCAACGAGGTTGCAGATTTGGTAAATGATTTGATTACTTGCCCAATGTTCGGGAAGTAAGTCCATTTGATTGAGTCGGCATAAGCGACAGGCCGGGGTACGGTCTATTATTGTGTAAGTGGCTGGGTGGCAGTCCATCAACGCGTGAGGGGCCGGGGTACGGTCGAGCGCGAGGTCCTAATGCGGCCAGGGTGATGACCGGTGAGGAATTCATCCATCTACAGTAGAAAAGGTTACTTATTGGTATCTTTGCCTGATCAGCAAGATATCGGGTTTATGCCAAAATTCTTTTCCTTTCCAAAATTCATTGGATGTTTCAAACTCTGTTCATACTTTGCATAACAGAGGTTCCAGGAAATGTTTAAAGGGATATATATATGTGGATATATATATATCGGGACTAAATAAAGTATCTCATAACTTTTTCATTCAATAATATTTCAAAGATTGAATCTATTCAAGTCTTATCTTGTGGTCTCATCAGTGGGATGAACTTTTGAAATTGATTATAACTTGAACGGTGGTAGTTCAAGTAGTATTTGGGAATGATATAAGTGTAGTGAAGTATTTGGTAACTTCATCTTTTAAACTTATATCTAATTAATAATTGTCTTATGAATGACAAAGATTTTCAGAAAAACGTTGAGACAAGGTTAGATATATGAGATCACCTTGCAACGATATTTTTTTATATACAGTTATACACTGGGACTTTGTGTATATTATGCATGGAAGAGGACTTCCAATATTTTGAAAAGTATATATGTATATATATATACTGAATATTTTGCGACTTCATCGCATTAAGTTATCAACTTGGTTCATTTCTTTTGACCAAGACTTTCATGCGTATTATGAGTAGACTCATATACTGTAAATAATTATGCATATTATTTTGGTGGGCTTGCTGCTCACCCTTGCTTTCTTCTTTCATCACACAACATCAGATAGACAAGATGAACCGGACCAAGCTCCCGATTCGCAAGAGGTTAGAAAACGTTCGGCAGTCTTCTGGAAGCGTTGATGCTGCTGTAGCTAAGGTAGGAACTACCAATAGGCTAGGCTTTCAACTTTTGATGTACCATACTTATGTATAATATGAATTGTAATAATGGCAAATAAAATGTAAATCTATTCAGAAAACCTTTTAAGGTGTATTGGCAGATAATTGTGGAATATAATTACTTGTGGTTATATTTTTTTGATGTTCATCTCTGAGACTATAACGGGTTGTGGTGTGTGTTAGTGTGGGGTCACAGCATAAGGTTATTTTTATTAAGTAAGTGAAGTGGTATTGTGGAATGAAAGACCGTGACGACTCGGATCCCCGACCCCGGATCTGGGGGTGTTACATGAAATCTACACGGATCACAAGAGTATAAAGTACATTTTCACTCAGAAGGAGCTCAATATGAGGCAGAGGAGATGGATGGAATTGATCAAGGACTATGACTGCTCGATAAATTACCATCCTGGAAAGGCGAATATTGTGGCCGATGCTCTAAGTAGGAAAGAGAGACTGAATAAGATGACAACACCAAAGGAATTATCTGAAGAAATCAAGAGATTTGAACTGGAACTTTGTGATTGTGGAAAAGTTGAGGAAGTTTGTCGTGCAATGACTTTTCAGCCAACACTAGTGGAAAAGATAAAGAAATGTCAAGAAGAAGTAATGGAGAAAGAGAAGAATCAGTTATCTGGAGAGGAGATTAATACTCAAAGGGATGAGCAAGGGATACTAAGGTTTTCTTACAGAATATGGATTCATCATGTACCTGAATTAAAGAATGAGATCCTCCATGAAGCCCACAATTCGAAATTTTCAATCCACCCGGGAAGTACCAAGATGTATCGAGACTTAAAGAAGAACTTTTGGTGGCCAAATATGAAGCGAGACGTGGCAGAATGGGTTGCGAAGTGTTATACTTGTCAGAAAGTGAAGGCAGAACATCAACGACCAAGCGGATTAATTCAGCCCTTGAAGATTCCAGAATGGAAATGGGAAAATATCGCTATGGACTTTATAGTAGGACTACCGCGAACGAAATCCGGGCATGACGCAATATGGGTTATAATTGATCGTCTTACGAAGTCAGCGCATTTCCTTCCAATTAACGAGAAGTCATCACTGGACAAGTTGGTTCATCTGTATGTGTGCGAAATTGTACTAAGGCATGGAGTACCTGTATCAATAGTTTCAGACAGAGATCCCTGATTTAACTCGAGATTTTGGAAGCAATTTCAGGAATGTCTGGGCACAAAGTTGAATATGAGCATGGCGTACCACCCGCAGACTGATGGCCAGAGTGAAAGGACAATCCAAACAATTGAAGACATGTTGCGCAGTTGTGCAATCGATTTTGCAGGAAGTTGGGACGACCATTTACCGTTGATTGAATTCTCTTACAACAACAGCTATCATTCCAGTATCGGCATGCCACCATACGAAGCTTTGTACGGGCGAAAATATAGATCACCAACAAGTTGGGACGAAGTAGGAGAAAGAAAGATTCTCAGCTCGGAATTGGTACAACAGTTGCATGACTCGGTCAAGTTAATTCAGAAAAGGTTGCTTGCTGCTCAAGATAGACAGAGAAAGTATGCGGATCCAGCGCGTAAGGATGTTCGATTTCAAATTGGCGAAGCTGTTTTGTTGAAGGTGTCACCTAGAAAAGGGTTGATGAGATTTGGCAAGAAAGGGAAGTTAGCACCTAGATATATAGGTCCTTTTGAAATATTGAGTCAAGTGGGAAAGGTGACCTACGAGTTGGCCTTACCACCTCAGTATCAGCATGTGCATAATGTGTTCCATGTGTCATTGCTTAAGAAGTATAATCCTGACGCTAGCCATATAATAGAATATGAACCTGTAGAAATTCAGGCAGACCTGTCATTTATGGAGCAACTGGTTAAAATACTCGACTGGCAAGAGAAGAGCCTTAGAAATAAGTCAGTAAAGTTAGTAAAAGTACTTTGGAGGAATCCTAAGGTCGAAGAATCGACTTGGGAGTTAGAGTCTGATATGCGTTCCCGGTATCCTCATCTGTTCTCTTAGATTCTGGGGACAGAATCCCTTAAGGGGGAGAGGATGTTACACCCGACATTTCTGTGTAATATTAATTGTAAATTTGGTGTAATTATAAAGCCGAATGCCAATATATTCAACTATTGTATGCTTGTGTGAATGAGAATTTCTGCGTCTTAAATTTTCGATATGTGGTATATGATTTTTCAAATCAAAAGTTTATTTATTTATTTCATTTTTTGATTTATAAGGAATATTTTAAACCTTGAATAAATTTCTTTTTAAAAGTTATTTTGCTCACAAATTTCAAAAGTAGTTTTATAAAATTTCCAAAAATCCAAGCTATTTTATGGTATAAATTTTATAATTTTTGAACTTGTGTTTTATTTTATAAAATTAAATCTTTATAAGTATTAATTGTCATAATTAGCAAATTACACAGTTATCCTTGCATGCAAATCCTTTCTATTCAATCCAAAAGGGCTAAAGAGTCAATACCCACCCCACTAACTCTTATTTTCTAGCCAAATACCTTCTTTACCCTTGCATTCAAATTGAACCAAGTACAAGTGGAAGGGTAATCATGTCAATTCCTATTTCCACTCACATTTGTCAACACAAAAACCATAAAACAAGTAAAGACATGATCATTTCACACATCACTCACCACCACACTCATTCTTCTCTCCCTCCTCTCTCTCACTCTCGGCTACTCCCTCCTTCACTCTCGGCTTTTAGCCGAAACCACCCCCTCCCCATTTTTCTTCATTCCTCAACCAAGATTCCACCTTCTATACAAGTAAATGTTACTTCCCATACCATGATCACTCATATTTGAAAGAGTTTTGAGTAGAAAGTTTAAGTTTTAAGGTTGCATGTAAAGGTTTTAGTTGAAACTCAAAGTACAACCTTGATTCTTGTGAGTTTAGGGTTGTTTTTTTGAGAGGACTACAAGGAATGGAGAAGTACCAAGTCTTGAGAAGGAAACTCTTGATGATTAAATGGCCATTCCCTTCCATTTCATTCGACCATGACCATAGGGGAACCGAATGAATGGTCCTTAAGACTATTCTTGTTGCTTTGTTCAATTTTTGCATGTTTATGTGATAATGACTTGAATTTTATGGTGAAAATTTAATGAAACTCCTTGCATGCTAAGTGATCATCTAGATATAGCTCATGCCAGGCTTGCATGTAAATTTCTTGGTAAAACATATATAGAAAACATGTTGTTTGGCTTGCAAAACTCGAGGACATGCACACATGTGAATTTCTCTTAGAATGTTATAAGATTTTGATCATTTGGAAAGATTTTGTTAGTAAGCTTTAATTTCAGTAGGATTAAGGTGTTAATATTGATTAATTCTCCTTGATGCATGGTAATAATTCGTGGTTATCTTTTATAAAAATGCATATCTTGTTGTTTCAAAAACTTGATGATTTGTGAGTTGGGAAGTGTAGTTTCTTTTGTTTTGCCATAATTGTACCATAGGTAAAGGATGATCTCCACCAAAGTTATTTTGAGAATAAGGGAGTTAGTTTAGTAGATCACCATGTTTAATTCTTGGTTTGGATATTGGGTTGTTGGTAGTTGAGTTTGTCAAGTCAAAACCTTGGAGAAAGGAGAGTTATAGTTTCTGCAGAAAATCAGTTTAGTACCCTGAGGTTTAGAGTGAGTTTTGACCATGTCATTGATGTGCACTTTGAGGCCCAAGCCACCAGAAGTTAGTATTGGGAGTATATAAAAGGTTTTAGGTGTTGGTTGGAGGTTTGCATGTCATTTGGTTAGGTACACAAGTAGAATAACAAAATCTGTCCAGCAGGGAACAGTTTTGTTGCAACTTAGAAATAGGGAGATTTGACCATGTCATGGGTAGGCCCTCATTAGGCCCTGTCGGGCCTTAGTTAGAGGGAGTGTCAGAGAAATTTTTCCAACCATAGTTAGAACCATGTGTCACAAGTTAATTCAAGTCAGGGCATTTTCTGCCCAGAAAAATAGGGAAACCTTGGACTTTTAGCTTAGGCCCAAGCCAGGCCCTTGAGCCACATCAAGTTTTTGAGATGCCCTTAGGTCAGGAGAGTCTTGTGTAAAAGTTTTGAAGGAAAACTTGTAGTTTAAGAGTGTCTAATGCACTCAAGAATCTATAGTTGTCATTCTGAAATTTGCACCAGTGAGCACTTTCACTTATCACATAGTTTTAGAACACTTAGGAGTGAGATTTAGGTTGACCACCATAGTTGTAAGATAGTATAAGGTCAGTAGAGCAAAAGGCACAAGTGAGGGTCAATAGGTTTCGGATAGTTTAGTAAAGGCACATCGAGTTAGGAAGCCAAAATTTGAAGACTTTGTCTAGTTTAGCGACCAAGTGACTTAAGTTGTGAGTCGAGATCATCCAAGCCTAGTGTTGCATTATGGTGTATATGGTGTTATTTGGTATTAATATATGATATGTGATTATGTGTGTAAAATTGTAATTTAAAGGTGAATATAAAATTAAGTGCATATAGGCCTAAGTGTCATTCGTGTTTAATTTCGGGTTATAAAAGGTTTAGTTGGTGAGAGTATATTATAATGAAGATTATTAATATTTATGTAGGATCTCGAGACGAGGGAAAATTTGCCATAAAGGTCGAGTGAAGCTCCAGTTGCTCCTACCAGTCAGACCAGACCAGCCTTTCTCAAGGCAAGTGATTCAACTTGTCCTTCGTATTTACTGCTAATAGTTCATACATTGCTGCAACTATCCTGTGTCATTTGATATATTAAATCAAGCGTATCTTATGTTTATCTTTGAATTATATAGAGATGCCCTGAACCCTCGAGTACGTATTGCAAAGTAGTCTTATCATAATAGTATATTAAAGTAATTTGAATGCCATGATAAAAGAAAAGGGCAGTTATAACTCTTGGTTGATTCTCTTGATTAACATGCTGATGATTCCTAAGTATTGATATCTCATCCTGATACTTGAACCCCTATAGAACCTTACCTTGAACCCTGAAAGTCAGATACTTATCAAAGTGATTCCTCATTGATTGATACCCCTCTTTCTTATCCTAAAGCTTGACAATTCTGATATATTTTGAACTAAAAATCATTTCTTCATACCTTAACACCCTTAGTATTCATGAAGCTTACCTCCTTGATGATCCAGCACTTGAACCTTGATGAGAAACCATTGCTTTAAGCCCCATTTGGCATTTCCCTTCATGATATCCAATAGCCTCACTAAATTCCCTTGTCCAAACTTTGAAATATGAAAACCATTCAGCTACCCTAATAGAGTATAGTTTTATGATTCATGGCTCTGAGAGTTAGTACCATTTCCCCGTGTTTCGAGTTGATCTATAATCCCTTGATAAAGATGTTTACTGTAAAAAGAGATTTTGTTATAATTCGGCATCAGTTTTTGAAATAAATAAAATGTGGGTTTTCAATCCCAAAGGGGGATAAATATTTTCTTTGAATAGTGGATCTGGACTGAGACGCGAGTCCTTTACACACTTATATTAGGCTTAAAAGTTGCCTAGGGATTCCCATTAATGTTTTAGAACCCAGCGAGGTTCGGGATTACTTCGCGGATGATCACCGGCTGTAATCCGTAGCGTCATAAAATGATTTTGATTAAACGGTATGATTTTGAAATTGTTTTGATACAAACAAAATGATGCCATCACTCAAAGTTTTATCCCTCATTATCAGTGGTTATGTCTTTCCATTGTCATTCTTTAATGTATATCTCGATTTATGTTTTGTATCATATTGTTTAGCACTTGTTGAGCATTTGGCTCACTCCTTGCTTTACCCTGATAATACAGCCAGTAGCTATGGTTAGATTCAAGCAGACTGCTCGTAAGACCTGTGATGCTGATGCTTATGTTCGAGCTCAGGTAGAATAAGTGATAGTAGTTTGTGTGAGGACTCGGTATTTAAAATCAGATGTAATAGTTGGTAGTGTTGGGTTGTTCCAAACCCTAAACTGTAAGATCTTGAAATTGGTTATGTTATTTCTTTTAAAATGTTGTAATAGCTATATTTAATCTGCTGTTTAAGTTGGGGTGTGACAAATTTGATCTAAGAGTTTCAAATGAACGCGGCACCTGCTCAATACATGGTGAGAAAGAACACAAAATTCCATATTGTTTCAACATTTTTCCCATAGAAGGAATAGCCAACCACGGTTGAGGCAAGTCCAAGAAGATAGAATCTGCTTTACCAGTGAATTCGTTTGGAAAAACTTCACCCCGAATATCCCTTACTCCCACAGTGACCAAACTACTTAATCTTGTCCTCTCAAAATCTTCCCTGTAAAAAGAATCAAACCATTTTAGTTTAGGTTTATATGAAGATGAACAAGTCAAGACAAAACCACACATCCTTTTTTCGTTCATATATTTTTCACCAAAAGGAATAAGATATCAGACGGTCGTTCACTAGTTAAGCATAACCCATTTTTTTAAGTGACGATTAAAAGTGTATTGACAAAATAAATACCAAAAAGTTGGTGGAGATTATCTAATTTTTTATCCACATGAATCTTGGATATGAAATTAATCTGATAATACAGATATTCTCTATAACCTATAATTGCGTACAACCAAAATATAGGAATGTGTACATGACAGCTGAATCCTCATTTTTATCATTCACAAATTTCCTAATCAGTTCGGATTCTAATATTAAGTAGGATATTCAAGTGTAAGCTTTACTAGAGAGTATAGATAGCTTATAACTACTATTATTCTTCCAATAGGTATTTTCAGCTTAATTAATAGCAAACCATATATATGGGTAGGAAACATGTTGCTTAATCTCTTACCTAGCAGAAGTAGCCCTTTGTTCATGAAAGTCAAATGTGTAGACATGTCCGGAAGGAGCTACAGCTCTTGCAAGAGAATTAGTTAAAGATCCACTTCCAGTTCCTAACTCAAGTACCAGACAACCTGGAACTATTTCCAAATACATAATAACGAAGCTAATGTCTGTAATATAAAGAATTTGGGTTTTATGGCTCAATATCAGAGTCCATAGCTCAGGAGTTGGAGCCAACAAGTAAACAAACCCACCGTTGTTGCTAAAAACCTTGGAACCAAAGGGTTTCCCGATCCAATCTGAGTGCTTTCACATACTTTTATTGCCTTCATGTTGTCATGCCTTTCGTATACAATAACCAAATCCCCATCACTTACACTACGTTTAAAAGATAATCTCTTAGCTGGATCAGTTGGCAGCATCGTTAAGATTTTCAATCTCATGATACAAATATAGACGTAGTAACAATAAGAGAACTACCTTCAAAAAATGGACATTTTGCACTTAATAAGAAGCAAAATTTTAAATATTTGTCACTTCTAATCATTTTCCATGTGTAAAATTTAGTGACACATATGCTCTAATATAAAATAAAGATTTGTCTATCTCTTAGAATTCATTAGTGATTTGAAATTTTATGAGCAGAATATAATGTCAGTAATTTGCTAGATTAAAATGTGTGTTATGAGAGCCTATACCTCTGGTTTCTTATCTTCAGGATCATGGATAAATTCTTTATCATCCCAATCTTCAGGCTGTCATTGTTATGAGTGGGAAGTTCAGTATTATATTCAAGAGTACTGATGTTAAATTTAAAATTGAACAAACATAGTTTAATGCTTAAGAAATTACTTTTTTTGCCTCAGGATCCTTGATTTTCTTTGGTGGAAGAAGATCCCAGTCAGAGTACAAACTTCCGGTCTGCTTTTCCACATTATCAATGAGAATGCTGTAGGTAGCATCAGGATGAAGGATGAAGGTGTACACATGAGACAGCTGGTCAGTTTCACAAGGAACATCCTTCTTAATCAAGTGGTTTGTGTCATTGTACCTAAGGATAACATGAACTCACCTATCCGCTCTTAATCTCATTCCCATTCTCTTATGTAACAATCATACTGACAATACCCAGAAATACAACCTCTTCTTATGAGAAAAAAAGAATTTAGTAATCAAACATAAATGTAAAAAGATGAGAACATATCTCCGGTTTAACAATCATCATGAGAGTACCCAGAGAAATACAACTCATGTCTTAAGAGGAAAGAGGCATTCAGTAATCGAACATAAACATAAAAACATGAGAACACATATATGTGATACCATAATATATCAAACTAATATGCCACTTCTCAACATGGAAATTGCAAAAACAAAAATCTGTATTATACCTAAAGATGGAAAGAAAAAAAACTTCATAAAAAATTGTAGAGTCTGACATATCTTAATCAAATAAAGCAACACAAATGTTTAACATACATTTTAACTTAAACAAAGCAAAAAAGTAATATTAACACAGGCATAAATAAAGCTTCGACAAAGCCTCGTATACTCAGTATATATATTTAGACATAAACACATCATATGTAACACCCACATAAATAAAATCTTAACTAATTAACAAGCTCCATTCGAACAATTAATCAACCCCATTAACTATTTATAACTAATTAAAATCAAATCTTCGACTAATTAAAAGAATAGGGTTTCTAATTAAAAGTCCCAATTTTAAACTTGGTGTTTAAAACTTACCAATTCAAGCTCTGGCCACTTCCAACTTGTACTTGTAGTTTTGACATCTTTAAGCCTCTGCTTTTGAACTTTTAAACCTCTTATCTCAAATTTCTAAGATTGTATTTGACAATCTTATTCTTTAAGACTTTTTCAACCTCTGAAGAAAGGAGAACGGTGTTGGTGAGAATTGGTTCGGGGAGGGAGGTATTAGATCGAGAGAGGAGAGAGTCGAGCTCTCCGGTCGATAGAATTGAGTCGAGTTCTTCAGTCAAGAGAGTAGAGAGAGAAGAGATAGAGAAAGCGCAATAGAGAGATAATGAATTTTACAAGAGAATAATTTTTATTTTTGTTTTATATTTTTAGATAAGGGGAGATTTGGATAGTTAAAAAAATTCAAGTAAAAATTGGGGGAATTTTTAAGATGGAATGAAATATTTGGCTAAGGGGGAAATGGGGGAGGCGCGCCGAATCATTTTTTTTTAAAAAAACTTACAACATCGGTTGGGCAAAAAAAATTGATGTGTCTATTAACAAAAGACATCGGTTGATTAAAAACGATGTCTAAAAAACCTTTTACATCGGTTCCAGGAGCAACCGATGTAAGAGGCGATGTCTATTCTACTTTTTCTAGTAGTGTTCATTCGCACCTCGTCAAGCTCGTCCATCGTATAAAACAAACGGGTCTTGGTCGCCCACTAATTTTTAATAAACGTGACAAGGAATTAGCACATGAATTATGTAGAACTGTTTATTTTAATAGTTAACACATGAATTAGATATACCTTGGTTCTAAATATCATTTCTCTGTCTGAAATGATTTCTTTCATATATCCAGAATAACACACTTTAATGTGCTTTCATTGTGTGCACTTATCCACTCTTCCTCTTCTCTGATCCATCTTAGCATCTTGCAATTGTAAGATTTCGTAAAAATCTTTTTCAAAGCTTCTTTGGCCTTGGGGGCATTTGAGCAATTGAGCTCCATAGATGAAAAAAAGATTAAGGCTGCAGCAGTTGAAACATATTATAAACATGCAACTTGCACCAACCTTTCTTGTAGTTAAGTGGAATTTGAAAAGTACATTGGAGCCTCGATAGCAACTATGAGAAAAGAAGGAACTCTTTGGGATTCTCTGTATCTACGGAGACTCTGGTAGATGTGGGTGCCTGGAATGTTTCCCAAGGCAGCAGTGTTTGGCCTAGTGACATGCAATAGGATTTTGAAAACTGAAACTCCAACCTAATACATGTCTAGAAGATTTTATATAAATTGACTGAGGAGTTTGATTAAAATTGTATTTTTCCCAGTCTATTTAATTTAAAGATTTTCCTCCTATATGGAAACAACTTACTGCAATAGCAAGACCAAGAGGAACTGAGATAAACAAAACACCAAAGAAGGAACATTAGCAAGTGAAGAAATCAATTTTGTCGACTTTCCACAATTTTAATGTCGCCTCATAGTCTATTTGCCTGATCACAGCAGTTATGATAATAGCTCCCAAGATGACATTGGGAGTATAATGAAACAGTGGCATCAGAAACAACAAAGTGATTAGCACCGTTGTCGACAGTATTATATTTGAAACCACTGTTTGTGCTCCAATATTATAATTTACAGCAGACCGAGAAAAGGATCCTGCAGTATTAGTTATCTTAACAATTAACACACTCTTCTGCCAAAATACAGCCTTGACAATAAAAAATTGTAAATTGTATTGATAATCATTACCTGTAGTAACATAACATGAAGAGCAAGAGCCAACCATGTTCATGAAACCAATAGCCATCATTTCTTGGTTACCATCAACCTGGTAGTTTTTTAATGAAGCAAATGTTCGGCCAACAGCAATTCCTTCCTATTACATTGACAAATGAGCAAAGAAAATTTGTGAAAAAGAGGGATACAGACGAATTTTGCACATGCGATAATCCTTGATAAATAACAACCGACAAGATGCAATATCAGTAGATTATGTCCGTATAGATGAGGTAGTTTCTGAACTACATACCGTGAGAGATAAAATTCCTGTTACAATGCTAGTTTTCAAAGCAAGTCCTAGATAAGTGCCTTGAAAATATAGCATGTTTAAAGATGGTGGATTCAATCCCTTGGGCAAGTGTCTAATCTGTTATACATTAAAAGATATATATTATGAGATATTTACAAGATCATTTCATTAGAGAAAACAGTAAACTACAAACTTGTAATATTTCTTACGGTTTTAACCATAGGAAGCTTTGATTTGAGACTGAAGACTATTAGGGTTGAGAGAATAACAGATGTTAATGGGGAAGCTGCTGAGACCCGGAAAAGCTTTTTATTTCTCATGCTCTGCAATAAACAACCAATACTGAAATATTTCAGGACATGAGAATAAAGCAGTAAAATTTTCCAAAGACAGCATGCAACCACTTACCACTTTTCTTGTTGTTAGTAATAAGAGCAGGAAACTAGCCCCCAGAACAATGGTTTGCCAAGACCACTACAATATTAGATGAGATAATATATAAAGAAAGGCCCAAGTAAACTGAAGAACTTCATTTTTACTTATCAATATTCATTTTAAGATAGTTGCTAACCTCATCTGTTTGTTGAAAAACAGAGGTCAGTAGAGGAACAATTGGCATCTTATTTGTGAAATGAACTATTCCGAGAAGCCCTTTAAGTTGTTGCAGTGATACTATGATTGCTGCACCAGCCGTGAATCCAACAAGAGTTGCCTTTGATAGAAAGTCAATTAAAAATCCTAACTTGTCACATACTTTTATCAACAGGAGATCTAAGGTGTAGTGCTTATCATTTGTGCACACATGACTTATGAATTTACATTTTTCTCAATGACTGCAAATCGTTATCCACAAACCACGGTGCGCAAGTTATCTCACTACATACCTTAACTTAACTGTATGTTAAAAATAATGATGTCATAATTAAATTATTTTGACACTAAATGTATGCTTCTAAAGCCAGGCATACAGCAGAAAAAATTAGCAACCATAAAAAATCCCTATCTTTTATCACCAGTAATATTAGATTCTTGTGGGGAATAACTTTTTTCCCACTCCATTGACATTACTATAGATTTTCTAAAAGTTCATTATTCTTTTCTACTTTCTTACCAAATACGGTACCAGACTAGCAGCAGTTTAAGCTTGTTCATAAGGACATGCATATAATTACCTTAGCAGACCAAGAGCAGCCTGAAACACTCCAGCGAAGAAAGTTGCAGTAAAAGCCAGTTGAAGATAAAGAATTGGCTGATCAGTATACGAAACCTCCTCACCAAGCATGGTTCCCATCACTAAAGATGCTACGGAAACTGGACCAACAACTAAATGTCTGGAACTCCCAAGAACAGAATATATCAAGGGTGGGACAAAACTCGAGTCTGTAAAAAATTAGTAAGGGTATTAAAATCAAGAATCATAATTAGTATTTAATTAATTAGTCTAGTGTTGTAGTAATCTTAAGAATTAAGCCAATTATAATAAAGAGTGTAAAACAAAAAATAATTAGTAGAGGTTATTATGACTTACAAAGACCAACAATAGGTGGCAAATTTGCAAGTTTTGCATAGCTAATACCCTGCACAACAAAACAACAAAGTTATAATTTTCCAAGCATAGTCAACAATTTCTAAACAAAACCAAACCCAGCTCCAGAGACCTAAAATCAAAATCGAAAAAACATGAAATAAAAAAACAAACTCGATTAAAATCAAAACTTAAAATTTGAAATTAAATTCGAAAAAACATACTTTTCACACACTAATAGAGTAGTCCAGACTTCCTTCAAGGCTCTTCAGCACCAATCGACCTCGATTTATGAATTAATCGAGTTTATTAATTCATATAAATTTTAGGGGTTTTAGGTTAAAGAGAGTGAGTGAGAAGAGAGAAAGTGAGAGATGAGAGAGAAGAGAGAAGAGAGACAAGACACTGAGAGAGAAAAGAGAATGAGAGAATGAGAGAGAGAGAGAAGAGAGAATGAGATAGTTGAGAGAGAGAGAGAAGGGGGGAAACTATTTTGGTTAATGGGGGGAAACTGAAAATAAAAAATTTGTTTAATGGGGAATTTTTTGGTGTATTTACGGGGAAAAGAAAGAAGCGGGCATTTTTTTTTAAATGATTATAGACATCGGTTGGTTTAGATACTGATGTCTTACAACACCTTTAACATCGGTTTTAAAGCAACCGATGTTAAAACTGCTTTTAACATCGGTGACATTTCTAACCGATATTAAAGGGGTGATGTCGTAGGCACTATTTCTAGTAGTGTAGTCAATGTGTTGTCCATTTCAAGGAAAAGATTTTGCCTAGTAATTGTAGATGATTTCTCAAAGTTCTCTTGGACATATTTCCTAAAGTCTAAAGATGAGGCTAGTGAAATCATCATCAATCACATAAGGCAAGTCAATAATCATCCAGATTTCAAAGTTAGAAGAATCAGGAGTGACAATGGAACTGAGTTCAAGAATTCTGTCATGAGAGCATTCTGTGAAGAAAATGGGATTTTGCATGAGTTTTCAGCAGCAAGAACTCCACAACAAAATGGAGTAGTAGAAAGGAAGAACAGATCACTTATTGAAGCTGCAAGGACAATGCTTGAAGAGTCTAAGTTACCTACATATTTCTGGGCTGAAGCTGTAAATACTGCATGCTACACTCAGAGTATTTCTCTGGATAATCAAGCAAGATGCATGACTCCCTATCAATTGTTCAAGAACAAGAAGCCTACTCTAAATTTTCTTCATGTCTTTGGCTGCAAATGTTATATCTTGAGAAATCAAACTGATCAGAATGGGAAGTATGATGCTAAAGAAGATGAAGGAATTTTTGTTGGATATGTTGTTGGTAAAGCATATAGAGTCTACAATCTAAGAACCAATATTGTTGTGGAATCAATACATGTTGTGTTTGATGATAAAAAGATTGAAGGACTGTAAGATGGAGATTACAATGAGAGCCTCAAATTTGACAATGTGGAGATGGTTAATGACAGTGATGATGAAAGTGATCAAGAAATAGTATCAAAGGATAATGCAGAAAAATCTACTACTAATGAAGCACAAAATTCAACATCTGTCGAGTTGCATAATGCTTCATCCATCGGGAGATAATCTGCCTTATCCGTCGGGGGACAACCAGCTTCATCCCTCGGTACTCAAGATTCACCATCCGTCGGGTCATCAAAAGAAGCTGGAAGTCAGAATAGATCACTTACAGAAAGCTCCCCTTTCTCAAATCAAAGATCCATTAACTCAGGGGGAGTTTCTAACAATCAAAACTCAATCACACATCAAGACAACAATGAGGACTCTTCATCTAGAGCTAATCTACCTCAACAAAGAAAATGGACAAAGGATCACCCCTTTGAGCTCATCACTGGTGATGTATCTTCTAGAGTTCAAACAAGGAGAGCAACTCAAGAAAAATGTCTATACAGTAGCTTTCTTTCTAAGGTAGAACCAAATAAGGTAGAAGAAGCTTTGTCAGATCCTGATTGGATTTTAGCTATGCAGGAGGAGCTAAACCAATTTGAGAGGAATAAGGTATGGAAGCTGGTGCCCAAGCCTAGAGGAAAGAATCCAATTGACACCAAATGGGTATTCGGAAACAAGATGGATGAAAATGGCATAGTAGTCAGGAACAAAGCTAGATTGGTTGCTAAGGGCTATTGTCAATAAGAAGGAATAGATTTTGATGAAACATTTGCTCCTGTTGCAAGACTTGAAGCCATCAGAATCTTCTTAGCCTATGTAGCCCATGCCAATTTCAAGGTCTATCAAATGGATGTCCAAAGTGCCTTTCTGAATAGAGACTTGGAGGAGGAAGTCTGTGTCAGTCAGCCTCTTGGTTTTGAAGATCCAAATTTTCCAGAATATGTCTACTATCTTTTGAAAGCACTTTATGGACTGAAGCAAGCACCTAGAGCCTTGTATGACACTTTATCAAAGTTCCTTTTGGAAAATCACTTCACAAGAGGTACTGTAGATAAAACTTTATTCTTTAGAAATATTAATGGCTCTAGTATACTTGTTCAAATTTATGTAGATGGCATTATTTTTGGCTCTACAGATGAAAAAGTTTGCCAAATTGATGCAAAGTAAGTATGAAATGAGTATAATGGGAGAACTAACTTACTTTCTTGGTTTGCAAGTTAAGCAAGTTAGTGATGGAATATTCATTAATCAAACTAAATACATTTATGATCTTTTAAACAAGTTTGATCTAATGGATTGCACATCTGCAAAAACTCCTATGGCTACTACAACTAAGCTTGAGTTAAATACTACTGAAAAGTCTGTGGATATTTCAAGTTATAGGGGCATGGTTGGCTCACTTCTGTACTTAACTGCTAGTAGGCCAGATATAATGTTTGCTACATGTTTGTGTGCTAGATTTCAGGCTGATCCTAGAGAATCCCACTTAGTAGCTATCAAGAGAATTTTCAGATATCTCAAGGGAACACCAAAACTTGGCATTTGGTACCCTAGAGATTATGGTTTTGATCTAACTGGTTATTCAGATGCAGATTATGCAGGTTGTAGAATTGATAGAAAAAGTACAACAGGAACCTGTCAATTTCTAGGAAACAAGCTTGTGTCCTGGTTCACTAAAAAGCAAAATTCAATTTCTACTTCTACAACTGAAGTTGAATATATTGCTGCTAGCAGTTGCTGTGCACATATTTTATGGATGAAAAACCAATTGCTAGACTATGGTCTGCAAGTGGAAAGAATTCCCATTTTCTGTGATAACACAAGTGCAATTGCCATCACTGAAAATCCAGTGCAACATTCAAGAACAAAGCACATAGACATCAAGTACCACTTCATAAGGGAACATGTAAAGAATGGTACCGTGGAACTACATTTTGTTCCAAGTGAAAAGCAGCTTGCAGATACATTTACCAATCCACTGGATGAATCCACTTTTTCAAGGTTGGTAAGTGAGTTAGGTATGCTAAATTATTCTTAAATCTTTTCAGATAATTTGCAAGTTGTTATGCAGCCAGAAATTTAATTGATTTTACAGTCTAAGATGGAATTTTGGCTAAGTCAAAATTTACATCTCGACAGATGATCTTTATCCATCGAGTTTGATCATCCGTCGGAATATTGTTTGTAAATAAAAATCAATTATTTTCTGGAATATTTTGTAACTCGACGGATAATAGTTTATCCTCATCCGTCGAATTGTCTTAATCTTAGCCGTTAATTTCCTGAACATTATCCATCGAGTATACTTACAATTTGTAAGCATAACACGACGGATAATTGAAGGAATTTTTACAGTCTATTTTTGAACGGCTATTTTGGGCAATTTTCATTGGTTACTTTATTTTACTTTATTATTTTTTACAGTTATTTTTGAGATAGTATAAAAAACTTATTTCATTTCCATTGCTTTTCTTTTATCATTCTCAAATTATCTGCTCTAAATTCTCTCTTTCTCAAAAGCAATTAACATCTCTATCTCTGCAATTTCCACTCTCTAACAATGGCACCAGTAGTCAAGATCATGTCACAAACTGGATACATCTATGAGAAGAACAACTTCACGGCTCTAGTAAATAAGGGGATTCAACATTCAAGTGACTACTACAAAATGATGGATTTTGTGAGGAACTGCAAACTCAGCTATGCAATGCTAGAATCACCCACCATCTTCTGTGAGGTTGTTGAAGAGATGTGGACTACTGCTTCATACAACTCAACAGATAAGACCATCACACTCACCATTAAAGGTAGGGAATTCTGTATTAATAGTGATGTTATCAAAGCATGTTTCAAGATTCCTGATAATACTGTGACCTCACCACACACAGACACTGATATAGTTAATATGCTTAACTCCATGAATTATGCACTCTCTACCTCTAAGTTAAGTGACATTAGGAGATTGGGTCTTAGGAAGGAATGGAGTTTCATGTGTGATGTAGTGACCAAGGTCTTTTCTGGTAAAATCAGTAACTTTGATTCTGTCAATATTTCCATGCTTAACATGCTTTACATGCTAGTTACAGATAAGTTCTTTTATTTTAGTGATCTTGTTTTGTTTGAGTTGGGATTTAAATTAGGAGAGTTAAATAAGAGGGGTAAAAATATTTATTATGCTAGATTTTTCGTGATGTTAGCTAACCATCTCTCTAAGGAAATTATGCTTGAGAACCCAAACTACAAATTAGATTGTTGGGTTCAAGAGAGAAGAATTATTGCAGATTTGAACAGGGCAAATCATCAAAAGGAGAGGCCACTCTTCTATTTCCCTGTAATGGAAGCACCTCAGGTAAGTGAGGTAAGTTCATATGTCCCTACTATTCCAACCTCATAAATTTCTTTGAATTCCAGTGTAGCTATGGCAACTATGTCAATGACCCAACAGTTTCCTACCCAAACTACTAAATCATCAATAATTTCAAAATCCAAATCAAAGAAAGCCCCCTCTAGTATCTCTCAAAAGATGCCAGTTGAAAAATCCACCAAAACCAAAGAGGGGAGAAGTAGGTTCCAATTCAAGATCAGACATGCCATCATGGGCATTTTCAAAACATTGTGATGAACACTACTTCAAAAAAACCCTGATCCAACTCATAAATCAGACAAATTCTGCTCTTCAAACCACTACAAATGCCAACACCAAGAAGCTCCTTCAAGCATATCTTGCTTCTCTGCAACTACAACAAATTCAAGGCTTCCAACATGCTAGAAATATCAACACCATCAAGGGTGATATTGATGAGATGAAAAAGGCTATTTCTGGCAAGATGGACTCTAAGCTTCCAGAAGCTACAATGCTTGACATCAAGAGACAACTCAGGAAAAATTCTGATCTTGCCACAAAGATAGATGCCTTGGATACAAGAATGTCAGCTATGGAAGCATCTCTGACAGCCATTCATTTGCATCAAGCTCAACAGACAGACTTGCTTCAGAAACTGGTGGATGCACGAACCTCCTCCTCTACTCAACTTGATGATAACAAATAGGGGGAGAAAGGACCAAGTGAGGGGGAGAAGCTTCACATTCAAATCAGTAAAGTAATTGTGCCTACAATTGCTTTCACCAAGCCACCAGTAACAGACAGTATTGATCTGATCAATGAAGCAGCAGCTAACATAAGAGCAGCTGAAAAGGAGAAATTGAAGCCAAACAACTGGGAGAAGATTAATGAGGACATTCATAAGAAGTTTGGGCTAGTAAAGAAGCCAGAAAAGTCAGCCATTCATCACTCTCAAGTCAAGAAGATTTCTGTGAATGAAATGAGCATGAACTATCTGGAAAAAGGACAGCCATCCTGCATCAAATCTCCAAAGGCTGAAATAATTCTGAAGCCAAGGGTGAACTATCCAAAATCATCATTAAAGAACCCTTTGGATACAGTGTATGAGACACCTAAGCCTGATGAGAAGAAGCTTCTGTCAAGATCAATTTCCTTCTACAAGGATCCAGCTGATTCAGCTTTAAAAAGGAGAATTGCAAAAGTTTTTAGAAATGGTAAAGAAATTTGTGTGGTGGCTGGACATCCTCAATTTGCTCAAGCAAAGAGAGAAGAAAATTTTAGATATATTTGATAATGTCATGTCTAATATGATTTGTGTTTAGTTTTCAGATCTTACATAAACATGACAAATCAGTACTTAACTGGATATCAGCACTTATCCTGAAGTCAGAATTTAAGTTGTCAGAACTTAAGTTATCAGCAGATATTTATCATGAGATAATATCAGGACTTAAGGAGACTTTCAGATAAGGAAGGCAGCTGATTGAAAGGAAAGAAGATCAAGACAAATGTAAGAAGAGATATGCACGAAGAAAGAATTATATGAAGAATAGAATACTTGGAAGAAAAGATATCTGATTGATATATTTTAGGAAGCAGAATTATATTTCATATCAATTAATGATTATCTTGTAACTGTGTAGTATATAAATACGGACATAGGGTTTACACTATAAGTGTTATCATAATTGAGAATAATATTCATTGTAACCCTAGCAGCTCTCGGGATATTTGTTCATCACTGAGAGAGAACAGTTCCACATTGTAACAGAGTTTAATAAAGTTTGTTTTCTGTTACTTGTGTTCTTTGAATTCGATTTGATTGTGCTATACATTGTATTCAACCCCCCTTCTACAGTGTGTGTGACCTAACAAGTGGTATCAGAGCCTATCTGTTAACACACAAACAGTTTAATATCAAAAAACAATCATGTCTGAAGCAGAAACTCCAACCAAGCCCACCAAAACTGAAGAACCTCCAAAGACTCAAATCCATAGTCGATATGAGGCTATTAGAGTTTCCATACTGAAACCATCTGAATACCCCATATGGAAGGTGAGGATGACTATGTTTCTAGAAGCTACAGATCCAGAATATCTTGACAGAATCAATGAAGGACCTCACAAGCCAACCAAACTCGCTGTTGTAGTTGCAGGTGAAGCAGCAAAGTCTGTACCAAAGGAGAAGAGTGACTACACTGTTGAAGATATCGCATCAATTGTTAAGGATGCTAAGGTACGACACTTGCTGCATAGTGCCATTGATAATGTAATGTTAAACAGGGTAATTAACTGCAAGACTGCAAAGGAGATATGGGATGCCTTGGAGACAAGATGCCGGGGAACAGATTCGATTAAGAAGAACAGGAAGACTATACTCACTCAAGAGTATGAACACTTTGACTCAAAGCCTAATGAGTCATTGACTGATTTATATGACAGATTTGTCAAACTCTTGAATGATTTGTCACTAGTTGATAAGGAGTATGATCTTGAAGATTCAAACCTTAAATTCCTGTTAGCTCTTCCTGAAAGTTGGGATTTGAAGGCCACAATTATAAGAGACAACTATAATCTTAAAGAAACAACTCTTGATGAAATTTATGGGATGCTCAAGACTCATGAACTTGAGATGGAACAAAGAAGCAAGAGGAAAGGAGGAAAGTTAAGAACAGTTGCTCTTAAGGCTGAGGAAGAATTCCCTAAAGCAGCTACCTCAAGGAAAGGCAAGGGAAAAGCGCTCATCACAAAGTCTGATACTGAGTCATCAAGTTATGATAGTGATGATGACTCAGAAACTGAAAGCTTGCCGGAGATGGATGCTGATGAAGAGATGATGAAGCTGTGTGCTCTTATGGTGAAAGGAATCACAAGGATTGCATACAGAAAATTCAGGAAGGGAAAGAAGTTTTCCAGAAAAGGTGCAAGTTCTGATAAGAAGAGTTTCAGAAAATCTGAAGGCAAAGGAGGAAAGTCTGACAGAGGAGATTACACAAATGTCAAATGCTACAACTGTGGTGAGAAAGGCCACATATCTCCTGATTGCAAGAAAGTGAAGAGTGACAAAGGCAAGCCTCTTGTCACAAAGAAGAAAAGCTGGACAGACACTTCAGATTCTTAAAGTGAGGAGAACTATGCCTTGATGGCAAATGCTGATAGCAGTTCTGAAGCTGCTGAGTTAAAGGTACCTCAAACTACTTATGTCTTTCATACTGATGATATTAATGTTGAAAAGATATCTTAAAACCATGTTTATTAGTTATAGAGATCAAACTTTAACATGTGAAAGATTAACTTCTGAAAATCTTGCATGTAAAAAGAAGAATGATTATTTAGAAAAAGAGTTAGTCATGTTCCATCAAACTCAGAAAGATAGAGATGATGTTTTCTATATTAGGGATGAAGTACTTAAAATGAATGAATCTCTAAAAACTGAGTTAGAAAAGGAAAGAGAGATTATCAGGACTTGGACTAACTTTGGCAGAACAACTCAGAATTTGTTAAGTAGTGGAAACTGGAAAGAGGGCTTAGGGTATGGAGTTGATAAGAATGATAAAGGAACTATAGAAATTAAGCCTATAGTTGTTAAACAAAAGCCAAAGGTAAAACCTGTTAAGTTTGTAGCTGTAAAGTCTGATACTGAAAAATCAAAAGTTAAAGAGAAATTAACTTCTGAAAAACTAAAACAGGAAAAGCCAATTGAAGTTAACGTAGGCTTAATGACAAAGAAGCAGCTTAAGCATAAGCTGAAAGATGTTAAGAATGTAAACAAGGTAAAGTCACCTAGGAAAAATAGGAATGGAAAGGAAGGTGTGAATAAAAGCAATGATTATAAGCCTGTTCCTAATGCTCCTAGAAAAACATGTCATAACTGTGGAAGTTCTAACCATCTGGCTTCTTTTTGCAGGAAGAATAAGAACATAAACTCCTTACCTTCAAAGTCAGGAGTTAAGAGTCAGTCTGTTAGATATAGGCCACAAAATCCTAGTTTTCATTGTGGTAGTTTATGGCATTCCATTTATACTTATAAGGAATATCATAGTTTGTAGTATGATTATTATCAAATAAAATCTTCTTTAAAGAAAGTTAGCATTGTTCCTTCTAGTGTAAGTTCTGATACAAAGTCTGATAGTGTAAATGCTGATAAGAAAAATGTTAACATAAACTCTGATGTTAAATCCGCTGCAAATGTTAAGAAACTTAATAAGGCCAAAGGATCCAAGCAAGTCTGGGTCCTTAAAACTAATCATTAGTGGTCCTTGTGATTGCAGGGCAACAGGAAAAACATCCTAGTTCTAGACAGTGGATGCTCAGGACATATGACTGGAAATAAAGCCCTGCTATCAGACTTTGTGGAGAAAGCTGGCCCAAGTGTTTCTTATGGAGATGGAAATATTAGAAAAACACTGGGATATGGCAATATCAATCTTGGGAATATCATCTTTAAAGATGTAGCTCTGGTCTCAGGACTTAAACACAATCTGCTCAGTGTTAGTCAAATCTGTGACAGAGGTTATCATGTGGATTTCTTTGAAGAACACTGTGAAGTTGTAAGCATATTTACAGGCAAAGTTGTTCTGAAAGGATACAGGCATGGTAACATTTGTGAAGCCAAGCTTTCAACAATAACTGATGGTTCTGCAATCTGTCTGTTAAGTAGAGCATCAATTGAAGAAAGCTGGAATTGGCACAAGAAACTCTCTCATTTAAATTTCAACAATATAAATGAACTAGTCAAGAAAGATCTTGTGAGAGGACTGCCAAAATCAGTATTTGCTCCTGATGACCTTTGTGATTCATGTCAGAAGGCAAAACAAAGAAAATCTTCATTCAAGAGCAAGACTGAATCATCAATTCTTGAGCCTTATCATGTAGATCTATTTGGTCCAGTGAATGTCATGTCTATTACAAAGAAGAAATATGATATGGTCATAGTGGATGAGTTCACCAGATACACATGGGTGTATTTCTTGCACACAAAAAGTGAAACTGCATCTATCTTGATTGATCATGTCAAGCAACTGGATAAATTGGTCAAAGATTCAGTGAAGATCATAAGAAGTGATAATGGCATTGAGTTCAAGAATTTGATTATGGAAGAGTTCTGCAAAAACCATGGAATCAAGCAGGAATTCTCTGCTCCTAGAACTCCACAACAAAATGGAGCTGTTGAAAGAAAGAATAGAACTCTTATTGAAGCTGCACGAACTATGCTTGGTGAAGCAAAGCTACCAACCTATTTTTGGGCTGAAGCTGTGCAGACTGCTTGTTTTACTCAGAATGCAACACTCATTAACAAGCATGGAAAGACACCATATGAGATGGTGAAGAAAAAGAAGCCAAATCTGAAGTATTTTCATGTATTTGGATGCAAGTGTTTTGTTCTTAAGACTCATCCTGAGTAGCTATCCAAATTTGATTTAAAAGCTGATGAAGGAATTTTTGTTGGATATCCACTTTCCACAAAAGCCTTCAGAGTCTACAATTTAAGAACAAGGGTTGTCATGGAATCTATCAATGTCTCCTTTGATGATAAGAAGATTACTGGACTTGAAGATTTCAATGATCATGATCAGCTGAGATTTGAAAATGAAGACTTAAATTCTGATACTGGAAATCCTGATAATCTAAATCCTGATACTGCAAACTCTGATGGATTAAACTCTGATATTATTGAAACTGTGGTGACTATGCCAAAGGAAGATGCACCTGTGCAGGGGGAGCATACTGAAGAAACAACCATATTTCAAGAAGCATCAGAACCTACAACTGGCTCTTCAAGTTCTGATTCATCAAGTTCTGATGAGCCAAGTTCTGATAATTCTGAAAACTTAAATTCTGAAGGATCCAACTCAGAGAGCATAATTTCAGGGGGAGCATCAGAAAATGTTGATGAAGACAGCATGGATCATGGGGGAGCATCCAGTTCTCGGGAAAATCTTCCATCTGCAAGGAAGTGGACTAAATCACACACACCTGATTTAATTATTGGAAATCTTGATGCAGGTGTCAGAACTAGAATAGCTACTTCAAATGAATGTCTCTATAATTCTTTTCTTTCTCAGACTGAACCAAAGAAAGTGGAAGAAGCTCTTCAAGATGTTGATTGGGTGCAAGCAATGCAGGAAGAGTTAAATGAATTTGTTAGAAACAAAGTCTGGACCCTAGTGCCAAGACCAAAGAACAGATCTGTTGTTGGTACATAGTGGGTTTTCAGAAACAAAACTGATAGTGATGGCATAATTACAAGGAATAAAGCAAGGCTGGTTGCAAAAGGATATTCTCAACAGGAGGGAATTGATTATGATGAAACATTTACACCAGTTGCTAGATTGGAAGCCATAAGGATATTTTTGGCTTATGCTGCTCACAAAAAGTTTACTGTCTTTCAAATGGATGTGAAAAGTTCTTTTCCCAATGGAGAATTGAAGAGGAAGTATATGTTGAACAACCTCTAGGTTTTGTAGATTCAAAATTTCCTAATCGTGTCTACAGACTGGACAAAGCACTTTATGGCCTTAAGCAAGCTCCAAGAGCATGGTATAAGACTTTAGCTCAGTTTCTTCTGGAAAGTGGATTTAACAAAGGAACTATTGACAAAATACTGTTCTACCTCAACCATGGAAATGACTTACTTTTGGTGCAGATATATGTTGATGATATCATTTTTGGTTCTACAAACGACAGACTTTGCAAGAAGTTTGCCAAACTGATGCAGTCAAGATATCAAATGAGTATGATGGGGGAACTTAGCTATTTTCTGGGCCTTCAAGTCAAGCAGAATGAAGTAGGCACTTTCATTTGTCAATCCAAGTACACCAGAAATTTGCTGAAGAAATTTGGAATACAAGATTGTTCAAGTGCATCCACTCCCATGGCCACTGCAACAAAATTGGATAAGAATACTGGTATATCAGTAGATATTACTGATTACAGAGGTATGATTGGCTCACTACTCTATCTAACTGCTAGTAGACCCGATATCATGTATGTTACCTGTCTTTGTGCAAGATTTCAAGCAGATCCAAGAGAACCTCACTTAACAGCTGTTAAAAGAATTTTTAAGTATCTTAAGGGTACAGCTGATCTGGGATTGTGATATCCTAGAGAATCAGACTTTAAGCTAATAGGTTACTCAGATGCAGATTTTGCAGGATGCAAAATTGACAGGAAAAGCACAAGTGGAAGCTGCCAATTTCTTGGAGGCAGATTGGTTTCTTGGTTTAGCAAGAAACAAAAGTCAATTTCCATATCAACTGGAGAAGCAGAGTACATTGCTGCAGGAAGCTGTTGTGCACAGATTGGATGAAGAATCAGTTACTGGATTATGGGTTAACATATTTTAAAATCCCTATTTACCGTGATAATCAAAGTGCTATTGCTATGACAGGTAATCCAATTCAACACTCAATGACAAAGCACATCAGCATTAGGTACCATTTTATAAGGGAACATGTGGATGAAGGTACAGTGGAATTGCACTTTGTTCCAACAGATTAACAACTATCAGATATCTTCACAAAACCACTGTGTGAAGCTACTTTTACAAGATTGGTAAATAAACTTGGAATGGTTTCAAGTTCTTTTTCTAAGTCTGTTTAGTTTATGTTCTGTTTCATCAGATTTTATGATCAGTATTTACAGATATTACTATCCATGTGTATTCTGTGCTTAATTTGAAAATTGCTTAAGTACTGATTGTTGTCTGATGTGAATTTCTAAACTCTGATAGTGATATGAATGTTTCTGTAACAATTCAATCCAATGAGGATAACTATACTAGATGCTGACCTAGTAGTCTTTAATATACTAAAGATCCCATGTTTGAAGTAATTGTTTATGTGGAAATCTTTTAACACAAGCAAATTCTGATATTGAGCTTAGTTAAGTTTACTTATTCTATCTTATTACTAAGTTAAAAACTAGAATAATGCTTCTTATCTGTTAAGTTCCGAAGTTAGTAAATCTGGTGAATGTACTAAGTGCTGATAAGCCTCACTTATCAAAAGCAAAAGAAAAAAAAGAAAAGAAATTAAATATAAGGTACTCCTTTGAGATCTAGAGTAAAAATGTGGAAGGGATGACCCAAGTGCATTGCTGGTATTAAGTAATATGCATTAGAAAAGCAAAATAAAATTTTCTTGGTGACTTTTCACATTCTCTGATTACTGGAGAAATACTCTGATAACAGCATAAATTCTGATAAGCAGTCGTAACTCACTTACACTGAGAAGCCACTGTATAAAGGAATTTCAAAAGATGCATAAAATGAGCACAAAACAGTTGAGGTGGACTCATGCATGAACTCATTCTATAGTAAACTTCAGGATAATGATAGATTTTGAGCAAAGTTCTTAGTTATGCCTTATTTCTAAGATGTACAGAAGTGAATCAGACTTTACTCTTTGTCTGATATTTAGCTTATTGCACACATATACACTCCATATGAATGATGAAAATTAATGTGATGATAAATGTTGTTTTAGACGAACAGGTTAAGTGTCAATTGCATAAATTCTGAGGACAAGTTCTGATGGAAGTTCTGATGATTAAGTTCTGAAGAGACGAAATTAGAATTTGTGTGAAGAATTACAGAAATAGGCATTCACCTTTCGAGTTAAGGAATCATGTTCTGATGACTGTTAAGTTCTGATATAAGTCTAAGTTCTGGTATTAAATCATGATTCTTTACTTGACTTATTTGTGGTTAAAATCTGAAACAGTCTTATTTAAAATCAGAATATGTTTGAGTGAGACATTAGCAGTCAACATAATTTGGGTTAGTGGCACTCGTCTATGCATAGTAATTTTTACTTGTTTCGTATGCGCATTAAATTCTGTTTTAAGCTTCCAATGGCTGTTATTATTCTCATCAGTCTAGGGTATTCACCTATAACCATTCAATTTTCCTTGCATCTCTTAGTATTCCATTGGCTATTTAAACCAACACCTCATTCCAGCCAACACATCTCTCATTTTCTCTCAAATTCACTCTTTTTACATCCTCATCAAAAACATGGTTCGTTTCAACTTGGTCCTGAACAATGACACTTTTAATATAGAGTTGAGCTGTGCTGATTGGAGGCAGGAGTGACATGTCACTGCCATTCCTGATGAAATCTGGGACTCAGTTCCCCAAGAGGTTCTCACAGACCTCTTATTCTTCTATATGGACTATCATCGCCATCTTGAGCGTCTGGAAGAGGAAAGGAGAGAAGCTCTCCGACAGCAAGAACGGATCATTCGTCTTGCTGTTCTCTTTGTTGAGAGTAGGAAGAAAAATTAATTGCAGCCGCCTGTTTCTCTTCACCGTCAGCTTTGTCAGTCTTCTTAGACTAGGACTAAAGCTGTTGATGTTAGGATTTGTAGCTTAGGACAATCTTGTAATTTTAAGCATATAATTTAAGTTTCATGAAATGTATTTGCTTAATATATTTATGAAATTTTATCTTTTTGCAAGATTTTATCTCTGAGTCGTTTCATATTCTGATGATCTTTTAAATCCTGATACTCACCATATTCTGATGACCTTATAAATTCTGATACAAATCAAGTTCTGATTCTGACGTGGCAGTATTTGTTTACTTGGTTTATTTTTGGTTATTATCTCATTGGTTATATTTTTTACAGAATATTGGTAAAGCAGTAATAATAATTTATTTCGTGGGAACAGTTTTAAAATTTAAAATAAAACTGAACGTCCTTGATTAATGGGATTACTTGGTAAGTGGAACGGTTTTTCCTCGAAAAACTGCATGTGATAAGTAATGATTACTGAATTCCCGTGCCCATTAATTATCTTTTACTGATGCATGTCTGACAGGTGTCTCAACGGTTATTTTCTTACCGTGTATAAGTAAAAGAGAGAAAAGATTGTAAAATCTTTTATTTACTTTCATATTTTATCTCTCTCTTTTTACTTTTATTCTCTCTCATCTACTGACGATTTTTCATACAGACGTTTTATCAAACACCTTACAGGAATTTTCTTTCTCACGTATTTCTCATGGCACCCAAGGACATAATTTTTGATGGAGCTACATTTGTTCCTAATAACTTCTCCGCTATTCTTAGCAAGTCAGAAGATCCATCTGAACTTCACTTTATTCAGGACTTTCTTGCTAGTTCTGATATTGGGTATGCTCTGACCGAACCTGAAGCAGTCTCTGGTAATCAAGTCCTGGAGTTCTGGAGAAGCGGTGTATTTGATGATGGTGGTGCTCAAGGGTCCCCAAGTATTATTTTTTCATCAGGTGAGGATGAGTATGTTGTGACATTGTCTACGGTTCGACAAGCACTGCAGCTACCTGAGAACTGTGTCTATTCTACTGTTGAAGAGCCAGTTCTTCAAAACATGATGGCCAGTCTGGGATTTGAGAAGACATTGGCAAAGCTGGGCCAGTTGAAGAGATCTTTCATAAGGAGGGAATGGAAATTCTTCTTTGATTGCATAACCAAGGCTTTTGCAAACAAATGTTCCAATTTCGATGCAATTCCCATATTCAGCCAACAAATCGGGTATGCTCTCATAAATCACACTGATTTTGACTATGCAAGTGTTGTATTAGGTTTTATTGGGGATAGAATGACAGAAGATAGAACTACTGTTTATTTTGCTAGATTCTGTCAGCTTATCTATAGTTTCTATTGTGATAATAAGCCCCGAAATGCTAGTGAATTAATTTCATCATTCAGACTAGCTAAAAGAGCTTTTAATGACTTATTATCTACTGATAATAAGAAGGCTGTGTTAAGACCCCTCCTAATTCCTTTATCTGTCAAACAAGCCTTAATAACCTACGATCCAGTTAAATACACTGCCCTATTTCCTAATGTTCAACCATCTGAACCCCATCCATCAGCACATACCACCTCTACTCAACCACCTCAAACTTATCAACCTCAACCTTCAGATCCTACAGTGCAGCCTTCATCTTCCAAACCTAAGAGGGTTAAGAAAGTACCTCAAACACAACAGAAGAGAAGGAGATTCATTCTGCGAGATGAGTCAGATGCTGAGGAATAGGTTCCTGTATCAGAACCTGTTGTTGGAGAAGCTGAGAAGGTCTCTTCTCAGAAGGATGTTGATGTTGGGAGTTCTAGGCCCCTAAAAAGGCTTAGAAAGCGTAATTCTGATGATACAGCTCCTACAGCATCCTCAAAAGCTAAAAGTTTCAAATCATTGGCAAAAAGGCCTAAAAATTCTGGTAAAGGAATGGAAGCAGCAGCTAAGGAAGGGGGTCAGGAATCTCTGATCTCACAAGATCCTATTGAAGCCTACAATTCTCCTAGTGCTGATTCAGTCCTTCATGCAACTCATCACTCTCCACTACATGAGCCAGAAATTACTCACATTCCCACACCTCCAGTATCTCCAGTACATGCTGATAACCAGGGGCCAAGTGATGAAATTGACATCCATAACTTGGAAGTGCCTCAGGTTTTGTATCTAGAAGCTCCACCAACTCAAGTCACTCCACCAACAACACCAATTCCTGATGGTATTTTTAATCCAGAATTGCCTACAACACCTTCTCTGCATCTAGATACTGAAGATCAGATTTTAGGTGAGTATCAGAATATGGATGTTGATCAGAACATAGTTGGAGATCAGCACTTAGAGGATGATGTTGAAGCCTCCATAGCCTCTCATATTGTTCTTTTATCAGAGGATGCTGAAGATGTTGACTCTGTAAGTTCTGATGCTGCAAATGTTGATGATACTGGTAATACTGCTACAAATATAGATGCTGATGCAGCTGGTCCTTCTGGACATGCACCTCTACAAGCTACTTCAAAAGCTGAGATAGTCAAAAAGTTTGTTACAGGGGCAGCACCAGTACCTTGGAGTGAAACTCCTAGAGGACAGGAGTGGACTACGGAGTGGAACACAGTTACCTTTGTTCCTACTGAAAAGATTCTTGCTGATCACTTGGCAAAAGCTGATGAGATGCTAGTTAATGATGATTTCAAGACACAGCTAAGAGTTACTGCACTTAGTACAAGGCACCTTCAAGGTCAACAATCTTTAACTCAGGCCAAGGTGGACAGGATTCAAGAATCCTTAATTCAGCAAGATACAGTTGTCAAGTTGGACAAGAAAAGGTTTTTCCAACCTTCCTTTGACAAAATTACCAACATTGAGAAAACCCAAGAGAAGCAACAGTCTCAGATTGATGAAATTTTGAAAAATCAAGCTTCTCAGCAAAATCAACTCAATGAGATCCAATCCTCGGTGGAATTTCTTGTCTCTCTTCTTTTACCTGCTGATGCCAAAAAGGGGGAGAAAGTAATTAAGTCCAAATGCAAACCTGATAAGACACTGAAGGGAAAGGATGGTAATGACCCAGGAAACTCTGGAATGGGTGGAGGTCATGGTCAAGGTAAAGATCATTCATCAAGTAAAGCTGGAACTACAAGTCATAGAACAAGTTCTGATACTGGGAGAAGAATAACTTCTGATACTGGTAAAAGGATAAGTTCTGATGAACTTTTGGAACTTGATGAAGAAATTTCAAGACAGTTATTTCTGAAAGAAAATCTAGGAATGGACTTTGAGAGTCTAAAGGAAGAAGAAGCTAGACTTAAGTTAGAAAAAGTCATCTCCAAATTTGAAGCTTCTGTTGTTGAAAAGAAACTTCCTACGGCTAAAGGCATTGTGATAAAAGAAAGGACAAATCATGTGGCAACCAAGGCCAAATCACAAATGGAGATAGATCCAAGGTCCAAGGGCAAAGAAAAAGTTGGTGAACCTGTAAAGGTTTATGTGCCTCCTGTGGATGAAGAAATATCTGATGAAGATGCTAATCATACTCTGACTTCAAGGAAGATTTCTAAGACAACCTCTAACATGGCTCAAGTTGTTCAGAGTCAAGATATAGTAAGTTCTGATATAACTATGAAGCAAGCAACCTCTGACATAGCTCAAGTTGGCTTGATATCAGAAGATAAGTTAAAGGAAACCTCTGACATTGCAAAACACAACCAATGATCCAACTTCCTTAAGTGAACCAGGTGTTGGAGCAACTCCTGAAAGATTGAATCAACTTGAATCTGTACAAATGGTTTATCATACCTTCTTGAAAGAATACATCTTGTTATATTTCATGACAGATTGAAGAGTTTACCACATAAGGGAAAATGCTATACCACTGAAGTATTTTGAGGAACTAGAACATGTTTTATTCTTACTTCAAGTGAAGAACAGATTAACAGAAAGTGCTGAAAATTATTTGAAGACTCAAATTCAGAGACACAAGAAGCTCTATTCTGTAAAGTCTGATAGCACATACTGTCCCAAGTACAGAGATCACAAGGGTGATATTGTTGATATGAAGCCTAATACTGCAAAGATCAGTACATATCTTGGTATTAAGGGACTTGAATTCAATTTAGAGTCTGACAAAGCCTATGTCATCAGACTAGATCAAGAGTTGAGAAAAGCAAAAATTAATGATCTCAGATATGCTATCTTCCAAACTGGTGAAGATACTGCAGAGCTTAAAGATGCTAAAAGGAGGTTGATTGATGAACTCAGATATGCTGAGAGATGTTTGTTAAAGAACTATCTCAGAACAACTCCTGATATTGAAGAGATCAGTAATTGAAGGCAAGTCAAGATCTATAACTGCTCAAATTCTGATGTGTGTATAGACTGAAGTTGTTATCAGAAGATAAAGTTGGTAAAGCTTTAAGGACTGTAAGTTGTAGTTATCTAGTCAAATTCTCATGCATTTGTACTTAATGTTTTTGACATCATCAAATATCTATTAAACTTGTATATTATGCTAATTTACAAGTTGGTGGAGATTGTTAGATATATTTGATAATGTCATGTCTAATATGATTTGTGTTTAGTTTTCAGATCTTACTTAAACAGGACAAATCAGTACTTAACTGGATATCAACACTTATACTGAAGTCAGAACTTAAGTTGTCAGAACTTAAGTTATCAGCAGATATTTATCAGGAGATAATATCAGGACTTAAGGAGACTTTCAGATAAGGAAGGCAGCTGATTGAAAGGAAAGAAGATCAAGACAAACGCAAGAAGAGATATGCATGAAGAAAGAATTCTATGATGAATAGAATACTTGGAAGAAAAGATATCTGATTGATATATTTTAGGAAGCAGAATTATATTTCATATCAATTAGTGATTATCTTGTAACTGTGTAGTATATAAACACAGACATAGGGTTTACACTATAAGTGTTATCATAATTGAGAATAATATTTATTGTAACCCTAGCAGCTCTCGTGATATTTGTTCATCACTGAGAGAGAACAGTTCCACATTGTAACAGAGTTTAATAAAGTTTGTTTTCTGTTACTTGTGTTTTTTGAATTCGATTTGATTGTGCTATACACTGTATTCAACCCCCCTTCTACAGTGTGTGTGACCTAACAGAAAAGGCAAGACTAAAGCAAGAAAAGAAGCAAGCTGCTCTAGATGCTAAAAAGGCTAAGTAAAAGAAAGAGCAAGCTGCTATCTTGGCCAAGCTACAAGCTGTAAAACCAACACAACAAATTCCTGCTCAGCCATCTGAAATCACTGAATCTCAAGATCCAAAGAAGCAAGTTGAACCATAACAGAAGAAATCTCAAAGATACAAGGAATTGGCCAAAAGAACCAAAAGGAAATTGGACTTTGTTGATAAGGAATTGGAGTATCAGTTTTCCAAGAAATCCACTACAACTACAACTCAAGCATCAAAACCCTCTGTGGTATTTGAAGACATTAACGTGGAGGATCTTTATAGGAACATTCATGGTGAACCTATTGTGCCTAAGGATGAACCAATAGACTGGGAGAGTCTGCCAATTCCTGACTTCAATTTGCCAATCCTTAGCAAGCGAAAAAGAACAAAGTCAAGAGCAGTCAAGAAAGTGAAGTTGTCACCTCTCAAATCCAAATCTCTAGTCAAAGCTCAATCTAAAGTCAACAAGGGAGATTACATGTACTTGTGTGACATCAAGAAATTCTCTGATCTAAATCTCTATCTAGATGAACTAGAAGAAGTGAGAGGAATTGATGCCTACAGGAATCTACCTGAAAGGTTAGTTTTCAAGTACAAGGGAGGAAAAGAGATTCAATGGCCACTTCACAGGATCCTTCAAGAAAGCCAAGCTGTACTGATAAAGGTTTATTCATCTTTTAAGAAGAACTTTGGGTTCAATGTAACTGCAAGAAGACTGGTTCTAAAGAAGATTGAAGAACTGAGGAGTATTAGAGCTAAAGACGCACTCCCAAAGACTCTAACCATTCCCTACACTGGAAGTAGAGTGCATCTAAGGCCCTACTGGCTGATGGAGTTCATGGATGATAAAGGGGTTAAAAGCTTTTTCAGATTAGAAGACCAATTGAGCATCTCTAGCAATGAGACTATTTTGGATATGCAAGAAAAGCTAAATCTCTCAGAATCTGATGAATTGGAATTCCACAGACAGCTCCAAAATCAGATAGAAGAAAACAACAGAAAGCTTGAAAAGAGATCCAGACCTTTAAGGAATTAGATAAATCTGCTCAGGCTAGAGGAGCACCTTGAAAATGACTGTGAGCAATACTTTGTACATTTTGTTATTTGAAGCACTTTACAGTATTATCTACTTTCTTTTAAAGTTGTATTTTTAGGGTGTTTTGTTATCATCAAGTTTTTCTTAATTTATGGCTATAATTCCAGTAGACATAAATTGGGGGAGATTGTTGTGAATATGTTGTGAACTTGATGATTTCATTAACAAAACACCGTAGTAGATTTTACTAAGTGAAAAATGTAGCACTCGACGGATAAGGATTATAGTCCCGACGGATGACTTAATATAGTCCTGACGGGTGATGATTTATTATCCATCGAGTGAGTAGCTTGTGTAACAATAAGTCTGTAGAACATTTCTGCATACACATTGTTTAGATTCCGTAGTAGTACTCAAGTCATGTTGACTTTGACTAGATATGCAGAATAGGTTGATTAATTGTACATAAATGATGTCTTGTAATTCTGCATAAATGAAATGAAGTCAAGTGCCAGAAAGCTACCCGACGGATAAACAACAATGCCACTCGACGGATGATCAACAAGGCAGCCCGACAGATGATCATGAACCCGACGGATAAAGAATTAAAACATCTGTTGACAGTGACAACACAGTCACATGCGTTGAGTGTATACAAATGGAACGTGGAAGCCTATTCAACTGGGTTTTAGAGAACAAAGAAGCATTGCTATTTCCATGCTATTATGAAGATATTCAAAGATGCTGGAATAGAGTAATGAAGTAGCATAGTATTAGACTTGATAGTTTTTATTTTATTATCTTGTCTTATTACTTTGTAATCTTGGTGTTATATAAACCAAGAAGTGGCAAATAGAACAATTAACTAAGCAACCAAGAGAGAAACATTTGTAAGCTGTATTCTTGGCATTTCTCTGCAATCTTAGTTGTTAAAATTTGTAAGCAGCTGTGAGCTAATTGCTACACAGAGTTCTCTTGATATAATAAATATCTCTGGTGGATACATTCTAATCCACCAGAAAGTTTTTAAAGACTTATGTTTTTAATTACTTCTGTATTGATTCATTCCAAGTTATTATTCCACAGTTTGCAAATCAATTCACGCAGTTATATATTATTAAGATAGAACATTTTATATCTTTGTGAAAAAGTTTCAATAATTCCATTCAACCCCCCTTCTGTAATTCTTGTTGCATTGTTAGGGACTAACAAAAAGATTATTAAGAAAGAGGTTTTACTTGAGGATTCTGAAGCAACCTCAAGAAGGCATGTGAGTGAGGAGGCAATTGAGCCTGTGAGTGTTTGTGTTAGTAAGAAGAAAGATAAGTTTGTTGGTGTTGGTCAGAAGGATGATGAGTTTGTTGGTTTTGTAAATAATACTGTGTTGCCCGAGTTGTGTGAGACTGATGGAAATCTGGGTTTTATTGATGTTAACAAATCTCATGTCAAGGAGTAATATGTTTTGTGCTTACATGGATGCCCCAGTTCTGATTGTGTGTCTATGTTATTTGATTTTGCTGTTTATTAGTCAAGTATTGTATGTACTTTACTTTTGCTGCTTCTGGTTCATGCTTGCTGGGAAAATGTTAGTGTTCAAGAATGTTTCTTTATGATAGGAGAAATTCTCTTTTGAAAGCTCCTGTGTACTTGTGTAATCTTGATAATTAAAGATGTTGATTCTTTTGCATTCTTTAGTCAAGGATGATTTCCATTAAATTCATGATATTTCAGTTCTGATTTCTAAAAACTAATGAATTAATCAGCATAGCCTTGGTACTAAAAATTCTCAAATTTCTTATTTGATTATACAGAATCAACTTAAGTCACTTCAGTTGAACAAGTTTCAAGAAAATTATTCTAAACTCAATCTACTAAAAATGGCATATTAGTTAATGTGACTCATATTCCTTGATTAAACAATGGTCATGATGTTTTTTGTGATTTACCAAACCAGAACTGCATTTTACAAAAGCTAATAGAGTTATCTTTCTGATAACAAAATGGTATCTAGTTGGTTGTTGTTATAAGCATGTAGTTCAGATTTAATATCTTAATTCTGAACATTAGGCTTTCTTGCAACTTAGTTAAAGTATCTCTCACATTTTAATCCCTATAGTTTTGATATTCATTTTTATGTATTAGTTTGTGAACTTACATAGAAATGTCATTTCTTTTGTAAGTATCTGTATATGCATAAATTGACAGGTTTGCTGCTTCAAACAATGCAGAAATGGTTGTCAATTACCATTACATTTTGGTGACTCAAATGTCTTTAGTTCCAGATTTAGATAAATTTGTTTCATTTGTTAGATAAATTCTGGAATTAAGGTATGGCAGTTAGCATGTGTTAGATATCAAAATATGTATCATGCAATTATAAGTTACCTACAACTCTTAGAACTTGTAAAAAGAAGGTACAATGATCTGATAAATATAGTGTTGTTATGCTAACTAACTAACATACTAACTGTATTAAAATATGCCACTAACCAGATCAATTACATATGACAAGTTTTGCTTTGACTGGTTATATTAATGATTCTCGATTATTCAAGATTAATGTGATAAATCTAAAAAGAAAATTGGATCACATATGCATTAAAAAAGGTGAAACCAAAATGCAGATATATATACACAAACTCGAAAATGGTTATCAAGAGATTTTTGACTAAAAACATCACGATTTATTTCTTTTCTTATAATAAAAACTGAGATCTTTATCTGAATAACATATTAGCATACAGTTTTTAAACATGGATCACTCAAGAAAATCAATTAATCTATGACATTGTTCAAACAATTGTTATTGATTCTAACTATTTACAATTGATCAAAACAAAAAAAATTGACTATACTTGTGATTTACTATTAACAGTTTTGGTCATAATAATTCTTTCAGTTTCATGCAAATGATCAAAGAAGCTCAAATTAAAGTCAATTTACAAATGAGCATACTCTCATTAATATTAGACAATAATCTGAGATAGTATAAACCAAAGTACATATTCTTTAAGTCAAACAAACATGAGTAAATAAAGTGCAGCAAAAATTCCATTAAAGGGAAGAGTTTTTTTCAAAGGGGAAGAAGAAGTTAGAAAAATGGTGATATCTTAAAATCAAATTTATCACTTTTTCACATCTTCACTAAAATGAAAAATTTCTTGTTAACAAGGGTTATAATACATCAAAGGGAAGCCATTTATATACACTCTTGAATATTCTTTTTGATATTATCACAAATAAAAGGGGAAGAAGAAATTAGACCCCCCCCCCCAATTTTAAATTTTAAAATTCTCTTGCTAAATGACATGAATTGTACTTCAAAAGATATATCTAATCCATCTCATGAGCTGTTCAATTATATTTTTCAAAACACATGCATACATTTAGGGGAAGCACACACTTAGGAAAATTTAAATTTTATGTTTTATTTGGCAAATACCAAAAAGGGGAAGATTGAAAGGACATCTTCGATTAATTATTTATTTTGGTATTTGCATAATTTAACATAAAATTTAAAACACGTATATCCTCATCAAATAGGCATGAATTTAATTGACATTATCAAAAGTGAAAAGCCATATCTAGCAAAATATTTCAAAAATATTTTTCAAAATATATTTATATTTCTAAAATCAATCCAAGAGATATTCCAATTTGCTGAAAATAAAAATATATACTTTTAAAGGAATATACTTCAAAGCAATGAGATCGTAAAAGAATTATCAGAATGTGATCTTTCTTAGGCTCTCTTGCAATATTAATAAGGAAACAAGTTTGAAAAAGGAATATCGAACTTGGATATTTTTTAGAAGGCTCGTGCTAATTTATTTCAAAAATAAATGTTTTTAAAAGGGATAAAATATATATCTTTCACTCCATAAACATTTATAAATTCAAAGTTATATTTTTACACTCTTAGAAATTAATATTTGATAAAGAGATATTAATATCTCATTTTATCCCCCTCCTCATATTTTTCAAAGTAATTTTCTCTCGTATCTCAAATATATTATTTATCATAGAAAATACTTTTAAATACTTAAAAATATTTCCCACACTCTCAAAATATTTTATATTTAAAGAAATATATTCTAAGTATTTATTATAGCCCAAACCAAGCCAACAAAGTCTATCTGCTTTCATAAAAGATCGTTCATATTTTATTTGGAACTGAACCCTAATTTTTTCGATTTAAATCCAAATAAAATACTTCCACTTGCTATAAAATCTTGAAACTTAGTATTTTTCACTTAAATGGTATTTTTTATGCTTGGTTAAAGTTTCGTAATTTTTTGAGAAACTTTGTTCGGGTGTGATTTTCGGGGTGTTCACCAAGATTTTGACCGAGCGTTTGACCAAGCTACCTTTGACCAAAATTGACCAAAATTTGAAGATCATCATTTTATGATAATTAGGTAATTATCATATTTTTTGTTGTATTTATTAAAGGGTTTTCAAAGTCGTTATATTTAATGGTGCTAATTACTTAATTAATTAAGTAATTAATGATTAATTGAAAAATCTAAAATCCATTATTATATAATTAATAGTTGCAGGGATTTTTCTTATTTTTCCTATATGCAAGTTGCAAACAAACACAATTTATCCTCCACCTCATCAATCCACACCACTCTCTTCTTCCACCATATATTTTAACTCAATCTCAACCACTCCCTTCACCTAACTCCTTCTATAAATAAACACCCCCCCCCCATTTTTTACACAAGCTAAGAGCTAATTAATTGCTGGGCATTTTCAAGAAGTATTCTCTCTACACACTCTCTAAAATCCAAACCCAAATACTTCATCTCAAAAACCTTCTCTCTTACAAATATATATCATATATTCAAGGTTTTTGATCTTCAGGCTTAGTTCCACCAACCAAGCTCTCTCGTCCCAAGCAAAGATCATCCATACCACTTTCTTGCCTCCTGAAGGGCTGCCCAAGTTCGACCAACAAACCTCTTAGCTTTTCCGTTCATCTCTTAAAAGTGGTAAACCTCTTAGCTTTTATCCGAGTCTTAACCGACCACTCTTAATATTCATATAAGAAGCTTAGTACCATATTATCTTCATCTCTACAAGCTCTTATATAGAATAACTTAAAGAAAAACAAATCCGTACAAGCATTGTATTCTAAAAATTATACACTTCTAGCACGAGGTGATAATTTCATACAACGCTTGGTTTATATTCCTAACTAGCACCTTTAGTGTTTCGTGGGAATTAAATTACAAAGCTAGCATTTGATTCTTTAAACTTAAATGCACTTATTTTGGCCATATATTGATTTATTTGTTATAATTGTTTAACAAGACTTAAGCGACTTCCCTTACTAACACCTTTAGTGTTCCATGGGAAAAACCTAAGGCTTATATTATATATATCTATATATACATATTTATTATATTTCGTTAAAATATTTAAGTAAATTTTCTTACCAGCACCTCTAGTGTTTCGTGGGAAGATCTTAAAACTTTTAAGTAAATATAAGTATATATATAATCGTATAAGAATTAAGCGATTTCCCCTACTAGCATCTTCAGTGTTTCATGGGAAAAACTTAAAGCTTATATTGTATTAGATATATACACATATAAATTGTGCTAATATAATTTAAACTCTGCTCTTATATTTTGTGATATATTGTGTTTGAATTACGCCCCTTTTATTCTCTCGGCCAAATATTTTATAAGTGCAAATAGTTAAAGAATAAGTGTAATGTTCTCGATTTATAAAAGTCTACACACGACTATATTAAACGAGAAATTGTTTTATCAAAGATCCGAAAACGATAACGCTTTGCCAAGGACTTGATATATTTATTACTTCAAAAATAAGATTATTATTCAAAATGAAGTAATACCAAGTATACGTTAACATTCATTTAATCTAAAGAAAAGTATACACTAATGTTGTGGATATGTTGTGAACTTGATGATTTCATTAAAAAAATACCTTAGTAGATTTTACTTAGTGAAAAATGTAGCACTCGACGGATAAGAAATATAGTCCCGACGGATGACTCAATATAGTCTCGATGGATGATGATTTATTATCCATCGAGTGAGTAGTTTGTGTAATAATGAGTCTGTAGCACATTTCTGCATACATCTTGTTTAGATTCTGTAGTAGCACTCAAGTCATGTTGACTTTAATTAGATATGCAGAATAGGTTGATTAATTGTACATAGATGATGTCTTGTAATTCTGCATAAATGAAATGAAGTCAAGTTCCAGATAGCTACCCGACGGATAAACAACAATGCCACTCGACGGATGATCAACAAGGCAACCCGACGGATAATCAATTCAAACATCTGTTGACAGTGACAACACAGTCACATGCATCTAGTGTATGCAAAAGGAATGTGGAAGCCTATTCAACTGGGTTTTAGAGAACAAAGAAGCATTGCCATTTTCATGCTATTATGAAGATATTCAAAGATACTGGAATAGAGTAATGAAGAAGCATAGTATTAGACTTGATATGTTTTATTTTATTATCTTGTCTTATTACTTTGTAATCTTGGTGATATATAAACCAAGAAGTAGTAAATAGAACAACAAGAACAAGACTAAAAACATTATCTCAGAGAAACAATTGTAAGCTGCATCCTTAGCATTTCTCTGTAAACTTAGTTGTTCATATTTGTAAGCAGCTGTGAGCTAATCTTGCTACAAAGAGTTCTCTTGATATAATATATATCTCTGGTGGATACATTCAAATCCACCAGAAAGTTTTTAAAGACTTGTGTTTTTAATTACTTGTGTTTTGATTTTACTAACTTCTTATTCTGCACTTTGCAAATCAAACACTTATATATTATTAAGTTAGAACATTTTATATTTTTGAAAAAGGTTCAAGAATTCCATTCAGCCCCCCTTCTGTAATTCTTGTTGCATTGTTAGGGACTAACAACTAATATTCATTTAATAATATTTGTACGTCATCCGGTCTAGTTAAGTATATTACTAGTCCAAACTCTTTCTATCTATAACGAGTATAGTTTCGTAGATATTGTCTTCTTCGTTTTGCAGTGAGGTGATTCTTGTTCTAAGACCCAAGTCCTGAGATCCAAGACCGGTAAAAGCTTAGAAGGACAAAGACTACACCAAGGGTTCTACATTAACTTTAAAGAAATTATATGGTGTTATTGTCTAAGATAGGTTGTGTAGGTTTGCACATTTATTTTGAGGCGGTAACCCGGAGTTACGCACCAAGACAAATATTTGTGGGGTTGTAAAGGCTTCTCCGCCTACGTAAGGAGCAAGGTTATTTTAAGGGAAAACTCGGGTCCTGGAGAGGAGCTCGGGGACTGGACGTAGGTGTGAGCGAATCTATTAGAGGTTGTGCCATCGCGAACCAGGATAAATCTCCCGTGTGGTATTTTCTTCATTGTCTTTTTATTTCCTCATATATAATATGCATAGGTAAAATATTTAAAACGGGATAAATATTTTTAAAATGCCAAAATAATTTTTAAATTGGTAATTAAGCTATTCAACCCTCATTTCTAGCTTAAAATAGCCCTTTTAAGGGACTTAACACTAGGACTTCAAAGTCCGCTCTAATTTTGAGACTTGTTCACCAAGTCTCCTAATCTTGATCTAATTCAAGGCATCCCATGCCTATATAAGGTGCCTAAACCCCACAAATCAGAACTACGATTTTTGACTTGATCCTTGGTATACAGCAAGGTACGTAGGCATCTTGTTAAGGCAGATTGAGTCACGAAACACAAGAGCAGTCAAATCGAGCCTCGAAGCTCACGAACCTTATCAATAAATACACCCTAAGTTTTTATCCATAACAAGTATATATACGTGTGTGTTAAAAGAACTCGTGCATCGCACGGTTTTTTAGTTAATTTTTATATAATTTCTCTAATTTTATAAATTTACTTTCGGGGCTATTTTCCTAGCTTTTTCATTTTATATAAATAATAATCCCCCTGTTTAATTTTACATGTTCATTTAAAAAACATTCATGTTAGAAAATTATTGGGTAGATATTTTTTATTTAAATAATTCAAACTAATATCTTGAAAATTGAGAATGTAGCCAAATTTTGAAAGGGTCAAATCTTAAAAAAAAGAATTATAGGGATAAATACTATTTTGAAAATATACATATAAAGGGGACGAAAGGAGTAAAATGTAAAGGAACGTGAATGCCTCGTACATGTTATAGATGGTAGAAAAATTCGAGTCTCGAGATTCGATTTAATATGAACGCAAAAATATACTTTTTTATTTCACACATTTTTTCTAATATACTTTATCATAAATAATATTGATATTTTAAAATTTATTAAATGTAATGATTTTAATGAATCCCTTATAAATTAATTAATTTGTGATCAATACAGTATCAATGATGTTCCCTTTGATTTCGATTTTCCGCCCATCTTTTATCCATTTCGATCAGCCATTGATGAATAATTAATATGCAAATCACAATTTAGTATAATAATTGGAGTGATGTATAATTTGATTCAACCTTCATTTTAAGATCGTTGGATCTTCTCACCACAATTGTTAGATCTAAATATTAAAAAAATACAATACTGAAACTCATATATTTAAATTCCTACAAAAAACAAACATTTATTGTACTATATAATTTTGAGCCATTCCCTTCCATTTCGATTTTCAGCCCATCTTTTATCCATTTCGATCAGCCATCGATGAATAAATAATCAGCCGACAACAATTTGGTATGGGTCATCGGGTGACTTGCCTTTAGTTTTGTATGCTAGATTAGTTTCCGGGCAGATATCCAGTTATATTATAATTTTTTTCTGAAATATTATTTTAAAATTTTTTAGTTTAAAAATATATTAATATAATATTTTTAATAGATAATAATGAGAATATAATAAAATTATTAATATAGAAACTTAAAAACTAATATTACTCAAACAGTCAAACTACAAATATCGATTATCAACTTTTTATTAAATATAAAAATATAATAATGAATATTTGTGTAAATAAAATTAATTTTGAATAAGTTAAAATTAGTGAAGGAAAGTGAATTATTGAAATTTATTAATTTAAGAATATAAAAATGAGGAAGAAAGAGAATGAGGGGGGGTGTACTGAACTTGGATTTTAATGGATTATTAACAATACATGGATTTTAATGGATTGTTTAAATCCTTGGATTATTTTCATTCCATTTGGATTTCATTTGTTTTCTTTTTAATTCCATACTAATCCATAGAGTTTTTGTTGAATTTTATTGCATTTTGTGTGGATTCTTGTGGACTTATAAAACTCCATCTTAAAAGTTCAGATGGATTTCAGTTAAATGCAGTACATCATCCATCTAGTCATTTTAGCAATGGCTCTTTTTAATCTATAAAAAGAACTAACAAGGAAAGAAAACTAGAAGTACAAGAACTATACATAACTCACCAACCTAGTTGCGATCTCTCCAGGCTTCAAGCTTTTGATTTGAACTAAATAAAATAATAATAAAAGAATAGAACACTTTGCTAAGAATAGTATGAGCATCATCTTATGTTGTATATGTTAAATTAGCGGCACTCCTATAACCTCAAATTAAGGTCTCAAGAGTTGAACGTACCAGGGATCATAAGCTATCAGAGAAGCCGGAGGATGCAAAACTCGAAAAACTGTAGTACCCCTCTCCTGATGGCTAATGACATAAGCTATTTACATTGAACTTTTTTTTTTGCTCTTAAATATATTCTAACCACAATCAAGTAAAACATCTGTATAAAAGCTAGAATTTGTCACAACAGTTTGTGAGAAATACCGGGAAGGTGGTCACTGGACAGATGCTCTTGTTTACAGACAACATAATATCACTGGACATATGCTCTTGTTTTGTACCGCCTGCAAATGGTCAGGAACAAATTAAGTAATCGATACAAATGTAGCTCTAGGAATCTGATGTTATCGCAACACGATCAAGCAAGGTGTTCCATGTTCCATGTTCGGAATCAAATGCTACAAGAATAGTTATGTCCGATGACTGATGCTACTTACTGTTAGTGGCAATAGGCATATTTTTGCTGATCAGAAGTTTGTGCTTTTTAATTAACATCATTAGTTATGTTATTGATGTCTTAACATTATTTACGTTTCTCTGAGAACTCTCTAATATTTGATCTAAGAATCATATTCGGTTGAGAATAAAGATCACTTATATTTTATGCATAATTATGGAATTGGGCATTTGACAACAGACATGGAATTGTGCATGCAGAACAACTTTCTTAACTGCAACTTAAAACTCAAACCATCTATATCATTGTATCTTCTTCTCTATCTATGTAATATCATTTATTCCCAGGTCATGTGAGTCGACTACAGAGATCACTTCTATTTCTGGTTTCTTCGTTATTTCTTGATAGACAAGCGATGCAACCAAACATCTTAAGAATAATAAAAATCTATCTTTATATATACAAACATTCTATTAGACCTTTATATACATTAATTAAATAGACATTTAAATATAACAATGCCAATTTCCAACCACGACATTGCCTCACACCGTCGACATTCAAACTACCAAAAACTTCACACTGTTGGAGAAAATGGTAAATTCAGTAAATATTTCAGCATTAATAATATGCTTCAAATTCAGTGAGGATATAAATTGTAAATTGAGGAATAAAACGAAAGCAATTTAGGATGCTAAAATCACATTAGCAATTTAGGCAGGTGTTCTTTATTATTTTTCCTCGCTTTCTTCTTCCTCTTCATTTATAGTGGTAGTAGGCCTATCATTCCACATTGCATTAGCAATGCTAGTTCTCCAAGCATTAGCGTCTACCCTTTGCTGTTGTTGACTTAAAAGATTTGTATCAAAAATGTCATCCTCCATATCAGAAGACTGGTCCTCTACCACGTCAATTGAAAATTCATTAGAGCGACATTCTTTTCGAAGAAAGTTGTGTAATACAACACAAGCTAATACCAACTCAGCTTGTGTTTGAAATGAGAATGGAGGTGCAACTTTAAATATTATAAATCATGACTTGAACACGCCAAAAATCCTCTCAATCATATTTTTTAATGATGAATGACGGAGATTAAATAACTCATCTGCATTTCTAGGGTGACGACATTCACCATTAAAATCTTTTAGATGGTATCGCACACTACGCTTAGGAGATAAAAATTGACGACGATTAGGAAATCCACAGTCTACAAGATAATATTTTCCTAAAAGTGAAGTGTATAAATAAGTGTAATCTAGACAATGAAACTATCTATTCATTTATATTTAAAAATCAGGTACCTGGGGGAACTTCAAGCCCATTTCTTCTTGATAATGCATCATTCAACAATTTTGAGTCATGTGCAGAACCTTCCCACCCATTAAGCATATATATAAATTCCAAATCAAAGTTACAAGCGGCTAAAATATTTTGAGAGTTAATTCCATGCCGATTAAGGTAGTTACTTACTTCTCGACCTCGTACCATTGTTGGGATATGAGTGCCATCAATAGCACCAACACAATCCTAAATAAAAGTACAATTAAATTCATTCATAAAATATGGTTAACATTATAAATGAAATTATATTATGATTATATTAATGGATCTTAATTCTAAAAAAGTACCTTAAAATAAGGATAAAATCTAGTACTTCCAGATATTTTAGGGGAGACACCTCCGGGCTTTACCATCATTTGTGGTGCTATAGTGTTTAATGCCTTTAGAACCTTGTTAAAATTTGTACTAGCAGCAAAGTGTGAATGATTAAACCTCTGCCGAATGTTACAGTAACGATCGTTGTATCTTCCAAAAATGTTCATTCTCTTATTATACTACACAGCTTGAGAATGACATTTGGATACATACGGTGTAATTCATGAAAATTATGTGGATCTTCTTTCATCAAATTATTGACAAAATCAGATCCGGTCTTTGGTCGTCGCATAAGAGGACGACTAATAAGTTCATGCATCGTAGTTAAATAATCTCTTAAGACGGTTATTATTGCATTAACCGTCATTAATAACAACGTAACTATCTCATAAAATTCATTGTCTGTCTCTACTTCCATCTCTTCTTCGTCTAATTTATTTTTCAATATTTTTTCATAATCCATTACTGGAAGCCTACACCACAAATTGATAATAAAGACATTAAAAAATAAATAAAACTATTACACATAGTCTTGCAGATTAACGCAACTACTCTTTAAACACTCTAAAATACACCTTTGTTCCCCTGTACAAAACTCTGTTTAAGATCATCAAATTTTATTAGAAAAGACAGTTAGTAACAGATAATTCCAATGCTAAGAACCAAAAACAGATAGTTCCTGCAGAATGTTCAAAGAAGTTTTTGTCAACTCATTCCAATGCTTTTTCTTTTTCTTTTTCTAATTATGCTACTCTTACTTTTGCTCCTCCTCCTACACCTTATCCTAGTCACATGTCTGCTTTTTTCGATTTAAGCATATTTAATTTATTAGAAGTCTTGATTTCAGAGTCTAACATAACATTGTTTAAGTTTTGTTATTTGGGGTAGATGCCATATACCGTACTTTTTGTGCAATATCAGATACAATGAGCCGGAGCATCTGATTTTGCCAGGATCACTAATTTGGCCATTATGGCCAGGGTCACCTGATTTTGCAAAAGACCTCTAGAGTTTGCCAGGGTCACTAATTTGGCCATCTGGGCTGTGTCTCAGGTGCTAAAGACCTCTAAATTGTTAATATGTTATCAAGAATATACTAAGGAAAATAAGGAGCACTGTCAAATTTTTAACAATGCAAACTATTTGATAGTAGATCAGTAGGAATAACTAAATAATCTTTACCAATGTCATAAACTAAATATATGCTTGTAGCACCTTTTTGCATAAGTAATTATTGTTTCATATGTGATTAACAATGATCATGTAAACTTAAAAGCAAAAACAACATTTACAGAATCGTCATAAATCACATACGAAAATAATTATTGATCCAAAACGGGGCTGCAAGCATATAGAGTCTCCAGAAGTTTGCATTACCTTGGAAACAATATGTTAAAATGTAAACTATTCAATAATTAATTTTAAACTGTATTGTTACTTGAGCCCTGTGAAACTTTTACATAATCTTACAAGGGCGGTGGGGGCTGGAGTGTATCATATTACCGTGAAAGAATTTACTTGAATAGAAAGCTATTCAAAGAGTAAAAAGTCGATAATATAGCTTAAAAGTGTGCTCCTATTCTGTACAGTGGGTTATATGGTTAAATTTTTAGGTCTTATCTTTCAGATGGATGGAATAGTTTCTCATATTCATATCCTTTCAACCAATTTTTCTAGCCTTTCATAGACTGCTCGTTACTGCATCTCTTTCTTTTCCTAAACAAAACATACATCCTGAATTCCTAACATAACTAATGTTGCAATGCATCAACATTTCAATCGTGATACAATTATCTATTAAACTAATCATCCTAAGCGTTTGCACAATCTTCTGCTGCATCTAAAAATCGCAAAGCTACAGTCTTTACATTCATTATTTCATCCTATTAAAAATGCTTTGTAAAAAGAACTATCTATTCATCCTACAGGCCATCAATTAAGTAGATATAAAATAGCAGCATGTTAAGCAACTTACCCTCTGAAATAGACAAGCTTGGAATACTATAGGTTGCAGCAGTACACTTGCAAAAACTACAACTGATAGAAAGAAGTTTAAATTAGCACGATATTAACAAGTAACTTATAGACATAATCAACGATACTCCAAATTGATCAATAAAAAATGTATTAAAAAAACATAGTCATCATAATTCTATTAAAACCAAAATGTAATAACCATACACCCAATCAAAGAGAAGTTTTTCCAATTCAATGTCACAAATGATAGAAATTTATTCAATAATTGTGAAAGAACACTTTAAACATTATTTTTTATATATCATGTCGAGTATCCAATTTGCTCGTTCTTCGGGGTTCATTCTCAAGAAACCATCTTTTTTTATTTTGGTGTTGAGCAAGTTAAATGCCTCTAAACGAACATTTTCACTTAAATTTGTAACCTCCTTAATAGCATCCCAAGTAGTATAAGTTTTCTCATTTTTCCTCTTTTGTATTAAGCCATAAACCCCTTCAAAAGTGCTTGTAAGCTTAGCAAGTTGTTCTAAAATATCATGTTTAGGATTATTGCCATTTGAGTTTGAACTTTCCTCGTACTCGCTTCTGCCTCTTTTGGTTGGAAGTTTTTTCTTGGATAACGCAAAAACTTCGGGAGAACCTATCTGTGATGAGTTGTTCTTTTCAGAGCCCTCAAGATTATAACTCAAGTCATCAATGCGCGTCTCTTGCACTTCACTAGCTTGTAATGTCCTTGCATCGGTAACCCTACCCAATTCTATCGAATTTTTACCAACTGCGACTCCGCCTCCAACAGCAATTTGTAAGTCTTCATAATCATCACATACTCCATTGCGTAAGTTTCCATCTTTTGGATGAGCCTGTCCCAAACAATAATATCACGCAAAATCATTAGTCCTAATATTTATGTGCTTACATAAATATAAAATATAAGGATTTGGATTTACCTTTAGGTACTCATCACATACTTCATTTTGAGCAGTGAACCTCTTTGAAATTGAGTCATAACCAAAACCAGAATTAAACTTCAAGAGAGTTGTGTAAGAGATCCATCGATATTTACACCATTTCAGTCGACTATAATAATTGTTATAATTTTTATTATACCCAAGTTTTGAATTTAGAGCGGGAAGAATTCTTCTTCCACTATTTGTTTTGTAAAGACACCACTATTATCACACCATCCTCGATTTGTCACATCAACCATGATTTCTAACAATGTGTTGCTCTCTTCCTGTGACCATTGATTATAACCGGCTCTTTTTTTAACAGTTTGTACATCAGCCATAGTTGCACTAATGCATTATCAACATATAAAAATGATTCGTTATTAACACATGTAATACTATTCTATCAATCACTCAGACAGACATGTATATATAATGAAAGCATTCAAACAGAGTTATTCATACAAAAAACATTTATATATATACATGTATATATACCAAAAACTGAAAAACATACAAAAATACACGATGCCATGATTAGGGTTTTATGTACCTCAGAAGGTTGGGAAGACAAGTATCGAAAAAAAAAATTGGATGCATGCGTCTATTTATATTGGGGAGTTTTTTTTATTAACTTTTGATATTTTGTTATGATTTAACAATGCATTCAAATCTTATCTTCTCATGCCTGATTTCCTGATAAAAAATGTCCATATAAAATCTCCTTCAAATGTTTTAAAATCCGTGAGTTAATAAAATCCAAAGATATTTGGATACCCAAGGATTTTGATTGATTTTTTGGAATTCGTATTGAATACTTGCGGATTTTAAAACATAATTTCAAATCCCAATTCAATACATTCAGATTTTGATAGTATTATTTCAAATCCCAATTCAATACCTTTAAATTTTAAAAGATTATATAAAATCCAAGTTCAATACCAACTGATTTCAAGAATCAAAAAAATAAAATAAAATCGCAGTTCAAAACACTCCCCGAAAAATGGGTAAGAGAGAGAATTTGTTGAGGTAATAAATAAAGAGAGAGAGAGATTTGAATGAAAATAAATTAAATAAGAAGAAGATAATTAGTGGAAGATAACATCATGAACTTGACATATAGAATTTAATGATGTAATATGTTAAAGGAGAGGTTGACACCCGAGTTATAATGATGTCCGATATACTTTGTTCTAGTATAACGTAGATACTAATATTTTCCTTTTTATGTTCTACTGTACCTTTTAACCTTTAAGCATTGGGTGCAGCAGTGTATGGGTGGCTAAAGTAAGTACTCTCTCAAATCCGGTTTTTTTTTATGCCCCGTTCAATTTTATTATTTCAAAAATTATAAAAGATATTAAAAATTTAATAACATAAAAATCAATTAAATTCATTGCTTTATTCAATTATATTTAATATATAATAAAATTTAATTAATATCACCACTTTACACAGTTTTTTATATTATCTTTTTTACTACATTATATTTTTCTTTTTTGCTCATTTCATCACCTTATCAAAAGAAATATTTTTTAATATAATTTTTTCTCCCTTGTGCCCAATCATTTATATACGAATTTATGGGGGGACGGAGGGAGGCACCGTTACTAGCCAGGCGTACAAGAAAGCATAGAGAAAGGTTAGTGATAATTGAAGCCTGCACTTACGTTACGTAGAGTTGTAGTTTAAGAAGTGACTAGACTATATTTTAGACAGACCTATGAGTTGTCTGTCGCCTTCTCAATATAATGATAGCTTATCTCTCTCTATGCATGCACTTCCTCTCATCTAGATCTAGCGTGTACATCTTCACTTATCATAGATTATTATTAATTCCGATTTTATAAATTCAAAAATGTTAAATATAAAAGATTGTGTCTACTATTTAAATTTGATAGCAATTTTTTTATATAATTTTTAATTAAAAAACTATTAAAACAATTTATACATAATTATTAAAATATAATATTTAAATATTTAAATATTGAAAATAAACTATGAATTAGAGCCATGTGTGTGTATGTATAGGATTTTTTTTTTTAATGAAATCTAGAATTCATGTGAACATTTTCGTACTGTAATTAGATAATAGTTTTGATAAAAAAAATCAGTACTCCCTCAGTCACTAAAAACGTTTCCGGTTTGTGTTGTACATATTTGCCAATGCACACTTTTCATTGTTAATATCTTTAATTTCGTATTAGTAATAAAAATATAAAAATTTCATTGTATTAAATTACTCATAAATACGAATCCACAAAATCACTCATGACTATATTTGATATTATAGATTAGACGTAAATTAGTAGTCAATGATTGCTTACCATGAACATTACAAAAAATCAAAATAAGAAATGTTTTTTAGGACGGAGGGAGTATTATATAATACTAATTTAAATCTCGTGCGATTCACGATTTTCGCTAAAATTTAAAAAAATTATTTATTCTGTCATATTCTAATTTTAAAAACATTTTTATAAATATATAATAATTATATATTTATAATAAAAATAATAGAATAACTTCATAGAATAAGTAGATTATGTCTAGTGGTTTAACAGTTTTGTAGTTTAGCGGATATCTAACACTATTTATTTATTTTTTAATAATAGGTTACGTTGTGGTCGTAGCTTAATAGGATAAATAGACTATATCTAGTAGTATAACAATACAGTAGTTTAGCGGATATATATCATTGTTATGCCCGCTTTCGGTCATGGGCCCTAAACAGGTCTCTGGGTGCATTGAAGAACTGGGCTCACAAGTGTGAGCTAAAATTGAGGATTCATATGTGAGTTGGGCTAGCACATGCGGGTTGAGATTTCATATGTGAGCTGAGGCTCTCACATGTGAGTTGGGCACGCGGTGTGCGAGCTGGGCTCGCTATATACGAGTGGGGCTCCCATATGTAAGATGGGCTCTCACACGCAAGCTGGGCTCGCGACGTGCGAGCTGGGCTCAGGTGCTCATATGCGAGCTAAGCCTACGAGCTCACATCTTGTGGAAAATATAGTAAACATCTTGTTTATTGATCTAGAGAAAAGGCGGTGCGGGCCGAGGCGACTGGGCCGGCCCGCGTTTGAAGACATTGTGTGTAATATGGAAAATGACTCATAGATGACTGAGTTGCTCGTAAATTTCGAGGCCAGAGCGGGGTATTCCTGCAATCACGGGAAGAAATGCGGAGATGCCGCGAGATTGTAGGAAGCGTGTGAAGCCGACCGAGATTTATGTGACTAATTGGCTGAAGGCCTGACTTTACCATGGGTTTGGGCTGCACTGGTCGAAGAACCCTAACCCTAACCTATGTGACTTGTTTCCCAAGAACTACGTGAGGTTTGATTCCTATAAATAGGGTACGTAGGCACTTGTATGAGACATGAGTCGACACTTTATATAGAATAACAAAACCCTATTCTTTCTTAAGGAGTCAATATACAAGTTCGGCCACCACCATACATAATCATCTCCCGCCCTCAAACACCACCCTTAATCTTTATTCCAGCCAATAACCTCCAAAATACTGTTATACGAAATTCCCCCTATAACAATCACTATTTATTTATTTTCTCTAATAACCAAAATAAGGGAATAACCGTAGAACCAAATTATACCATATTCTGATTATTATAGTATATAAGTATAGATTTGTATTGTTGTAGTGTATATACGCTAGACCCGGTAATTTTGGACACGACATGACTTACACAGCACGAAACGACACGAAAATTTAGTGTTTGTGTTTGCATTTTTGGTACACGACACGAAAGTACACGAATATGAAAGTACACGGTCGAGATTTAGTGTCGGTTTTGTGTTTAACCTTCGAGTACACGACATGACACGAAGTATACGACATAAATAAATATAATAATTAAATTTGAATATTTTTTATAAATACATGTAGAATTATAATAAATGTATGAATATTTATTTTTAAAAAATTATTTGATTTCATTATATTGTATAGAATTGAGATCTAAATATATATTTTTCATACATTTTATAATTTTTTTACCTAAAAATCTTATATTTTAATTTATATCATTATTAAATTTAATATATATTAATATTCAATTAACACGACATATACGACACGAAACGAAACGACACAAAACGAAAGTACATGAACACGAATATACATGAACGCGAAACATGTCGGTTTTGTGTTTGGCATTCAAGTACACGAAATACGAAAATACACGGCACGAAAGTATACGACACGAACGAATTGTCAGGTCTAATACACGCTATAAAAGTATAATAATTCTGCTTTTGAGTTGAGATCCATTTTTTACACTTTTTTTATAAAAAAATATATTTTCTTATCTGTGTGTGAGATTGCGTAGCACATAGGCTTATGGGTGAATCGAAAATCGCAAAAACCGCAAACACCGCCCGCACCGCACCGCAAAATGTGATTTTTAATTTTCGTGGTGCGGTTGCGGTTTGAGTTTTTAATAAACCGCGAGGTGCGGTGCAGGTTGTGGTTTTAAATTTCAAAAATGTGGTTCAAACCGCACCGCACCGCAATATTTAATATATTATATATAATATATTTTTATTTCATGTTCCATTTATTAATTCTGATTCCATTTAACATAGTGGTAGTGCTTGCTTAGTGATATTTTTTTTCTACAAGACCAATTGTTGCGTTGTGATCATTCATTCTGTTTGTGTTTATTCACAAACAATGAGACACAGGGTACAAGCCAACTATTTAATAGTCATTTAATTGTCGAGCAAATCTTCTATGTTAAACTTTACAGAATGTAATTTCTAATTTGTATTATTGAAGAATATTGTCGACTTTGTTATATTATTCAGAAATTTAATTTAATTTAAGTTTTGTATTTATTTAAATTTTTCGAACTTGTAAAATATAAACCGCAGTGAACCGCACCACACCGTACCGCATTTTCGTGGTATGGTTTATACGGTTTTTGAGGGTACGCGGTGCGGGTGCGGTTTGGAAATTTGATCAAATCGCATGTGCGGTTTGGTTTGCGGTTTGAGGAAAAAACCACACCGCCCGCACCGCGCTCACCCCTCCTGATAGGCTTAAATATGTGTACATGATTTTTTTAATATATAGTGAGATATTCACTATATAAAAAAATAAATTTTATTAAATTAGACATGAGATATTCAAATTGGCAGAAAGCATGCCAGTCGGGGATATTCCGGATATTCTGAGGTTGGAGGCTTCTAATTAGAGTACTGTTGAGTCATGAACGGTATCACAGATTCAAAAGGCCAGCATTTGTATAAAAAAATGAGTTTATTCAGTTTGTTAAAATAAAGAAATGAGCAACAAGAATTGGCAGTCTGCCAAGGAGGGCCTTCTAGATGTTGCGAGGAGTTCCGTATTCCTGTATGATAGACTAATTAATTCATCAATTTATGTTTAAGTCATGCCAGGGCCCCGGCTTGATTCAGGCCGCTGTAGGCAAGCACGTGGTTTTGCATGCTTCACTCCATGCTGGCTTCATTTTTGTCAACTTAACACTATTTTTATATAAATTTCTTTAGTTCACTTCAACTGTATAAATCAACTTGATTACTTTATTTTAATGCCTACTTTTGACTAATTTTGGTACCGCTCGAAATACCCAAAATCCAATTCCTATGCGACAATTGTTACTTCTTTTATAATGCATGAAGTGGTTCGTCATGCTCAAACCTAAGCCGATATTAAGTAGGGTTTATCAGGAATGTGTCCTGAACATATGATAAAAAAATATGATTGATTATAATATTAAATAGGGTTTGTTAGCATGTGTCCCTAAATACATGCTAAGACAATATGATTGTTAAGTTATAAAATTTTTATTGAGGGAGATTTTTGTACATATACGGGATGGATTCATTATTATTAATGAGTTTTCCATCAATATTTTATGAACAACACATCAAAAACTATCTTTTAATATGCGAAGTACTACTTGGCTGATGTTAAGAGGTGATAATTTAAGCACCTTGATAACTTTCTAAGTTCTAAGAATAACTTTAACAGGAGAAAACCTTTAGCTAAATAATGTAGGTGTTATCTAGGTGTTGTGTATGTGATACTTTTAGAGAATATGTAATATTTTTAACACTCCAACCTTCTATGTCCTTAGCAGAAAAAATAGACGACCATTTTTCGTTGGTTATATTTGCCTAACCAAAAAACCCTTAGGTATATTTTACATAATCAGAATTATAAATAATACCATTAGACTACCTATCAAAATTCTTAGCTAAAATTTTAAAAAATAACAATAGCCAACCATTATAGCTAATCATTTCAATTTTTACCACCGGAGATGCTCTAAGTATGAGAGAAAAAGATGGTCTCACTTTATAATTGATCTATATGAACGAGAAAGGAATATAAAAAAGAAATTAGATGACATTTGGTCGGATCAATACTTGGGAACGTCACTTTTAAGGTCATGCTTATGCACTGTTGTGCATGTTTCAGATCAAATTGATTTGGTTAAAAAAGTAAAATCGAATCACGTTATTTGTGGTTATTAATTTACTATTACTGCGGTTATGCTTCAAGCACTTACTATAAAGTATTAAGAATCACAAAAAATCAAAATATTAATAAATAAATAAATAAATACAAAGTCTGACGCTATTCAGTAATAACTATTAAGCTCAAATCTTGAGTCATTAAAGTAATGGATTAAGTTCAAAATAATAATAAAAGAGTGTTAATTTATTGATCTTATAATGTTGTATAATAAAAATTTAAACAAAAATAATATTTTTACTTATTATGGGGCGTTTAGTTCGTAACAGGGAAACAAAATGTAATTAAGAAAGAGAAACGGCTAGAAAGGAAAGGAAATGATTCATAATTATTTTACTTGTTTGGTTCAGATCCGGAAACGAAATGAAAAATACATGATTTGTTTGTATCTTATTTTTATGGCATTGCACAATTTCAAAAAAAACAAATATTTTTATATTTATAACAATTTAATTTATTTACTTTTTATATTATCTTTTTATAATTTAAGATAAAAACTATAATTGAAAATGAAAAAAAAAATGAGAAAGGTAAAGGAAATACCTAGTAGGAGGTGAGAAATGGGGATTGAGAAAAAGTGGGTAAATCTAAAACTAAAAAAAGGAAAGAAAATGATTAATTTTATAAAATAAACACCAACAAAAGGAATGAGTCGAATTGTTTCCCTTTTCTTTTGTTAATTATCCCCGATCAAACATTTCATATAAAAATGTAATTTATATTTTACGGTTTATGATAGGTAGTAAAAGTAACCCTAATTGCGTAATTAATAGCGCAATAATTAGGCCTAATTTGGTTTGAGAATGAAACCCGATTAATAAAGCCCAAAAATTAATATAGCATTAATTGGGCGTTAAGGACCCACATACCAAGGTTTTATTATTAAATTTGCAGGTCATAAATTAGCCCAGATTATAGCTGAGAAAATAAGTTCAAATCAGGCTCAAACTCTTAAAAGAGTAGTCATCAAGTAGAGATGCACAAAAGGCCTGACGGGCCAAGCTTTTATCTGGGCCTTAAAAACCCGAATTTTTTCTTAATAAAGCCGAATCGGGCTTTTCTAATAATCGGGCCGGACCTTCTAGGAAAATATGTGGTCCGTTATTGACCCGCGGGCCAGGACATACCGGACCGGGCTTTACCCAGGCATGTTTTATTGGAGAAACTGGGTTCCGGTGGGGGATTTGAGACACAAATACCCATCTCTTTTTACTGGAGCCTGTACTGATTTCAACATGTTTTTAAAGTGTTTCTAGGGTTTAGTGTAAGAAAGATTTTGTAGAGAGGGAGAAGAGAGAGAGAGAGAGAGAGAGAGAGAGAGAGAGAGGATGGATCGAGGATTGGTAGAATTTGATAAAGGATAAAAAGGAAAGGACGGTCGAGTTTGTAAATATTTACAAGATCATATATGTATAGGCTTGTTTTTTAAGCCGGTACCAGTGAGATTATGTGGTTTGGTGAAGGTAAAAGTGAGAGAGGCTTGAGAGATTAGGTCAAGTGAAGGACAAGGATAAGATTTATTTATTAAAAATTATAAAATATATGGACAAGGAGGGATATGTGATGCATATTCTTTTATTGAAATAATAAGTTAATGTAATTAGACTGAATGTAGGTGGATCAGGCTTTTCAAACCGGTTTTAATCCGGGCCCAATCCGGGTTTTACCCGGATTTTTATTTATCTGGGCTTCTAGAAATCGGGCTTTTATCTGGGCTTTTCATATTTCAGGCCGGGCCGTATTTTAACAAAAAAGGAGGTTTGTTTTAGGTCAGCGGGCCGGGCCGAACCGGGACGGGTTTTTTACTGGATCGGGCTTTCCGAGCTTTTTTTTCCGGATCGGATTGGATTTCGGGTTTCGGATTTTTTGAAAATCTCTATCATCAAGCCACACAATTTTATAAGGAAGCAAATCCCTACTTTCTAGGACTTCAAAGTCCATTCTAATTCTGAGACTTGCTCACAAAGTATTCTAACCCTAATCTAAAGGCCGCTTACGCCTAAAAAAGGGGTCTGTGACGGCCTCAACCCCGGGGTCAGGAGTTGACGTCACCAACAACAATAATAATAAACATGAAATAATTTAAATCACTAATTACACATAACCACGACCCCTTTACCAAGACCTTTTCCAGGTTTAAGTATAATTTATGTTATAATCATTACCAGAATAACTTATCAAAAACCATCCTGACAAAACTAACTTGGTGCAACAACTCAACAGACCATCCTTGGTCCAACACAACTACCTCAGAGGAGCCTGACACGGGAGGAACTGGAGCCCTGCTCTGACTATCACGGAAGAATCTCCCAGGTATCTGCATTACATATAAAACATATTCTGCAAGGGTGAGCAATCAATTGCTCAGCAGTACCACTATATGAATAACAAGTAAAATAATTCACAATAAAACAGTTATAGGAACATAATTCATAGTTCATTGGAAAACAAGTACAACATGTATAAACTGGATATTAAAACTAGCATGCTCTGAAAAACAATAACATCAGTCGTGTGCTGTGCAAAAATACCATAGTCCAATTTTAGCATGCCATTTCCTTTCCAAAACCACTGTCCCATTACTGGAACCATAAATCATTTGTCCCGTTACGGGGACCGTAAACTATTTGTTCTGTTACGGGAACCATTAAACCAAAAATCAGATATATAATTGGACGAATCCTAGGGACAGATGATCAGTCTATCCCACCATAATTTGTTCCGGAACTCAGAGACTAGCTAGGTCTCTGTCATGCTGGACTAAGCGGCCTACCAATGCGCGCATCCGACTTAGCCTCTTACGCAACCATGCTGGGTCGTTACGGACCTCTTACGTAGCCATCCACCATCCGATTTGTTTTTATCCAGTTTTCAAAATTAATTACACCTATCTCTTTTTAAACAATTATCTCACAGCACACATTCCAAAAATCTTTTCAATTCAATCACAATCTAGAGATAGGTATTTTCAGAAGTTACTTCTTCCCCAAAACATCAGTTAGTAAAACATATTTAAATACGAGGAATACGTAACTTAAAACATTCTGTTCCAGTACTTAAACTAAATCAACAATTATTCATATATACTGAACTGTAAAAGATTTGTTCAGGGGTACTTGCCTTGCAGAGCCTTACAACAAATACCGCTTAACCTTGGACTGACTTGGACGCTCGGCTTTATCGCCTTACTATTAAACTATCCCAAATTCGACTTCAACACTCAGGTCCTTTGCTTGGAACCTCTTTGAGCTCATCGACTGATCACTAGGTTACCTTTAGTCCAATGTCAATTCTCGAGTCCTTCGACTAGCACCTACAGAGTCGAAATACTCTTTATTAGACGTCTAGGTACGCTTGACATGTCCTCGCTAACAACCTACCCATTCGATATCAAATCCTGACTCGTAATTATACATATTATAATAACACACACAACGGTTAGGGTTCACGTTCTCAAAAATCGGTTAGGTGTTCGTTATCAGAAAATACGTATACTCGTCATTTTACGAAATTAGGGTTATTGGGTTTTGGCAAAACATTCACCATAATATACAATCAAGTTCGTATAAGTATATATATATATATATATTCACTCGACGTCCCGATAATTGCCAAGTACGCTCCCATATTTCCGTAGTTTGATTTCCCAAAAATCGGGCAGCGTCTCATTTGTTTATCGGACTACCCGTCGAAACAATTCGACGTCAAACCAATCAACCACAACCGCAATCCAACTTCACAAGTCCCAACCAATAATTACAATTGCAATCACAATTTAATCCAATCACAACCCAACAACCAGGCAATCAATCCAAATAATTCCCGAACTGAATTATTTAACTACTACTTTTTATTTCGACTACTAATAATATAAGAACTAAATTATTTATTTTAAAATATTAGGACTCAGAATAAATCATCACAGTCCACCGTCGGCTTGCCGAAGCTCATCGCCGACGGAGGTAAAATTCGCGGGTACCCGAAAAATTTCGGGTTTCTAACACGAATTTCACCGATAAATAAAATTTAACTTCGCAGTTAGTGCATAATTTTTCCATCAATAATTAATTACAGAAATAAAAATCAGAAATTCCGGAAACAACACCACACGCACACACGCGGGGGTCTGTGGCCGAAAATTGCAACAAAGAATCGGGAAATCAAGGCAGCACCATACAATATCATCACTCAACTGCAATATATACAAATACGCATGTATATATGTATATAAGCAATCAAGCAAAACGGAACCAGACAATCAGAACCCACCAGTGTTGGCCGGCGGCGAATCGGAAAGCCGGGCGGCAGCGAAACACATGACACAACCATGGGAATGATGAAGAAACAACAGGGAAAGGATAAAGAGCTGCATAACAGGGGAATCAAGTAAGCCGACAAAAATAAGAGATATTAATCTTCTTTCCCCCCTGTATCTGCGAGTTTATGAGTGTTGTGTTTTTGTGTTTTTTTTAACGAGTGACAGATGCTGCAAAAGAAACATTACACGTGTCCTTTTGAGTTACCAAAAAATGACATGAAAGTTTTAAGATAAATACGATAATTTAAAGGCCTATTTTCGGCCCTGGAATTTGAAATTAACGAACCGAGATGCGCATAAAACAATTTCATAAAATTAAAAAAATAGCTCTAAAATATTAGAAATATCCCAGAGTAAATGAAAACGTAATTTTCATAATTTTAAAATAATTTCTGAAATGCCACTTATACCCGCTTTATCGATTAAACGAATCAATGCGCCGGTGAAATTAGTCCCAAAAATTTCCAAAATAATTTTAAAATTCTCGGAATATTTAAAAAAATTGTGGAATTAAATATAGATTTTACAAATAAAAGCGATCAGAAAATTATACAGGGCTAAATAATTGATGAAATATTAATTTCTAAATTTTATAAAATCCCAAAAATAATGACTGTAATTATAAAACCATAAAAACAATTTTAGAGACAATCCAAGTATTTATACAAAATAAATTTGCATTAAATCCACTTTTTAATGTGAAACAAAAATAATATAGCTCAATAATTAATTACGAGAACAACCCTGTACACCGCAAATCACCCGTAGATAATAATAAAATAACACATAACTAACAGAAGTTATACACATTTATTTATTTAATAATTCCATAAACACACATTTAAATAATATGAAAATATACGAGTCCTTACAGGGTCTCACCCCACCATTTAGAACTACGTTTTTTGACTAGATCCTTAGCATACAGTAAGATACATGGGAATCTTGTAAATGCAGATTGAGTCACGAAACATGATAGCATTCAAATAGGGCTTTGAGCTCACGGACCCTAACATTAAATACACCATAGTTTTTTACCCACAATATTGGCGCCGTCTATGTGAAGAAGATATCAACCATGGTAACCACACAAAGCAGAAACAACGCTCTTGAAGGAGCATCAGCTGGAACTACCCAAACAATCTCATTCGCCATTGAGATTCCACCTCACTCAACCTACTCTCAAGGGACGACAAATCATATCATTCCCCAATCCGGATCTCAATAAATCCCGACTGGGCAAACCCTCAAAACTCGATTCTGAACACTCCTTTGGGGACATAATCTACATGTTTTGAGATGTCAACTATGGTGCACCATATGCCAATAAAACCCACCTATGAGATGCCATTGTACTCTGAGGCTGGAGGAAGTAGGCTACCCCTACCGCATCAACCGCAACCATGAAACGACTCTAATTATATTAGAGGTCTGCGACCAGTCAATAATGAACAAGATGTCTCTGGACCCTATACAACTGAGGATAGAAGATAATCAACCGACGATGATGCTCATCATAAGAGGAGACGTAGGGACAAAGAGCCATTGGAGGCAAGCACCCTGAGCTCGTTGAAGGTAGGCGCCCCGAGCTTCAAGAAACTCAAGGGATGAGACCCCAGACTTTTGAAGAAAGGATACATGCTCATGAAGCAGAAATCCTAAGGCTTAAGATATATATATATATATAATATATTAGTCAGGCTAAACAGCCACCGAGAACCAACCGAGCTAGAGGAAATAGAGTAGCTACTCAAGTCATCAACTTGGAGGAAACTCCCAGAAGGAAAATGGTGAATGTCCCTCAAGGAAAACCGTTTAAAATTGCTCCCCCTCGAAGACCCATATGATCCAATCCCACTTTTTATGATAGAGATTATGAATACTCATACCAGAAGGAAGTTCAAGGTGCCCACTATAAAGGCTTATGATGAGACTGGGGATCCGGAGAATCATGTCAGGATTTTCTCGAATGCACTGCTGCTACAACCTGTGGATGATGTAATTAAATATCGGGCTTTTCCTCAACCTTATCAGGAATGGCCGAAAGGTGGTATAGCCGTTTGCCCTCAAATTTGATTGGATCTTTCAGAGATTTGAGTTAGGATTTCATCAAACAGTTCATTAGTGGAAAGGTGCAAAAATACCAGAGTCAAAATACTCTATATTAGAGGTCTAGGTACGCTTGAGATATCCTCGCTAACAACCTACCCATTCGATATCAAATCCCGACTCGTAATTATACATGTTATAATAACACATACAACAGTTAGGGTTCACGTTCTCGAAAATCGGTATGGTGTTCGTTTTCAGAAAATACGTATACACGTCATTTTACGAAATAAGATTATTGGGTTTTGGCAAAACATTCACCACATATATATATATATATTTGCTCGATGTCCCGATAATTGCCGGATACGCTCCCGTATTTCCGTAGTTTGATTTCTCGAAAATTGGGCAGCGTCTCCTTTGTTTATCGGACTACCCGTCAAAATAATTCGACGTCAAACCAATCAACCACAACCGCAATCCAACTTCACAAGTCCCAACCAATAATTATAATTGCAATCACAATTTAATCCAATCACAACCCAGCAATTAGGCAATCAATCCAAATAATTCCCGAACTGAATTATTTAAATACTACTTCTTATTTCGACTACTAATAATATACAGATTAAATTATTTATTTTAAAATATTAGGACTCAGAATAAATCATCACAGTCCACCGTCAGTTCGTCGAATCTCATTGCCGACGACGGTAAAATTCGCGGGTACCCGAAAAATTTCGGGTTTCCAACGCGAATTCCACCGATAAATAAATTTTAACTTCGCAGTTAGTGCATAATTTTTCCATCAAGAATTAATTACAGAAATAAAAATCAGAAATTCCGGAAACAACACCACACGCGCACACGCGTGGGTCTTGAAAGAGATATGTCCTAAGTCCAATCATGTATGAGGATTTAGGAATAACTTTTATGTAATCTGTTTTGATTTCATTGATATTAATAAAAGACTTTTTTTGTTTTTATTGCGGGCTCTATCTATTTAAATGTTTAAATAAGATATACCACAGTTTAGAGTAAAACTTTTAATGGATTGTGATGAGATCATAATAATGAGACCTAAAAGATGATAACTTTAAACTTAAATAAATCCTGGTCGTAGGATTACTAACTGGTAATTAATAATCCGCAAAGATCGGTACATACTATGCTTGCTTCATTATGAAGGATGTCTGTTCTCATAGACATTTGTGTGGTGACACTATAGCTAGTATGTAGGTGCTTATTATAGAATAAGTTCACTGAACATGACTCACACAGCTGAACAACTGATGGAGTTCACTCACGTGTCAGCAGTTGTTCACATAGTGATAGTTGTACAAGTATCCTTAGACTTGAGGTCATCATAGTTATCTTGTGTACACTGAACTATGCTTTAGTTTAGTTCTTAGTCTCAAGGGACAATTATAAGGGCTCTACTGGGTATAGGAATTTGTACACGAAGATAGTGTATGATCAATAAAGGATCTACCCCTTCCAGTGTAGGAAGAGAATGTTCAATGCTGATCCACTTATGTTAGTTCAGGAATCTCTGGCCAGAGTGAATGAAATTAGAAAGGAGTTTATAATTTACATTAAATAGAACTAAGCATAGTGAATGGGAAAGCAAGTGATTAAATAAGATAGGCTTGACACAAGTTCCATGCCTTGTATTTAATCATGACATTGCAGGGTAGAAGGAATTAATTGTACGGTAACTACTCACTGAATAGGTTCTTGGTATTCTAAGCAGTGAATTCGTATTATCCGGATACTCACGATATGCTGAGAAATATCCCTCACGATGTAGAATAAATATGATTAATTAATTAATCATATTTAATGAATTAAAGAATTTATATAAATAATGATAAAATAGTTTTATTATTATTTATTTCTACTACCGGCTTAATATTGAACCTACAGGGTCACACCATAAAAGAGAATGATTTAATGGTGGAGAAATTAATTAATAATGGCTGATAATTATTTATTTACGAAATAAATAATTAATTGGCAAATTTAATAATTGATTAAATGAGATTTAATTGATTATAAATTAATTAAGAAAAAGTTCTTAATATTATTAAATAAGAATTTAATTTTTGAAAATTAAATCAAGTGAGAGAATTATTTCTAAAGTGTTTAGAAAAAGGATTAATAATTAAAAGGTATTTTAATTATTAGTGAGAATAATAAAGGGTTGATAATAATAATATTTTATGGGAAAATTTTCAGCTGAAAATTTTGCCTATAAATATACTATTATAGACCCTATTTTTGCCTAAACCAAAAAGATTTATAAAACCCTAATTCTCTCCATCTCCTTCTCCTTCATTACATCATTTTCTTGGTGGATACCGGTGGAGTGTTTCACACTTGAGAAGCAGCTGCTAAGGATCTCCGTTCATCATTTTTGGATCGCCATTAAAGACCTCCATCTTTCCATTAACGTAAAGCTTCTTAAGGTAAACATACTGAACTACGAAGTAAATATTATTTTTTGCATGGATCCTGCGGAGGGTTTCATTTTTTTTAAGATTTAAATTTACGTTTTCATCGCGTTTATGTGCTAAAAACCCTTCAATGGCATCAGAGCTACTTGCAAAAAGTTTTTAATTCGTTTATGTGTTTAACTATTTTCGATATATGAGCATGTACGTGATTCGCCATGATTTGATGTTGATATAATATGCTTATATATGTATGGTTTTGAATATATGATATTCATGTGAGTTGTATAATCATAAGATGATTATGTAATCTGTATATATACTGATATATACATGATTTATGTTTGTTCTAATTATGAGAATCATATTAGATACGGATTCTGAATTAGCTGCTGCATATTTGCTGAAATCTAGGCCTGGTGTCCGATTTACGCAAACGAATACCCTATTTCATAGGTAAATGAGCGTCTGAACAAAACTGATAGCAAAAGCTATCAACGACTCGTCTGTAAGGCGTTTGACATCGTTTACTGCCCGTAAACAGTGATTCTTGTTTTTTTTATTTGATTTTGATTTTTTTGATTTTTGTCCTATTTTTTTTATGATTAGATCATGGATAATATGATATGTTAAGATCAGATTATGTGTTTTAACATGCTTTTATGTGTTGTATGAGCATGATGGATGGTTATGGCCTTTCGACCTTAGTGTAATGGTTTTGGTTTTGGTTTTAAATACGACTTGCATGTCGTCAATCTTTGTAATCATAAATCTCGAATGTAACTCGAGTTATTCTTGTAAGTTCATTAGATTAGTTTTACTTTCAATCATGTAATGTAATTGAAGACTCACGAAGGCTATCCAATGGAGGTGATACAAAGAAGAAGACGAGGCATACAAGAAGTCTAAACAAAGAAGAAGACTTATGTAATATGTAACGCCCTCCAAACCCGGGGTATAAGTCTGGGGGTTACGAGCTAATCACCAAACATGTACAAGCTTATTAATAAATAATAAAGAAATAAAATTAAACCCCTTTAACACTAACCAGGACCTTTTTAGGTTGAAGTATGAAAACAAGAACCACTAACTACTTTTATTACAAACCAACATTTAAAATCTCACAACTCTCTTTATTACAAACCATTGTCTAATTTATTTTTAAACTAAGTTCAGCTTTTATTCAAACACACATACTATCTATCAACACTCCACCTGCTCGAGCAACTCAAAGCTTTCTTCCTGAATTGGGATCAACACCTTGGGTATGAGAGGATCCCGAGACTTGACCCGCTTCTTTACCACTCGTATCCTGATGGGTTTCATATTCCTTCTTAACTGAAAATAATAAGGTGAATAACAACAAAAATGGGTGAGCCAAAAATTGCTCAACAAGTCCACAAAACATAAACAGTGTTAAAGCATTATAATTGAATCCGTAACCCAGGTATATCTGCAAAGATATAACCTCATAAGAATTGAAAGAAGGCCATTACTGGAGAATACAATTGAACTAAACTGGACTCAAGTTCGCAGCTATACCCTGCTGATCAGCCAGGATACAGTACAGATCTATATCTCACTATTAGATCCCGTCGGGCACCCAGGCACTACGACCCGTTTCAAGGATCCAGTTATGTCCCGGTCCATAGGATTAAGTAGGCTTAATCCCAAAAGTAGTATTATCCAGTCTCTGGATTAGCAACCGGAATAATTCGGTATGCTTTAATATATTCTAATCACCAGAATATATCAATAATTGTGAGTAACAATTGGAATATGAATAATAAATTCAAATGAAAAGAATAATTCAAGAATCGAACTGAGATATGAATAAAGGAATTAAAATAGTGCAAATGTAATAAAAATCTGAAGAGAATATCACTATTCTGGAAAATAGAATAGGGGAGAAACTTGCTGCAATTAAATCACTTCCGTCTATCCCCTACTTGACCTGCCTTGCTGGCTTAGCTTCTGTTAGTAAAATAGACTGGTTAAGTCATTTTGTACTTTAATTTGCATCTTGAATCGACTTCATTTCGTTCCTATTATCTACCCATGCGCTTATGATTAACTCTTATATTGCATATAAGCAAGTAAGACTCGATTAACCACATATTACACATAAGCACATAATCATTTCTATAGTTAAAATAATTTTTAGAATCAAAATCGACTCGCTAATTGCTCCGTTGATCACCTTCTGCTTCATTTCCCATTTTCCAGAATTTTTCGGATTCGTCTCGGCATGTATTTCGACAGATAATCAAGCAATCAATAAAGTCAACTAATTTCGAGAAGAAATTAGGTCTTCATATTATTTTTAATGAAAAGGATTCATTTTTCTGAGTAAAAATGACTTTCGTTTCGCTCAAATCGGACTAACGGTAGAATTATTATCAATCAAACACTGATAATTCAATTTATTATTCAATATAAATATTTATTACAACCCTTTTAAATCCTAAAATAATTTTTAAATAATTATTTAAGAAAAATCAAAGTCAAAAATAAATTTTTTTATAATTTTTGGAGTTAAAATGAAGAAGTTATGATTTATTAAAAATTATGTGATTAATTATCGAAATAATTAATCACTTTTTAAATATTTAATAAATAAATAACTAATAATTAATAAATAATTATTTATATACTAATTTTGAAATAATTAATCCCTAATTATTAGGATTAATCACAATTTATTACAAATATTTACAACTTATGGTTATTTATTCAATTAGATCGATTATTTATAAATAAATAATCGATATCATTAACCGATACGATAACTGTCGACTAAATAGACTATTATTCGAATCAGAATTCAATTCAACGATCCACTACTCGTATTTCTACGAGTTATTCGCATTTCTCGCATAATTATCTAAATATTACTGTTATTATTGTACGTATACATTTTAAATCAATTATCTGTATTTAATCATTTATTACGAATAATTATTACAATATTATATGAATAATTCACTATCGTCTGAATAATAGTAATAATAATAATAGCAATAATTGAACTTATCGTTCCATTACTCGTATAATTACGAGTTATTCGTTTTATTCCCTTATTTATTGAATCGCTATGGATCAAACTCGGGTCGAAACCGGGTTGCAAACCGGGTCGAACCCGGGTCACTCAAGAACACCGCCCCGACTGCCCAGAAACCGGCGTCGGCGGCGTTTCCCGGCGATTCGAACGGCGAACCAAAACACAGCCCAAATCGGGTGGCCTCGACCCCGATTTCTTCACCGTTTTTGTTCCACAGCAACCACAGAACGTCCCCCTCTGATTCTTCTTCGTCCTCGACGAACACGACGCCGACGAAACCAAGAACAGCGGCGGCGATGCCGCGATTCCGGCGAGCACAAAATCGAAGCCAAAAACTACGAAACCGGCACGAATCGATAGGAAACTCGACGATCTACTCATCTCCAACAACAATAACATCAAACAACAACTAGAAATTCAAACCCGAATTTGAAATTAAAACCCAAAAATACGAAATTAAAATCAAATAATCAAACAACAAAACTGATTACATAATCGAAAACTACGAATCACAGGCTTCAAAACGAATACTTACATGACTGATTTGGTTAACAAAATCACGATCAAACTTGGCTTTGATTCCAGGAACTTCAAGAACCCTAATCCCCCTTTTCTGGATTTTCAGCTTATTTTCTGATTTTTTTATAATTAATTAACAATTAATTACTGAAAAAGCAGCTATTTATACTATGTAAAATAATACCCCTAAATAAAATTAAGGGGCTAATTACACTTCTAATAAAAATATTTGGCCCTAATTTTCATAATTTTTGGGTATTAAAATTTAATTTATAAATATTTTATATATACAATATATATGCCAAAAAATCCCCAAAATTGTGAATAATTCAAAAATACAAAGAAATGGTATAAATAAAAGTCCTATAATTTTATAAAAATAAAGATGTGATTTTTGTGGGGGTTTTAACACCCAATGGGACCCGGAAAAGTCATTTTTCGTAAAACGAGAAAATTTATAAAATATCCAGATGTTCAGAATATTGCGATTGTAAAAGCCGTTTGGTGGAAAATAAGGCCCATTATTTTATTTGAAATACTGGCTTTAAAATTATTGTTTGGGTTGCAAAACGTTTGAAATGAAACCTATGAATACGATATAAAACATCTGAAAAATACCTTAAAAATACAGAAATGATACGGAATACACGTAACACATAACAATTAGGGTTTAACATATAATCACACATAAATGACATATTAACACACATATTTTATTATATATATGATATAATACAACGTAAATTTCCCGGTCGTTACATTCTTCCCCCATTTAATAGGATTCTGTCCTCAGAATCTTCTACGAAAACAAATGAGGATATTTTTCTAACATTTCACTTTCAAGTTCCCAGGTTGATTCTTCAACCATAGGATTTCTCCACAACACTCGCACTAAATATACAGACTTATTTCTCAACACTTTCTTTCGCCGATCTAAAATTCTTATCGGCTGCTCTACAAAAGACAAATCAGGTTGGATATCTATGGGTTCATACTCTATTACATGCCTAAAATCAGGATTATATTGCTTAAGCATTGACACGTGAAACACATTGTTAATATGTTGCATATGAGGCGGTAACGCTAATTCGTATGCAAGCTTTCCTACTCTCTTCAAGATTTCAAATGGTCCGACGTATCGTGGTTTCAATTTACCCTTATTGCCAATTCTAGTTAATCCTTTCCATGACGTTATTTTGAGTAATACGTGTTCTCCTTCCTGATAGTCCATATCCTTTCTTGCTTGGTCTGCATGTTTGCGTTGCCTATTTTGTGCTGCATCGAGTCATTTCCGAATAAGTTCAATCTTTTCTTTCGTCTGATGAATTAATTCTGGACCCAAAATCTTGCATTCTCCAACTTCATCCCAGTGTACTGGTGATCTGTATTTTCTTCCATATAGTGCTTCATACGGGGGCATTCCAATGCTGGCGTGATAGCTGTTATTATAAGAAAATTCCACTAGAGGTAGATGCTCATCCCAACTGCCTTCAAAATCGATCGCACAAACTCGTAGCATGTCTTCAATCATTTGGATAGTTCTTTCACTTTGCCTATCGGTTTACGGATGATAAGCGGTACTCATGTTTAATTTCGTTCCAAGGCATTCTTGAAATTGTCTCCAAAATCTTGAGTTGAAACGAGGATCTCGATCAGACACGATAGATATTGGAACTCCATGTCGCATCACAATTTCCTTGAGATACATGTGCACTAATTTGTCGAGCGAAAATCTTTCATTAATAGGTAGAAAATGTGCCGACTTCATGAGTCTGTCAATGATTACCCATATCGCATCATGATTTGCCTTAGTCCTTGGAAGTCCTACTACAAAATCCATCGCTAGATGTTCCCATTTCCATTCTGAAATGTCTAATGGTTGTAATAATCCGTTCGGACGTTGATGTTCCGCTTTAACTCGCTGGCATGTGTAGCATTTACTCACCCATTCTGCTATTTCCTTGTTCATGTTCGGCCACCAAAAGTTTTCTTTTAGATCACGATACATTTTTGTGCTTCCTGGATGAATGGAATTTTTTGAATTGTGCGCATCACTCATTATTTATTCTTTTAATTCTGCCACATTAGGGATCCAGATTCTCGATGCAAAGCGTAAAATTCCTTCATTATCTTTCTGAGTTGTGATCTCTTCTCCCGTCAGGTCATCATCTTGACTCATCACTTCATCTTGACAGCGGCGAATCTTCTCTAACAACTCCGGTTGGAAAGTCATAGTGTAGATAGCTTCTGCAGATTCATTGGGAATACGAATCTCAATTTCCAATTTTTCGAATTCCTTGGCCAATTCTTCGTATGAAGTTAACCAATTCAATTTTTCTTTCCTGCTCAACGCATCCGCTATAACATTTGCTTTTCCTCGATGATAACTAATTGTAACATCATAATCTTTTATCAATTCTAGCCATCGACGTTGTCGCATGTTCAGCTCCTTTTGCGTAAAGATATACTTCAAACTTTTATGATCCATGTAGATTTCACATTTTTCACCGTAGAGATAATGTCTCCAAAGCTTCAATGCAAATACGATCGCTGCCAATTCCAGATCATGCGTAGGATATTTCTGCTCATGGGGTTTAAGTTGTCTCGAAGCATATGCGATGACGTTACCGTGTTGCATCAATACACATCCTAGCCCGCGATACGAAGCGTCACTGTAAAGGATGAAATTTCCTTGCTCATCTGGTAATACAAGTACTGGTGCGGTTACTAACCGATTTTTCAACTCTTGGAAACTTTCTTCACATTTCTCATTCCATTCAAACTTTTCACTTTTTCGAGTTAACTTAGTCAGCAGCATTGCTATTTTCGCAAAATCTTTGACAAATCTTCGATAATACCCTGCCAATCCCAAGAAACTTCGAACTTCTGTGGGTGTCTTCGGTCGTTCCCAGTTCAACACAGCTTCAATCTTTGCTGGATCGACTTGGATGCCTTCTCTACTGATGATATGCCCTAGAAATTGTACTTCTCTTAACCAGAATTCACATTTCGAAAATTTTGTGTATAACTGCTCTTTCCTCAGAATTTCCAAAGCTATCCTTAAATGTTCCACATGCTCTTCTTCCGTCTTGGAGTAAATAAGATGTCATCAATGAATACAATCACGAATTTGTCCAAATATTTCTTGAATACCCTGTTCATCAAATCCATGAATGCAGCTGGCGCGTTTGTCAAACCGAATGCCATTACAAGGAACTCATAATGTCCATATCTCGTACAAAGTGCAGTCTTAGGAATATCTTCAGCTTTAATCTTCAATTGATGATAGCCTGATCGCAAATCTATCTTCGAAAACCATGCAGCTCCTTTTAACTGGTCGAACAAATTGTCGATTCTCGGTAAAGGATACTTGTTCTTAATAGTGAGCTTATTCAACTCCCGATAGTCGATGCATAATCGCATGCTGTCGTCCTTCTTCTTTACAAATAATACCGGTGCACCCCATGGGGATACACTAGGTCGTATGATGCCTCGGTCTAGAAGATCTTGCAGTTGCATTGAAAATTCCTTCATCTCAACTGGAGCCATTCGATACAGAGCTTTCGAAACTGGTTCTGTGCTTGATGCTAGATCAATCGTGAACTCGATTTCTCGATCTGGCGGTAACCCTGGAAGCTCGTCTGGAAAGACGTCCGAAAACTCGCATACAACTGGAATGTCTTCTATTCTAGGACTTCCTTTTTCAGTATCTAACACGTAAGCTATATACGCCTCACATCCTTGTCGAAGTAATCGTTTAGTCTGCATCACAGTGAGAAATTTATTCCGCTGTTTTTCACCCTTGAATATTACCGTTGCATTTTCCGCAGTTCACAATTTAACTTTCTTATTCGCGCAATCTATCTGAGCCTTATGACATGCTAACCAATCCATTCCCAAAATCACATCGAATTCTCCTAACTTAAAAGGAATTAAGTCTACAGAGAAATGATGTCCAGGTATTTCTACATCACACGCAGGACATACTCGATCTACTGGAACTTGGTCCTCATTCGCTAATTTTATAATTAACGTCTCGCACAACCATTCGATTTTGCAATGTAACTTATCAAGAAATTCTTCAGAAATAAATGAACGAGTAGCTCCAGAATCAATTAATACTTTTGAATTTACGGAGTTCACCAAAAGCGTACCTGCAATCACACTTGGACTCTGCACTGCTTCTTTCATGGTCATGTTAAAAGTCCTTGCTTTGGGTTGATTCGGCGGTGGTGGCGGAGGTAATGCCAATACTTTCGGAATACTGGTTGCCATTGCTGGTCCTTTACAATTCCTACCGATATGCCCTTTCTTTCAGCATTGGTAGCAAGTGATTTCTGCTGTTTTTACTGTAGGACATTCGTTAGAGTAGTGCCCTTTCTGCTTGCATTTAAAACATGTCACATCTGCTTTAATATACATGTCGGTATGCTTGCGCCCACAAGTTTTGCAATACGGCACTGGAACCTTAACAATTCTCTGCTATTTGGGGGCTTGGAAATGATTGCCTATTTTTTGTGTACACTGTCCTATCATTTTGAAATTCAAATTTGCCCGGGCTTAAAATCCCGGCTTCCTGCTGGAACGGTCTTGAAAACTTCCCTGTCCTCTGTCTCGTTGAGATCTTTCACTTTCCCCTTCGATGATCAAAGCTTTCTGGACTACATCGTTATATGTTGTTAATTCAAAGACTACAACCTGTCCGCGTATCCATGGTCGTAATCCCTCTTGAAATCTCTGAACTCGTTTCTCTTCAGTGTCCACCTGTTCCGGAACAAACCTAGCCAATTCATTAAATTTGGCTTCATACTCGGTTACAGACATACTCCCCTGCTTCAGTTCCAAAAACTTTATCTGCATCTGATTCCTTACGTAGCGAGGAAAATGCTTTTCTAAAAACAACTCTTTAAACCTATCCCAAGCAATAACATCTTCACCCTCTAAAGCCTTTTTAGATTCCCACCAATAATTTGCCTCTCCCTTCAACAAGTAACTAGCAAAATCAGTCTTCTGGTCCTCACCTATCTTTACTAGTGCAAACTCTTTCTCTATTTCTTTTAACCAGGTGGTGGCTTTGATAGGATCAGTAAACCCATCAAATTATGGAGGTTTAACTGACTGAAACTGCTTAAAAGTAACAACAGGTAATGCTGGTGGTAATTGAGGCTCAGGACGAGGTGGCTATTGTAACATTTGTTGTTGTATCTGTTGTTGCTGATGCTGCATCTGCTGCTGCATCATTACCATCTGTTGTTGCATCAGATGGAACATTTGGTTCATGGTCTCATTAGTCTGACCTTCGGAATTGCTGTTAGAGGTTTCATCCCTAGTCTTTCTTTTTGGTGCCATCTTCTTCTTCTGATAATAAAATAGGTGATATTTATTTAACAGTTTAATAAACAATTGACAGTATATAAGGAAAACAATTTATCCTGTATTAATAACATGATTTAAATCAAGAAAACAGTATGAAAATTGGAAATGTAAGCAGTTAAATAAAATGATGGTTCTTTTTTTCTTTTCTCTCTTTTTTTTTCAACAGGAATTATAATATGAAAAGTTGTAAAACAATAAAAATGAAAGTAAATGTTGTAAACTGTAAAGACTGAAATTTAAATGAAAGAAATTTGAAAAGTTCAGTTTATATATATGACACCAGCCTCAGGTATAAATGCTTGATACAAAAAGTCTCGCTCTGCTGGTAATCACGGCGGCTACAAGTCATACTACCACTATAGGTCAAAATCCTACTACAGGTTAAACTACTAGTACACACATACACACTACTCACTAGGTTATACTATGCTGCCTCTATATACATCTATACCCTGAAGTCACTGTCTCAACTGTCCCTATCTCAGAACCCAGGCGGAATACACCTAAGCTCCTCTCTAAGTGCCTGGACCAAAGTCTGTGCCAAGCGAAATATCCGATAGAACTCTACAAAAGAAGGAGGTCCATCATGGGTCAAATCATCAAGCTCCCAAGTAGCGCTCATCAAAACTGACTGCAGTCGCTGCCTCATATAGTAATCTGGTTGTAGGGCCGCTAACGGTCCTCTGTCCCTCTGATCAAACAGATGCATAATCTCCCGACACTGTGCCCGCCAATACTCCATATCATCCCTCATAACTCTATACTCATAGTATGGTACCATATGCGGCTGAGCAACCTGACCTACTGACTCCTGTGAAGGAACCCTCGGAATACCTGCACCCTGCTGTGGTAATCCTAGCTGTAGATCCACATCATGCTCTCCCATCCCCTCGACTGGAATCATCTAAACTATGTCTGGCTCTGGGGCATGCACTAGTATAGGAGGTAACAATGGTGGTGGTGGTAACTCCTGCTCAATACCCGGTATAAACTGATGCTCAATAAGTAAAGGAACCATCGGCTCGAAGAACTCAAAGGGATCAAACATATCTATGGGGTCATGAACTATCCCCTGAACTGGTGGTACCGACTCCTATGGCAATGGTGGTGGAGGTGGTAGAGGAGGAAACATATGCTCAGATACTGGAAGTATGACTGGTGCTGCTAGCCCAGTGACTGTCCTCTCAGAAGATGCAGAATAACCAGAAGATGACATCTGATAATATACCAAAGAAAAGAAAAGGTCACTAAACAATCCTAAGATTTATACTTTCCTATTCTAATCTGACCTAAATCCTAACACTATTCTTCCTAATCTGACTATCCCTATCTTATGTGATCTCTCTATCCTATCTTAATCCTAATGTTCTTGTTTTCAGGAACCAAACCTACAGCTCTGATGCCAAACTGTAACGCCCTCCAAATCTGGGGTATAAGTCTGAGGGTTACGAGCTAATCACCAAACCTGTACAAGCTTATTAATAAATAATAAAGAAATGAAATTAAACCCCTTTAACACTAACCAGGACCTTTTTAGGTTGAAGTATGAAAACAAGAACCACTAACTACTTTTATTACAAACCAACATTTAAAATCTCACAACTCTCTTTATTACAAACCATTGTCTAATTTATTTTTAAACTAAGTTCAGCTTTTATTCAAACACACATACTATCTATCAACACTCCACCTGCTCGGGCAACTCAAAGCTTTCTTTCTGAATTGGGATCAACACCTTGGGTATGAGAGGATCCCGAGGCTTGACCCACTTCTTTACCACTCGTGTCCTGATGGGTTTCATATTCCTTCTTAACTGAAAACAATAAGGTGAATAACAACAAAAAGGGGTGAGCCAAAAATTGCTCAACAAGTCCACAAAACATAAACAGTGTTAAAGCATTGTAATTGAATCCGTAACCCAGGTATATCTGCAAAGATATAACCTCATAAGAATTGAAAGAAGGCCATTATTGGCAAATACAATTGAACTAAACTGGACTCAAGTTCGCAGCTATACCCTGCTGATTAGCCAGGATACAATGCAGATCAATATCTCACTATATAGATCCCATCGGGCATACAGGCACTACGGCCCATTTCAAGGATCCGGTTATGTCCCGGTCCTTAGGATTAAGTAGGCTTAATCCCAAAAGTAGTATTATCCAGTCTCTGGATTAGCAACCGGAACAATTCGGTATGCTTTGATATATTCTAATCACCAGAATATATCAATAATTGTGAGTAACAATTGGAATATGAATAATAAATTCAAATAAAAAGAATAATTCAAGAATCGAACTGAGAAAAGAATAAAGGAATTAAAATAGTGCAAATGTAATAAAAATATGAAGAGAATATCACTATTCTGGAAAATAGAATAGGGGAGAAACTTGCCTTCTGCGTGACTTACTGCAATTAAATCACTTCCGTCTATCCCCTACTTGACCTGCCTTGCTGGCTTAGCTTCTGTTAGTAAAATAGACTGGTTAAGTCATTTTGTACTTTAATTTGCATCTTGAATCGACTTCATTTCGTTCCTATTATCTACCCATGCGCTTATGACTGACTCTTATATTGCATATAAGCAAGTAAGACTCGATTAACCACATATTACACATAAGCACATAATCATTTCTATAGTTAAAATAATTTTTAGAATCAAAATCGACTCGCTGATTGCTCCGTTGATCACCTTCTGCTTCAGATCCCATTTTTCTAGAATTTTTTGGATTCGTCTCGGCATGTATTTCGACTGATAATCAAGCAATCAATAAAGTCAACTAATTTCGAAAAGAAATTAGGTCTTCATATTATTTTTAATGAAAATGATTCATTTTTCTGAGTAAAATGGCTTTCGTTTCGCTCAAATCGGACTAACGGTTGAATTATTATCAATTAAACACTGATAATTCAATTTATTATTCAATATAAATAATTATTACAACCCTTTTAAATCCCAAAATAATATTTAAATAATTATTTAAGAAAAATCAAAGTCAAAAATATTTTTTTTATAATTTTTGAAGTTAAAATGAAGAAGTTATGATTTATTGAAAATTATGTGATTAATTATCGAAATAATTAATCACTTTTTAAATATTTAATAAATAAATAACTAATAATTAATAAATAATTATTTACTAATTTAAAATAATTAATCCCTAATTATTAGGATTAATCACAATTTATTACAAATATTTACAACTTATCGTTATTTATTCAATTAGATTGATTATTTATAAATAAATAATCGATATCATTAACCGATACGATAACTGTCGACTAAATAGACTATTATTCGAATCAGAATTCAATTCAACGATCCACTACTCGTATTTCTACGAGTTATTCGCATTTCTCGCATAATTATCAAAATATTATTGTTATTATTGTACGTATACGTTTTAAATCAATTATCTGTATTTAATCATTTATTACGAATAATTATTACAATATTATATGAATAATTCACTATCGTCTGAATAATAGTAATAATAATAATAGCAATAATTGAACTTATCGTTCCATTACTCGTATAATTACGAGTTATTCGTTTTATTCCCTTATTTATTGAATCGCTATTATTACTATACCTATACGATTAATTAATCAATTTATTAACTGTATTTAATTATTCGATACGAATAATTATTACGACATTCTTCAGATAATTATCGCTCGAATAATAATTTTAATTATCGAACCACTACTCGTATAGATACGAGTTACACATAATATTCACTAATTATCGGATTATTAATCATATTATTTAATCATTATTTATTATTTAATTACCTAATTATTAATTAATTACCTAATTATTAATTAATTAGTTAACTAATAAATAATTAGATAAATAATTAAATAAATAAATAAATAAATTCAAATTTATAATTTACTAAAATAATTTAGAAATTAATAATACTATTTTTCAGAGTTTAAAACTAATTTTTAATTAATTATTAGAATTACTAAAACTAATTTCTGATTTTAGAAAAATAAAATAAATACTAAAAATACCAGAAACGTAACACAGGAACGGGGTTAGGGTTTTTATGGATCAAACCCGGGTCGAAACCGGGTTGCAAACCGGGTCGAACCCGGGTCGCTCAAGAACACCGCCCCGACTACCCAGAAACCAGCGTCAGCGGCGTTTCCCGCCGATTCGAACGGCGAACCAAAACACAGCCCAAATTGGGTGGCCTCGACCCCGATTTCTTCACCGTTTTTGTTCCACAGCAACCACAGAACGTCCCCCTTCTGATTCTTCTTCGTCCTCGACGAACACGACGCCGGCGAAACCAAGAACAGCGGCGGCGATGCCGCGGTTCCAGCGAGCACAAAATCGAAGCCAAAAACTACGAAACCGGCACGAATCGATAGGAAACTCGACGAGCTACTCATCTCCAACAATAATAACATCAAACAACAACTAGAAATTCAAACCCGTATTTGAAATTAAAACCCGAAAATACGAAATTAAAATCAAATAATCAAACTGCAAAACTGATTACATAATCGAAAACTACGAATCACAGGCTTCAAAATGAATACTTACATGACTGATTTGGTTAACAAAATCACGATCAAACTTGGCTTTGATTCCAGGAACTTCAAGAACCCTAATCCCCCTTTTCTGGATTTTCAGCTTATTTTCTGATTTTTTTATAATTAATTAATAATTAATTACTGAAAAATCAGCTATTTATACTATGTAAAATAATACCCCTAAATAAAATTAAGGGGCTAATTACACTTCTAATAAAAATATTTGGCCCTAATTTTCATAATTTTTGGGTATTAAAATTTAATTTATAAATATTTAATATATACAATATATATGCCAAAAAATCCCAAAAATTGTGAATAATTCAAAAATACAAAGAAATGGTATAAATAAAAGTCCTATAATTTTATAAAAATAAAAATGTGATTTTTGTGGGGTTTTTAACACCCAATGAGACCCGGAAAAGTCATTTTTTGTAAAACGAGAAAATTTATAAAATATCAAGATGTTCAGAATATTGCGATTGTAAAAGCCGTTTGGTGAAAAATAAGGCCCATTATTTTATTTGAAATACTGGCTTTAAAATTATTGTTTGGGTTGCAAAACGTTTGAAATGAAACCTATGAATACGATATAAAACATCTGAAAAATACCTTAAAAATACAGAAATGATACGGAATATACGTAACACATAACAATTAGGGTTTAACAGATAATCACACATAAATGATATATTAACACACATATTTTATTATAAATATGATATAATACAACGTAAATTTCCTGTTCGTTACATAATAAGTAGTTGTATTTATTTCCATCACCATATTAGATTGACCTTGATCTTTATCATGAGCTTGATAAAGATCACATAGGATGGGGCCATAACCAAACACATTTACTTTATTGCACTTTACATTTACTTGTTTATTTAATTTTCTGTATGAGATATATGCCTATGTTTACCATGCGATGATAGATTTAGTTGAACTTAAATCAATATAAGGCGTGCTCTAGAAAATCTAGAATAGGAATCCTTTCTTGCCTTAACAATAAATATCATGAATACGATCATGAGATTCTTGTGTTTATGAAACACGTAATTGAATATGAATTTTCAGTATTGAGAGAAAGGATGATTCTGTCAACAACAGATTTCTATCTGTAAGAAAGGGTTATTAAGTGACGCCTCTTGAAAATGCTCCACCCGATCTGGGAATCATCTGATTATCGATTATTGATTTGAAATATTTAATTTAAAAGGAAGAATCTCTTTATAATATGATTATGATTGTAACGTAATATAATCCCTTTAAAATTAAATAATATCAAGTAGTAATTGGCCAATGACACAACGGGCTTGTGTCGGTCATAGCCTTCCAACATTGTAGAAAGTGGTTCTTATTTTTAAATCATTGTCGTTTCGTGCTACAGCCGAGGGCTTTGATTTCGAAATAAGAAATACTTGTCTATTACATAGAGATGTGTATATTGAATTAGAATCTAAAGGTCGGTACGTGCCACAGCCGTGGGCCGTTGGAGACTGATTTAATTGTATGAAATGTTGGGTTAGACTTGACTTAGAATATTGAGTTTGTCGTGCCACAGCCGTGACTCAATTATTCAAGAGGCTAAAGTTATATTAGGAAATAACATAAGATGTAATTGACAAGAGTTGCCTGCCTATTGAACATCACATGACGTTTCGTGCCACAGCCGAGGTTGTGTGATGGAATGTAGGATCCCTATTCCCACTAGCATTATGAATGCTTAATTTTCACTTAGTGGGTTGAATAAATTAGATAAACTAGTGGGAGATACTTATGAATAAAGACCCGATTCATATAGTGTTTTGAAATGAAATTGAATATTTGCTAAGTATTGTTATGTGTTTATCATTTACAGATTTACTATATCCGTCATGTCTTCTGCACTATCACTCCGGAGCATACTAGATGCTCACAAGTTGACTGGTCCTAATTTAGCTGTAACAAGTTGGGGCACTGGAAGAGGAACTGCAAGGTTTACCTTGCAGAATTGAAGAAGAAGAAGGGTAGTGAGACTACCGCTTCTGATTCAGGCATGTTCATGATCGAAGTTAATATGTCACTAGGTCAAATTTCTACTTTGGTATTAGATATCACATGTGGTTCTCATATTTGCAATTCGTTGCAAGGACTTAAGGGAAAAAGGACTCTTAAAAAAGATGAGGTGATTCTACGTATGGGTAATGGAGCAAGGGTTGCGGCCATATCTGTAGGATCATTTAGTTTACATATGCCTACGGGAAAGAATATTATTTTGAATAATTGTTATTACGTTCCCTCTATTGTGAGGAATATTGTTTCTATTCCTATGTTGGATTTGGATGGTTTTTCATTTATTATTAAGAATAATGAATGTTCTATCCTTAGAGATAATGTTCTTTATGGACGTGGTATTTTAAATAATGGTTTGTATGTATGTGACGTAGAGCATGATTTACTTCAGATTGAACAAACTAATAAAAGAAAACGAGATGATGAAAATCTGACCTATTTATGGCACTGTAGGCTAGGTCATATTAGTGAAAATAGACTGCAGACATTGTATATAGAAGGGTTACTTGACCCCTTTGATTTTGAATAATATCCTACATGCGAGTCTTGTCTATTGGGTAAAATGACCAAATCTCCATTTAGTGGACATGGAGAGAGGGCTGCAGATTTGCTAGGATTGGTACACACAGATGTATGTGGACCAATGTCTACGCAAGCCATGGGTGGATTTTCGTACTTCATTACTTTCATAGATGATAGATCTAGATTAAGATATGTGTATTTGATGAAACACAAGTCTAAAGCCTTTGAAAAGTTCAAAGAATATAAACATGAAGTGGGGAAACAAACCAAACACAGTATTATAACTCTTCGATCAGATCGAGGTGGTGAATACTTGAATGGAGAGTTTCTAGATTATCTCAAAGAAAATGGTATAGTCTCCCATTGGACTCCTCCATATACTCCACAATTAAATGGGGTATCTGAAAGGAGAAATCGAACTTTGTTAGACATGGTTCGGTCCATGATGAGCTATGCGAATCTTCCAGTATTCCTATGGGGTTATGCATTGGAAACCTCAACATATTTACTGAATAAGGTGCCTTCCAAATCTGTTTCTCAAACACCATATGAGATATGGAAAGAAAGGAAACCGAGTCTTAAACACGTTAAGATTTGGGGATGTCCAGCTTATGTCAAGAAAGTTAACCCAGATAAGCTGGAATCTCGATCGGTAAAATGTAATTTTGTGGGATATCCTAAAGAGACTTTGGGGTATTACTTTTACACCGATCATCAGGTGTTTGTCTCCAGACATGCTACCTTCTTGGAAAAGGAGTTAATCCTTGAAGGAAACAGTGAGAGCAAAATTGAACTTGATGAAGTTCAAGAAGCACAAACTACTGCGGATCAAGTGGAAACACCTGTTCAGACTGAACAACCTTCTGTGGAACAGCTCATTCGTAGGACAGGGAGAGTGTCTCGCCAACCTGATAGGTATTATGGCCTTGTCATTGAGAATGACAATGAGTTGTCAATCATTGATGATGACGACCCTGTGACCTATAATGAGGCTATGAGTAGTGTTGACTCAGAGAAATGGCATAGTGCTATGAAATCCAAAATGGAATCTATGTATACCAAACAAGTATGGACTCTGGTTGAGGCGACTGAAGGTGTTAAGCCTATTGGGTGCAAGTGGGTATAAGAAAGAAAGATTGGAGCAGATGGCCAGGTGGAGACCTATAAGGCCAGGCTCATGGCAAAATGATTCAAACAAAGGCAAGGGATTGACTTTGATGAAACTTTTTTGCCTGTAGCCCTGTTAAAATCAATTCGGATTTTGCTTGCGATTGTTGCTTACTACGACTATGAGATAAGGCAAATGGACGTGAAAACGGCCTTCCTCAATGGGAACTTGAGGAAGAAGTATATATGACACAGCCAGAGAGTTTTCTTTCCAAGGAAAATGAACACCTAGTGTGTAAGCTGCTGCGAACCATATATGGTTTAAGGCAAGCTTCTCGTAGATGGAACATCCGTTTTGATGAGACAATCAAAGAGTTTGGTTTTATCAAAAACATAGATGAACCATGTGTCTACAAGAAGGTTAGTGGGAGCGCGGTAACATTTCTTGTATTGTATATGGATGACATACTTCTTATAGGAAATGATATACCGATGCTACAATCAGTCAAAGTATGGCTATCAAAGAACTTCACCATGAAGGACTTGGGAGAAGCATCCTACATTCTCGGTATGAAGATCTATAGAGATAGATCTAGAAGAATGATAGGTCTTACCCAGGGTACATACATCCAGAAAGTGCTTAAAAGGTTTAGCATGGAAAACTCCAAAAGAGGTCTCATACCGATTGTGGCGCCCTCCAAACCCAAGTCTGAAGTTTGGGGTCCACACAAACACCTTAATTATAACCTGCTTATAACAATAATAAAGATAATAATAATAATATATGCAATGACCCTACTTACCAATCACCACGGATCGCAACAGGTTAAAGTATGCACACAAGCCAAACACACTAATATATTACAAACCGTTCAAATCCCAACTATTTCAAATTTAAGCTGAGTATTAAACATTATTACAAACTTTTACAAACTTAAATTATTCCAAAAGAAGCCTACTAGCTCAGCTTTCTCAACCTGAACCCCTAGCTCTCGCGCTGAACTGGGGATCCTCTTTACCAACTGGTTCCTTTTTAACTGGAAAGAATATAAACAACATCGCACAAATGAGCTAACTAGCTCAGCAAGTCACAATGACAAAACTGAGAATAATGATCATCAGGTGAATATGTTTATGATATCAAGTGAACAATGGATTATAATTTAGAATTGGATATTATACTTTTAATTTAAAAACCAAGGTTAGGCTGCTGATCAGTCACGCACTAACCTCGAGCAAGGCACACAACATTGCTCTAACTACTGGATCCAAGGCACACATTGGCCTAATTTGACCATTATATGGTCTGACCATGAATCTGGTCTATAATTTTATAAAAACAATCCAATTCTAACATAATAACAGAATATGCAATAATAAACAATAACCGAAATCATTAACAACAATAAATGTTTAACAATGAAAGGGTTTAAATCCTTGTAAGGATCAACAAGGTACTTTTAAAGCTTGAATGCTGGGTAATGAAAGAATTGGATAACAAAGGAAACAACGTTTCAGGGTTTCAAGGATTTGGTCTTTCAAAGCATAAGATATCATGGATTGAGTATATAATAATTCAGTTCAGTGTCTGGTATTTAGTTTGTATGTATTTGTGGAGTAGTATCGTAGATTTGTGGTTCTTGTTTGGGTATACAATAATCAATGGATTAGAAAGAATATGGTTCATAGCTCAAGAACAATAACTGAAATCAGGATTTAGGTTTCCGTGCTTCAAAGCACTTGCAATGTCAACAAGACTATCAAGAATTACAATATCTCGAGAAAGTTCAGAACACTTGCCTGATATTAGCTTACTATCCTGCACTTGCTTTCAATCACAATCGTCTTACTCCTCAACTATCTGTTTCCCTTTCCTACGCCTTGCCTCTTCTGCTCACATATCATAAGCATCTATCAATAATTTACTCACGGAATTCTATTCAACACATACTTCTATCTACCCTTCGTTTTACCCAAATCCGATTAACGGATTGAAAGTTATGCGATAATCAAGTAAACACCGAATATATAGACCGATAGTCAATTAACAAGTCACATGTAGCATATAATACATCACGTAATCAATGATATATTATTTATAAAGAAATCTCGGGTCATAAATAGGCTTTCTGGTATTTAAAATGATTTTTAAAACATTTTTCGGAATTAAAACCGGTCGTTGGATCAATTTCGGGTTAATGAACAGGGTTCGGTTGGCCCATTCTGGCTCCGAAATAATTTTTAGAATAATTATCGAGCCTTGGAAATAATTTAGAATAATATTTTAAAGCTCGAAACTATTTTTCAGAATTTTTAAATCATTTTTAAATAATTAATTCTAATTAAATAACTAATTAAAATCAATTAATAATTAATTAAATCAATTAATCAATTAATTTTTTGAATTAATTGACCAATTAATCAATTATAAATTAACTGAAATTAATTAACTAATTAATTTAGATTTATTTGTGAATTAAAAATAATTTTCAGAATTAAAATAATAATTTTTAGAATTTTCAGAAATTAAAAACTAATTTTTATAATAAAAATAAATAGGAAATATGATTTTTAAACATTTTATAAACAGGAATCCTAAATTTGCAAAGTCTGGAAACTACAGGGACCAAACTGCATCGTTTTCAAAAGTTGGGGTACCAAACTGTAATTTTCCAGCTCTTCGCCGGAAAACAGTCGGGTTCGCCGGAGAACACGTTCCCGGCGTCCTCACCCCACCAACACCTCCAGATCACATCTACACAACATCAGGAACACAACCATGCAATCAATTCATCCTAACAATCCCTGAGTTGGCCGGAATTTGGCCGTGAAGTTTTCCAGTTTCCGGCGAACATCGGAAAACTTCAAAACACAACTCCCTTCTCTACAGACCTCGTTGGTTCATGAAACTTATACGACTAGATTGCAAATTTCACAGAGAACACAACCCACTATAACACATCATCAATCTATCACAGAATAAGAAACCCCCAAATTTCAATTAAGAACATTCATACGGGTTATAAACCCTAATTTTGAAATTCGAAAATCAAACTCAAATTTGAATATATTATTGAACTCCAAATCAGACGTATGACATATGAAAATCATCAGGAAAACAAGCTCTACAACATGCAATCATCAAATCATATAAACAATCATCCGAACAAAAATTCATATTTTTAATAAAATAAATTCGAAAATAAATAAATTTTTAGAAAAATAACCTTGATTTCTGCAGTGAAACAAAGCTCAGAATCTGATAGAACACTTCAAATCCTTCGTTTTGGTTACTCAAGCTTTGAAAACAGAGATCGGTAACGCCTTCGTTTTGCTGTTTGATTCTTAGAACAGTTTTAAGAAATTAGGGCTTTTCTCTGAAAATTATATAATTAACTATCTGCAAATGATTTTGATACGAAATAAAATACGGTAAAAGGCTATTTATAATTATGGAAAATTTGTATCCCGTTGGATCATTCCGGATATAAAACGGTACGTTTATTTGTAAAAACTGATCCAAGCGGTATCGGTTTTCGGGATAATTATCCAAATCAGTACAATTTATACTGCGGTCTTGGTCTCAGCGCCTGGTTACACATATTACGAAGTGATAATTGGGATAGTTTAATAAAAAGCTCCCGTTTATCGAAAATACGGGTTTTATTGATTTACCGAAACGAATATTGTATCGAAAATGTTGCGCCGGGACCCGCGCAGGACAAATCGTAAGCCGGATCGAGAAAGTCGAAACATGGAAAATGCTCGGAATATTACAATTAGGTTAGGAAGGAGTTCTCGAAAGAGTTTCGGGTTCCAAAAACGTAACAACGGTTGACGTCGGTTGGTTCCCGTTTTTATAAAATAGATTTTAATTACCCGGAAAAAGATTTTAGAAATTTCATATGATTCTTATAAATCCATAAACCAACATAAAAATAATTAGGAAGATATGACAATTATCTATATTTTATTTTGGACATATAAAAATTAAAATACTCAATTAATATTATTTTTGAATATTCAAGTACAGATAACACTTAACAATTAACTCACAGAATAGATACTGGGCACACATAATAATATCAAAAATAATTACACGATATATCCCGGATATTACATCCTTCCCCCCTCAAAAGGATTCTGTCCTCAGAATCTCCTAAGAAAACAAATGAGGGTATTTTTCTCTCATATCATTTTCTAACTCCCAGGTTGACTCTTCAACCTTTGGGTTTCTCCACAATACTCTTACTAACTTTACCACTTTATTTCTCAATACTTTCTCTCTTGCCTCTAGAATCTCTATCGAACTCTCTACATATGATAAATCTGCCTGAAGCTCTATTGGCTCATATTCTATTACATGCCTGGAGTCTGGATTATATTTCTTGAGCATCGATACATGAAAAACATTGTGAATGTGCTCCATGTGCGGAGGTAACGCCAATTCGTAAGCTACTTTTCCAACGCGCTTTAGGATCTCAAAAGGTCTGACATATCTTGGGCTTAGCTTCCCTTTCTTTCCAAACCTCGTTAGTCCTTTCCAAGGTGATACTTTCAGTAATACCAAGCTTCCTTCTTCAAATTCCATGTCTTTCCTTGATTGGTCTGCATATTTCCTCTGACGATTTTGAGCGGCTATTAATCTTTTCTGGATAAGTTCAACAACTTCCTTTGTCTGCTGTACCAGTTCAGGTCCAAGTATCTTGCGTTCTCCTACTTCGTCCCAATATATGGGAGATCTATATTTGCGTCCATAAAGGGCTTCATAGGGTGGCATTCCAATGCTGGCATGATAACTGTTATTGTAAGCAAACTCTACAAGAGGTAAATGTTCGTCCCAACTTCCTTTGAAATCAATAGCACAAACACGTAACATATCCTCGATTGTCTGGATCGTTCTTTCACTTTGGCCATCCGTTTGGGGGTGATAAGCTGTACTCATATTCAGTCTTGTTCCCAAACATTCTTGAAAACTCTTCCAGAATCTTGAATTAAACTTTGGATCTCGATCAGATACGATAGACACTGGAACTCCATGACGAACTATAATTTCTTTTAGGTACATATGGACCAACTTGTCGAGCGAAAATCTTTCATTTATAGGCAGAAAATGAGCTGACTTGGTAAGTCAATCCACTATAACCCAAATGGCATCATGATTAGCCCTTGTCCTTGGTAATCCAACTATGAAATCCATGGTAATATGTTCCCACTTCCACTCTGGAATCTCCAATGGCTGTAGCAATCCGCTTGGTCTTTGATGCTCTGCTTTAACTCTCTGACAGGTATAACATTTGCTAACCCATTCCGCAATTTCCCTCTTCATATCTGGCCACCAATAATTCTTCTTTAAATCTCTGTACATTTTGGTACTCCCTGGATGGATGGAATATCTTGAACTATGTGCTTCTTGTAAAATTTCATTCTTTAACTCCGTCACTGGTGGAATCCAGATTCTAGATGAAAATCTCAAAATGCCTTGATCATCCTTTTGCGTGCATAATTCTTCACCTACCAAACGATTTATATCTTGATCTATTACATCTTTCTGACATTTCTTTATTTTCTCCAACAACTCCGGCTGGAAAGTCATACTGTACACTTTCGCTTCCTCAGGTTCACAAACTCTAACTTCCAATTCCAATTTCTGAAATTCCTTATATATATCCTCAGGTACTGATAACTCATTTAACTTTTCCTTCTGACTTAACGCGTCTGCCACCACGTTCGCCTTACCGGGATGATAATTAATCGAGCAATCATAATCCTTGATTAATTCTAACCATCTCCTTTGCCTCATATTAAGTTCCTTCTGGGTAAATATATATTTCAAACTTTTGTGATCCGTGAAAATCTAACACTTTTCTCCATACAAATAATGTCTCCAAATCTTCAAAGCAAAAACTATAGCTGCTAGCTCCAAGTCATGAGTAGGATACTTTTGTTCGTGTGGTTTCAATTGTCTTGACGCATACGCAATCACCTTTTCGTGCTGCATTAAAACACATCCTAATCCTTTATGAGAAGCATCACTATAAATTACGAAATTCCCTTGATCGTCTGGAAGTGACAAAACAGGTGCCGTGATTAATCTCTGCTTCAACTCCTGGAAACTTTCTTCGCACTTGTCGTTCCATATAAACTTTTCATTCTTTCGTGTAAGCTTTGTAATGGTGTGGTAATCCTTGAGAAATTCTGAACGAATCATCGATAATATCATGCCAATCCCAAGAAACTTCTTACCTCAGTGGGTGTTCTCGGTCTCTCCCAATTCGTAATTGCTTCGATCTTTGCCGGGTCCACTTTGATCCCTTCGTTACTGACTATGTGTCCTAAGAACTGAACTTCTCGTAGCCAAAACTCACACTTCGAGAATTTAGCATATAACTTCTTTTTCCTTAAAATCTCCAAAGCCGTTCTCACATGTTCCGCATGATCCTCTTCCATCTTTGAATAGATTAAAATATCGTCTATAAACATAATAACAAACTTATCCAAATACTCTTTGAAAATTCTATTCATCAGGTCCATAAACGCTGCTGGGGCGTTGGTCAATCCAAATGACATCACTAAAAACTCGTAATGTCCATACCTTGTTCTGAAAGCTGTCTTTGGTATATCTTCTGGTTTGATCTTCAGTTGATGATATCCCGATCTTAAATCAATTTTAGAGAAGTACTTGGCTCCCTTCAATTGGTCAAACAAATCATCGATTCTGGGTAACGGATACTTATTCTTGATTGTCAACTTGTTGAGCTCCCTGTAGTCGATGCACAGTCTCATGCTTCCATCTTTCTTCTTGACAATTAATACCGATGCACCCCACGGGGATACGCTGGGTCTGATTACTCCTTTCTCTAACAGCTCTTGTAATTGCTTTGCTAACTCTTTCATCTCAACGGGCGCCATTCTATATGGGGCCTTGGATACTGGTTCGGTTCCAGGTGCTAAGTCGATTGCAAATTCAATTTCTCTATCTGGAGGAAGTCCTGGCAATTCGTCGGGAAATACGTCTGGAAATTCATTCACTACTGGGATATCTTCAAGTTTTGCTGGCTCCTGACTTTTGTCAATCACGTATGCTACGAAATGCTCGCATCCTTGCCGTAGTAACTTCTTGGCTTGAATCATCGTTAAGAACTTCTTTACCTGCTTCTGTCCCTGGAACGTTACTATTCTTTCGTCTGGCGTTTTCACCATTACTTTCTTATTTCGACAATCTATCTGAGCATCATGCTTAGATAACAAATCCATCCCTAATATCACATCAAATTCTCCTAACTTAAATGGTATCAAATCTACACAAAACTTACTACCAAAAATCTCAACCTCATAATTCTCACAAACTTGATTCACAGCTACACGTTCTTGATTTGCTAACTCCACAGTCATTATTTCATTTAAGCACTCAACTGGACAATTTAATTTACTAACAAAATCTTGTGAAACAAATGATCGAGTTGCTCCCGAATCTATTAACACTTTGGCACATAAAGAGTTCACATTAAGCGTACCTACCACGACATCCGTATCCTGGATCGCATCCTTTTCTGACATATCAAAAACTCTAGTCCTCGGAGTCTCATTCACTGTTGGGGTAGATCCCATAATCCTCAATGCATTACTGACTGGGGCTGGTGTCTTGCAATCCCTGGCCATATGTCCTGGCTTCCCACATTTAAAGCATGTAAATCCAATGATTGGAACCTTCATTGATGGATTCCGGATAGGCTGATCCTTATTTGCTGGCTGATTTCGGCACTCCCTTGAATAGTGCCCTTTCTGGTTGCATTTAAAACATACCACATTCAACTTGTTACAAACTCCTCCATGCTTCTTTCCACAAACTTGATAATCTGGAAAAGTTAATCTCAACTGATTCGGCTGATTCACATTAGCTGGACGATTGCCCTGGCCTTCGTCTCCTGCATTTCGTCTCCTGAAATTAAAATATCTCCCTGGCTGAAACTTGCCCTTCTTAAAATTTGGAAACTTCCCTGTTTGTGACTGACCCTCACTTCCCTCAACTTTCCTTTTCTTGCTTTCCTTATCTTTCTGGAACATCTCACTCTCTGTCTCTGCGATCATAGCCTTCTGTACAACCCCGACATAGGTATCCAATTCAAAAATAGCTACCTTCCCCCTGATCCATGGCTTCAAGCCTTGCTGGAATCTCTTAGCTTTCTTTCTATCAGTATCAACATACGACGGCACATACCTTGACAATTCCTCAAACTTCCCCTCATAATCTGTTACCGACATATTCCCTTGCTTTAACTCTAAAAACTTCAGCTCCATTTGATCCTGAACAAACTGAGGAAAATACTTTTCTAAAAACAATTCCTTGAACCTTTCCCAACTAATAACATCTGTGACTTCCAATGTCTTCACCATTTCCCACCAATAGGTGGCCTCATTCTTCAGATAGTAACTTGCAAACTCAACCTTCTGTTCCTCTTTCACTTTCACTAAGGCAAATGCCTTTTCTATTTCCTTTAACCAAACATTTGCTTCAATTGGCTCTAAGGAACCCTTGAATTCTGGTGGGTTTATTGCCTAAAAAGTTTTGAAAGTTACCTGGGGATTGGTCTGTCTTTGTTGTTGTTGTGCCAGGTGAACTGTTTGTTGGGCCAAGATTTGAAGAATCTGGGCTATTGCTGGGTCTATGGGTCCTGGGTTCACATTCTGGGTTGTATCATCTTGGTTATTATTGTTGTTGGTTTCTTCATTCTGGGTGTTGGTGCGGGTATTTCTTCTAGGAGGCATTCTCTGTAAAGAATCAATCAACTTATTTAGCTTTTGAATCAATCTTTTACATAAAAGAATAGTTTTGCAAAATAGAAATATTTCTTTTTGAAAATAGTTGTGACTAAATAAATTGCATGCTTCTTTACAGAATATAAACAGTTATGGGAAACAGGGCACATGGTATCACAGGGTATAACTGGTGCAATAAATAAGATAAGGTAAAACATGTGCGATAAAGTAAATGACAGTGTTGGAAAGGAAAAAGGTACTGATATATATAGATCAAAAGTTTTAGGGAAGTACAAGCGTAAAGATGCTTCGAAAGTCAAAGCAAAAAGGGTACAACAACCTACTCACTAGTCAACATCGCTAGTCTATAAATACAACTCAAAAGTCTTCTGATACACACTACACACTACTGTCCATACTACATAACCATACAACACTGCTCAGTATCTCCATCTCTGAATCTCTAACTCAGCTCTAAGGAAACTCTGGTCCTGCCAGCCTCTCAAAGTCCTCCATCACCTCAGTAGCCCAGCCCATCAGTGCATCAGGGCCTCTGCCAGGTAGTGTAGCTCCATATAGCCTAGCCTCAAGAACCCTCCGTGTCATATGAATCTCCTCTCGAAGCTCCCTCACACCACGATCAACATCTGTAGTCCTGATGATATGCTGTAACTCTCTGATCTGAGCCAACAAGGAATCACGCTCCAATAGAAGAGCCTCATACCGGTAATAAGGAACTGGGGGCAATGTAGACTTGAATGGGGCACTCGCTACTGAATGCCCAGTGGAATCTGAATTAGCTGGTGGGGGTCCTCTGACAGGTGGCCTCATGCCTGGAGGTGGAATAGCCTGCAATGGTACGGGCTGCAACACCGGTGGAGGTAGAATAGCCAATGCTGGTGGAATAACAGGTCGTGGATCCGATGCTGGTGCTCCAACTGAAGGCTCTGAGTGATCAGCTGATACGGGAATAAAAGAGTCGGCCATCTCTGCTATCTGAAATTATATCGTAATATAAGAATCTCGTACCACGACGCAAACTATACTAATACCGGTTATACCATAACACTCAACCTCTCGACGTTCTATCATCCTATACCTTACTTCTAATCCTAACCCTCTACCCATTCCCGTTAACCTAGGCTTGTGTCAGTGACTTATAACCTGTAGCTCTGATACCAAACCTGTGGCGCCCTCCAAACCCGGGTCAGAAGTTTGGGGTCCACACAAACACCTTAATTATAACATGCTTATAACAATAATAAAGATAATAATAATAATATATGCAATGACCCTACTTACCAATCACCACGGACCGCAACAGGTTAAAGTATGCACACAAGCCAAACACACTAATATATTACAAACCGTTCAAATCCCAACTATTTCAAATTCAAGCTGAGTATTAAACATTATTACAAACTTTTACAAACTTAAATTATTCCAAAAGAAGCCTACTAGCTCAGCTTTCTCAACCTGAACCCCTAGCTCTCGCGCTAAACTGGGGATCCTCTTTACCAACTGGTTCCTTTTTAACTGGAAAGAATATAAACAACATCGCACAAATGAGCTAACTAGCTCAGCAAGTCACAATGACAAAACTGAGAATAATGATCATCAGGTGAATATGTTTATGATATCAAGTGAACAATGGATTATGATTTAGAATTGGATATTATACTTTTAATTTAAAAACCAAGGTTAGGCTGCTGATCAGTCACGCACTAACCTCGAGCAAGGCACACAACATTGCTCTAACTACTGGATCCAAGGCACACATTGGCCTAACTTGACCATTATATGGTCTGACCATGAATCTGGTCTATAATTTTATAAAAACAATCCAATTCTAACATAATAACAGAATATGCAATAATAAACAATAACCAAAATCATTAACAACAATAAATGTTTAACAATGAAAGGGTTTAAATCCTTGTAAGGATCAACAAGGTACTTTTAAAGCTTGAATGCTGGGTAATGAAAGAATTGGATAACAAAGGAAACAACATTTCAGAGTTTCAAGGATTTGGTCTTTCAAAGCATAAGATATCATGGATTGAGTATATAATAATTCAGTTCAGTGTCTGGTATTTAGTTTGTATGTATTTGTGGAGTAGTATCGTAGATTTGTGGTTCTTTTTTGGGTATACAATAATCAATGTATTAGAAAGAATATGGTTCATAGCTCAAGAACAATAACTGAAATCAGGATTTAGGTTTCCGTGCTTCAATGCACTTGCAATGTCAACAAGACTATCAAGAATTACAATATCTCGAGAAAGTTCAGAACACTTGCCTGATATTAGCTTACTATCCTGCACTTGCTTTCAATCACAATCGTCTTACTCCTCAACTACCTGTTTCCCTTTCCTACGCCTTGCCTCTTCTGCTCACATATCATAAGCATCTATCAATAATTTACTCACGGAATTCTATTCAACACATACTTCTATCTACCCTTCGTTTTACCCAAATCCGATTAACGGATTGAAAGTTATGCGATAATCAAGTAAACACTGAATATATAGACCGATAGTCAATTAACAAGTCACATGTAGCACATAATACATCACGTAATCAATGATATATTATTTATAAAGAAATCTCGGGTCATAAATAGGCTTTCTGGTATTTAAAATGATTTTTAAAACATTTTTCGGAATTAAAACGGGTCGTTTGATCAATTTCGGGTTAATAAACAGGGTTCGGTTGGCCCATTCTGGCTCCGAAATAATTTTTAGAATAATTATCGAGCCTTGGAAATAATTTAGAATAATATTTTAAAGCTCGAAACTATTTTTCAGAATTTTTAAATCATTTTTAAATAATTAATTCTAATTAAATAACTAATTAAAATCAATTAATAATTAATTAAATCAATTAATCAATTAATTTTTTGAATTAATTGACCAATTAATCAATTATAAATTAACTGAAATTAATTAACTAATTAATTTAGATTTATTTGTGAATTAAAAATAATTTTCAGAATTAAAATAATAATTTTTAGAATTTTCAGAAATTAAAAACTAATTTTTATAATAAAAATAAATAGAAAATATGATTTTTAAACATTTTATAAACAGGAATCCTAAATTTGCAAAGTCTGGAAACTACAGGGACCAAACTGCATCGTTTTCAAAAGTTGGGGTACCAAACTGTAATTTTCCAGCTCTTGGCCGGAAAACAGTCGGGTTCGCCGGAGAACACGTTCCCGGCGTCCTCACCCCACCAACACCTCCAGATCGCATCTACACAACATCAGGAACACAACCATGCAATCAATTCATCCTAACAATCCCTGAGTTGGCCGGAATTTGGCCGTGAAGTTTTCCAGTTTCCGGCGAACATCGGAAAACTTCAAAACACAACTCCCTTCTCTACAGACCTCGTTGGTTCATGAAACTTATACGACTAGATTGCAAATTTCACAGAGAACACAACCCACTATAACACATCATCAATCTATCACAGAATAAGAAACCCCCAAATTTCAATTAAGAACATTCATACGGGTTATAAACCCTAATTTTGAAATTCGAAAATCAAACTCAAATTTGAACATGTTATTGAACTCCAAATCAGACGTATGACATATGAAAATCATCAGGAAAACAAGCTCTACAACATGCAATCATCAAATCATACAAACAATCATCCGAACAAAAATTCATATTTTTAATAAAATAAATTCGAAAATAAATAAATTTTTAGAAAAATAACCTTGATTTCTGTAGTGAAACAAAGCTCAGAATCTGATAGAACACTTCAAATCCTTCGTTTTGGTTACTCAAGCTTTGAAAACAGAGATCGGTAACGCCTTCGTTTTGCTGTTTGATTCTTAGAACAGTTTTAAGAAATTAGGGCTTTTCTCTGAAAATTATATAATTAACTATCTGCAAATGATTTTGATACGAAATAAAATACGGTAAAAGGCTATTTATAATTATGGAAAATTTGTATCCCGTTGGATCATTCCGGATATAAAACGGTACGTTTATTTGTAAAAACTGATCCAAACGGTATCGGTTTTCGGGATAATTATCCAAATCAGTACAATTTGTACTGCGGTCTTGGTCTCAGCGCCTGGTTACACATATTACGAAGTGATAATTGGGATAGTTTAATAAAAAGCTCCCGTTTATCGAAAATACGGGTTTTATTGATTTACCGAAATGAATATTGTATCGAAAATGTTGCGCCGGGACCCGCGCAGGACAAATCGTAAGCCGGATCGAGAAAGTCGAAACATGGAAAATGCTCGGAATATTACAATTAGGTTAGGAAGGAGTTCTCGAAAGAGTTTCGGGTTCCAAAAATGTAACAACGGTTGACGTCGGTTGGTTCCCGTTTTTATAAAATAGATTTTAGTTACCCGGAAAAAGATTTTAGAAATTTCATATGATTCTTATAAATCCATAAACCAACATAACAATAATTAGGAAGATATGACAATTATCTATATTTTATTTTGGACATATAAAAATTAAAATACTCAATTAATATTATTTTTGAATATTCAAGTACAGATAACACTTAACAATTAACTCACAGAATAGATACTGGGCACACATAATAATATCAAAAATAATTACACGATATATCCCGGATATTACACCGATGAGCCATTGAGTGTCCCTTTCCGATAAAATGTCTCCTAAGACACCTGAGGAAAGAGAGCGTATGAGTAAGATTCCTTATGCTTCAGCAATAGGATCTATCATGTATGCGATGTTGTGTACAAGGTCTGATGTTGCTTATTTAATTAGTGTGACGAGCAGATATCAGTCCAATCTAGGTGAAGACCACTGGAAAGCAGTGAAAAACATCCTTAAGTACTTGCGAAGGACTCAGGATATTTTTCTTGTTTTTGGTGGTGAATCTAAGTTGAAAATAGAGGAGATTTCAACGTCGAGAGAGTTGACACACATAACAACGTAGCAGATCCACTCACAAAGCCACTTTCTCAAAGTCACTTTGATCGTCATAAAGATAAGATGGGTATTAGATACCAGAGTGATTGGCTTTAGTACAAGTGGGAGATTGAAAGAGATATGTCCTAAGTCCAATCATGTATGAGGATTTAGGAATAACTTTTATGTAATCTGTTTTGATTTCATTGATATTAATAAAAGACTTGTTTTGTTTTTATTGCGGGCTCTATCTATTTAAATGCTTAAATAAGATATACCACAGTTTAGAGTAAAGCTTTTTATGGATTGTGATGAGATCATAATAATGAGACCTAAAAGATGATAACTCTAAACTTAAATAGTTCCTGGTCGTAGGATTACTAACTGGTAATTAATAATCCACAAAGATCGGTACATACTATGCTTGCTTCATTATGAAGGATGTCTGTTCTCATAGACATTTGTGTGGTGACACTATAGCTAGTATGTAGGTTCTTATTATAGAATAAGTTTACCGAACATGACTCACACAGCTGAACAACTGATGGAGTTCACTCACGTATCAGCAGTTGTTCACATAGTGATAGTTGTACAAGTATCCTTAGACTTGAGGTCATCATAGTCATCTTGTGTACACTGAACTATGCTTTGGTTTAGTTCTTAGTCTCAAGGGACAATTATAAGGGCTCTACTGGGTATATGAATTTGTACATAAAGATAGTGTATGATCAATAAAAGATCTACCCCTTCCAGTGTAGGAATAGAATGTTCAATGCTGATCCACTTATGTTAGTTGAGGAATCTCTGGCCAGAGTGAATGAAATTAGAAAGGAGTTTCTAATTTACATTAAATAGAACTAAGCATAGTGAATGAGAAAGAAAGTGATTAAATAAGATAGGCTTGACACAAGTTCCATGCCTTGTATTTAATCGTGATATTGCAGGGTAGAAGGAATTAATTGTACGGTAACTACTCACTGAATAGGTTCTTGGTATTCTAAGCAGTGAATTAGTATTATCCGGATAGTCGCGAGATATGCTGAGAAATATCCCTCACGATGTAGAATAAATATGATTAATTAATTAATCATATTTAATGAATTAGAGAATTTATATAAATAATGATAAAATAGTTTTATTATTATTTATTTCTACTACCGGCTTAATATTGAACCTACAGGGTCACACCATAAAAGAGAATGATTTAATGGTGGAGAAATTAATTAATAATGGCTGATAATTATTTATTTATGAAATAAATAATTAATTGGCAAATTTAATAATTGATTAAATGAGATTTAATTGATTATAAATTAATTAAGAAAAAGTTCTTAATATTATTAATTAAGAATTTAATTTTTGGAAATTAAATCAAGTGAGAGAATTATTTCTAAAGTGTTTAGAAAAAGGATTAATAATTAAAAGGTGTTTTAATTATTAGTGAGAATAATAAAGGGTTAATAATAATAATATTTTATGAGAAAATTTTCAGCTGAAAATTTTGCCTATAAATATACTATTATAGACCCTATTTTTGCCTAAACCAAAAAGATTTACAAAACCCTAATTCTCTCCATCTCCTCCTCCTTCATTACATCGTTTTCTTGGTGGATACCGGTGGAGTGCTTCACACTTGAGGAGCAGCTGCTAAGGATCTCCGTTCATCATTTTTGGATCGCCATTAAAGACCTCTATCTTTCCATTAACGTAAAGCTTCTTACGGTAAACATACTGAACTACAAATTAAATATTATTTTTCGCATGGATCCTGCAGAGGGTTTCGTTTTTTTTATGATTTAAATTTACGTTTTCGTTGCGTTTATGTGCTAAAAACCCTTCAAGTCTGTGACCGAAAATTGCAACACAGAATCGGGAAATCAAGGCAACACCACACAATATCATCACTCAAGTCCAATATATACAAATACATATGTCCATATGTATATAAGCAATCAAGCAAAACGGAACCAGACAATCAGAACCCACCAGAGTTGGCCAGCGGCGAATCGGAAAGGCGGGCGATGGCGAAACACAAGACACAACCATGGGAAGGATGAAGAAACAACAGGAAGAGGGCAGTGAGCTGTAGAATAGGGGAATCAATTATGCCGAGAAAAAGAAGAGATATTAATCTTCTTTCCCCCCTGTATCTGCGAGTGTGTGAGTGTTGTGTTTTTGTGTTTTTTTAACGAGTGAGAGATGCTGCAAAAGAAACATTACACGTGTCCTTTTGAGTTACTAAAAACTGACACGCATGTTTTAAGATAAATACGATAATTTAAAGGTCTATTTTCGGCCCTCGAATTCGAAATTAATGAACCGAGATGCGTATAAAACAATTTCAGAAAATTACAAAATTAGCCATAAAATGTTAGAAATATCCTGAAGTAAATGAAAACGGAATTTTCGTAATTTTAAAACAGTTTCTGAAACACCACTTATCCCCGCTTTTATCGATTAAACGAATCTACGTGCGGGTGAAATTAATCCCAAAAATTTTCAAAATAATTTTAAAATTCTCGGAATATTTCAAACTTAAATAAATAGGAGTTTCATAATTTTTAAAGAATTCTGGAATTAAATAAAGATTTTAAAAATAAATGCGATCAGTAATCATACAGGGCTAAATAATTGATGAAATATTTATTTCTAAATTTTATAAAATCCCAAAAATAATTATTGTAATTATAAAACCATAAAAACAATTTTAGAGACAATCTAAGTATTTATGCAAAATAAATTTGCATTAAATCCACTTTTTAATATGAAACAAAAACAATACAGCTCAATAATTAATTACGAGAACAACCCTGTACACCACAAATCACCCGTAGATAATAATAAAACAACACATAGTTAACATAATCTATACACATAATTTATTTATTTAATAATTCCATAAACACACATTTAAATAATATGAAAATATACGAGTCGTTACATCCTTCCCCTAAAAATTTTATGTCCTCAGAATCTGATCTAACTAAATAAGTGAGGATATTTGTCAAGCATAATTGACTCTAATTCCCAAGTAGACTCTTCTACTCGAGGACTTATTCAAGCATACTTACTATAGTTATGAAATCATTCACGAGGTCTCGATCTAGGTTCTAAATTGGTTCGTACACACGGTCTTGATTCAATTCAAGGATATATTCTTTTGGTATAAAGACGTTAAAACATGCTACGAGTATGCTGCAGCTCTGGCAATAACGCTACCTCATAGACGACTTTACCTAATTTTCTCAGTATCTTAAACGGTCCACTATATCTAGGACTCAGCTACCCTTTGGTTCGAACCTAATCAACCCTTCTCAAGGTAACACCTTTCATAATACCACCGATCCTATTTCTATCCTTCAGACTCTTTTGATACAAGTCCGCGTTCTTTGTCTGAATCAACACCACTGCATCTTCAATTTACGGCACTAACTTAAGACTTAACAACTTCTTTTCTCTTACCTTATTTCAGTAAAATGGGGTTCTATGCTTACATCCAAACAAAGCTTCGTAGGGTATCATTCCCACACTAGCATAATAAATTCCCTTATCTAAATCCTCCTCTCACCTTTACCATTTGTTTGGAGATGGTAAGTGGTACTCATATTTCACTCAATCCCCAAGTATTCCTGGAACTTCGTCCAAAACTTCAAGTTAAACCTCGGGTCTCGATCAGTCACAATTAAAACAGGGACTCCATGCTTTGTCACAATTTCACTCAAATACAGCTTCTTTAGCTTATCCAAGGGTATCTTTCATTAATTGGAAGGAAACATGCGGACTTCGTCAACTTATCAACAATTACCCAAAAGTTCTCTGTCAGGTCTTGATACGCCCGAGTGCTGCCAGGTGAATAGAATCCTAGAATTGTGGGCTTCCCTTTATATTTTACTCTTCAGCTTAGTTACATTGAAATTCGTGCTCTAGCGGAAAAATCCAAACATACCTCTACTGTCCTTTTGGGTGTAACTTTCCTTTCCATTTAAACTATCCAATTCTTGATTCATAATTTCCTCTTAACATTGCTTGATTCCTCCCATTTATTCTGATTGAAAAGTGATCTCATACAATTACTCCTATTACCTCCAGGTACTTGAACTTCAATTTTTAACTTCTCCCATTCTTCTGCTAACTTTTCAATAATCTTTATAATATTCAATTTTTTCTTCCTACTCAAGGCATCTGACATTATATTGGCTTATCCTGGATGTAATTAATAGAACAATCATAATCCTTCATCAATTTCAATTTAGAATTCATACTTTAAAACTTAGCATACAATTGCTGCTCTTCCAACCTTTTTGTAGGGAAATCTTCAGGTGTTCAATTTGATCTTCCCTAGTCCTGAAGGGACGAGGATATTATCAATAAATACAATTACAACTTACCTGAACACTCCTTATACACTATGTCCATATAATCCCATAGACGACTGTTGCATTTATCAATCCAAATAACATCACCGAAAACTCGTAATGTCTATATCTTATTCTGAACAAGGTCTTTAGTATGACCTCAGGCTTAACCCTTAGCTAACGGTAACCTGCTCAGGGTGAATCCTATAAATAATCCACTCTATGCAAGGGTTATCTATTCCCATTCGTCAACTTTTTAAACTTCTGATAATCAATACATAACTGCATACATTCATCCTTTTCTTCTTTTCTATAAACCACATTAGTGCACAACATAGAATACACCTTGTCTCATTATTCCACCATCCCACAATCTTAGAGTTTCCTTAACTATTTGCTAGGTCACACACACACTGTAGAAGGGGGTTGAATACAGTATATAGTACAATCAAATCGAATTAAGAATACAAGTATGTAACAAATAATAATCTTATTAATAAAATAGTATTGTAATGAAACCGTCCTCTCTCAGTGATGAACAAATATCACGAGAGCTGCTAGGGTTACAATGAATAATATTCTCGATAATGATAACACTTCTAGTGTAAACCCTATGCTGTGTTTATATAGACATACAGTTACAAGATAATCTTCTAATTGATATCGAATATAATTTTATATACTAAAATATATCAATTAGTTATCTTTTCCTCCAAGTCTTCTATTCTTCATAGAATTCTTCTCCATGCATATCTCTTCTTATTTTAGTCTTGATCTTCTTTCCTTTCAATCAGCCGCTTTACTTATCTGAAAGTCTTCTTAAGTCCTGATATTATCTTCTGATAAATATCTTCTGATATCTTAAGTTTTGATAACTTAAGTTCTGATATCTTAAGCTCTGACTTCAGTATAAGTACCGATTTCCAGTTAAATCCTGATTTGTCCTGTTAGTCAAGATCTGAAAACTAAACACAAATCATTATTAGACATGACATCACAAATATATCTAACAATCTCCCCCAACTTGTAAATTAGCATAATATACAAGTTCTATTGATATTTGATGATGTCAAAAACATTAAGTACAAATGCATATAAAAATTTGACTAGATAACTACAACTCACAGTCCTTGTAGCTTTTACCATCCTTAAAGTCTAATATCAGCTTTAGCCTGTATATCCTTCAAAATTTAACAGTTGTAGTCCTTGACTTGGCTTCAGTGTTTGATCTCTTGAATGTCAGGAGTTGTTCTGAGATAATTCTTCAAAAGAGTTCTCTCAGCATATTCAAGTTCATTTATCATCCTCTTTTTAGCATCTTTAAGTTCAACTGTATCTTCTCCTGTCTGAAAGATAGCAGCCCTGAGATCATTAATCTTTGCTTTCCTTATTTTCTGATCCAGTCTGATCAGATAAGCTTTTCCAGACTCCAGATTAAATTCAACACCCTTAATACCCAGAAAAGTAGTGATCTTAGCAGTATTAGGCTTCATCTCAACTAAATCGCCATTATGATCTCTGTACTTAGGATAGTATGGCCTGTCAGACTTTACAGAGTAGAGTTTCTTCTGTCTCTCAATATTAGTCCTTAAGTATCTGGCAGCACCATCTGTTGATCTGTTTTTCACTTAAAGTAGAAATAACACATGTTACAGTTCTTCATAATACTTCAACCGAATTGCATCCTTTCTTATCTGGAATACTCTCCAATCTGTCATAAAATAAAGCATTATTTCTTCTTTCAGCTTGGAGTTATAAACCATATGTACAGATTCCAATTGATTTAGTCTTTCTGAAGTTGTTCCTACTCCTGGTTCAGAAAGATATGTAGGATCCAAGGTAGAGTTGTTTACTCTTTTCTCATCAGCATTACCCAATCCTGTTTTATCTCTAGCTTCCTTCCCTTGAAGTAATCTACCCTTAAAAACATTTGTTGAAGTCTTCATAGGTTGAGCAGATTGTTGAGCTTTAGTAAACCCAGGTAGTAGAAATTTTGAAGGTTTAACATGAGCAATGTCAGAGGCTTCCTTTTCTTCTGATGTCAAGACAACTTAAGCTCTGTAAGAGGTTGCTTGCTTCATTGTAATATCAGAATTTACTAAGTCCTGATCTTGAACAACATGAGCTCTGTCAGAGGTTGTTTGAATATTCTTCTTCTTCTTCAAAATCAGACTAGTATCTTCATCAAATTTTGCTTCCAGATCCATGGTTGGCATATATATCTTTACAGATTCATCAATTTTTGCCTTACCCTTGAATACATGTGATTTGGACTTGGCCTTAGATGCCTCAGTATTTGTTCTCTCTTTGATCACAATGCCTTTAGGCTTAGGTGGTTTCTTTGCAATGACTTGAGCTTTGGACTTTGACTTAGATTTATCATTTTTAGCTTTCAGTCTAATCTCTTCTTCCTTCAGACTTTCAATATCCATGCTTGGATTATCCTTTAGAAACAGCCTTTTGGAGATCTCTTCATCAAGTTTCAGAGTTTGTTCACTAGAACTTATCCTTTTACCAGTATCAGAACTTGTTCTTTGACTTGTAGTTCTGGCTTTGCTTGATAAAGAACCCCTGCCTTGACTTAGACCTCTACTCCTTTCAGAGTTTCCCTGGTCTTCATTATCATCATCCTTACCCTTTAGTGGTTGATCAAATTTGCATTTGGACTTAATCACTTTCGCCCCCTTTTTGGCATCTTCTGGTAGAAGCAGGGAGACAAGCAATTCCACAAAGTTTTGGATTTCATTGAGTTGGTTTTGTTGAGCAGCTTGATTCTTCAAAATATCAAATATTTGAGCTTGCTGCTTTTCTTGAGTCTTTTCTATATACTCAATGCGGTCAAAGGCTGGCTTGAAAAACCTTTTCTTGTCCAATTTGACATTCATGTCTTGCTGAATCAGTGTTTCTTGAATTTTGTTCACCTTGGCTTGAGTTATTGAGTGTTGACCTTGAAGGTTCCTGGTACTCAATTCAGTGACTCTGAGCTGTGCTTTGAAGTCATCATTCACCAGCATCTCATCAGCTTTAGCCAGGTGCTCAGCAAGAATATTTGCAGTAGGAACAAAATCAACTTTGTTCCACTCCTTGATCCATTCCCTTCCTCTATTAGTTTCACTCCAAGGTACTGGTGTATCCTCTCTCACAAACTTCTTAATCAAATCATCTTTATCAACAGTTTGTAGAGGTGCATGTCCTGAAGGACCAGCTGCATCAGCATTTTCATTTGTAGCAGTTTCTCCAGTATTGTCAACATTTATTTCAACAGAACTTGCAGAATCTTCAGTATCAGCATCTTGTGATAGAATAATTCCATGTGAAGCATTAGAAGATTCATCTGCATTGACATCAGTATCTAGCAGTGGAGTTGCTGGTGAAGTGTGTTGAGAAATGGTTGGAGCTTCCAAGTACAGAACCTCAGGCACATTCAAGTTGTGAATATCTATTTCAGCACTTGTACCTGGAGTATTAGCATGTACTTGAACAATGATAGGAGACTCATGAGGTGTATGCATGTGTTCTTGTGTATTCTCTGGCTCTTGAATTGGAGATTTGTGAGCTTCAGTAAAGTCTGGTTCAGTAGTGGGAAGAGATTCAATCACAATTGGGTCTTTTGAGATCAGAGATTCCTGACCTCCTTCCTCAACTGCTGCTTCCATTCCTTCTTCAGAGATTGATGATTCTACAACCCTCCTTGCTCTTTTCTTTTTAAGTCTCTTAGCTGATGGAGAGACTCTGGGAGTGTGATCATCAGAGTTTAGCTTTCTAAGCCTTTTCAGGGGCCTAGAACTCCCATTTTCTTGAGCTTTCTGAGAAGAGACCTTCTCAGCTACTTCAGCAACAGGTTCTGATGGTTGAACCTGTACCTCATCATCAGACTCATCTCTGAAAATCATCTTCCTTCTTTTCTGTTGTGACTGAGGTATTGTCTTAGTCCTCTTTGCTCTAGAAGAAGAAAGCTTCACTTGATTATGTGCTGATGATTGTGGTTGTTGTGTTTGGTTAATGCTGGGTTCTGATGGCTGTTGTGTGTTGGTGTGTTGGACATCAGGATATAGCAATGAATAGGTATCAAAATCAGCATTTACCAGAGCTTGCTTTACTGATAAAGGAATTCTAAGAGGTCTCAAAACTCCCTTCTTGTTGTCAGCAGTCAAAAGATCAGTAAAAGCCCTCTTAGCTAATCTAAACGGTTATATCTGTTCACTTGCTAATTGTGGTTCTTCTGAAGTACAATGACTGTAGATTAACTGACAGAACATAGCAAAGTAAACTACATTCCTGTCCTCTTTCATTCTATCTCCTATAAAATATAACATAGTCTTTGCGTAATCAAAATGAGACTGGTTTAATAGTGCATACCCAATTTGTTGTGTCAGAATAGGAATGGCATCAAAATTTGAGCACTTGTTGGAAAACGTCTTCGTGATGCAATCGAAGAAGAAGCTCCATTCCTTTCAAATATATGGGCGTTTGAGTTGACCCAACTTAGCCAAACTATGTTCATACCCAAGATTAGCCATCATTTGCTGTAGCAATGGCTCCTCAACAGCTGAACTGAATTGACAGTTTTCAGGTAGGTGTAGAGCTTTTCGAACTATTGCTGGAGTAACAACATACTTAACCTCCTTTGCTGTAAACACGATGCTTGGAGTCCCATTCTTACCACCATCATCATAAAGTCCTGTACGCCAAAACGTCAGAACTTGAGTTCCAGATAAATAGGATGGTTGCGTCAAAGCGAACCCAATCTCAATATGAGATAAGAAATCCTAAATAAAATGAAGTTCCGAAGGAGCTTCACTCTTAGTGAGAATGGCAGCATAGTTGTTGGGGACGAACTTTGCTCCATTAAAGATTATATCCTTGGGTGCCATTGAAAATGAGTGAGAATTTAGAGTGCCTGAAAGGTGTTTGATAAAATGTCTGTATAGAAAACCGTCAGAGAATGTGAGAAAATAAGAAAAAAGAGAGAGAGTATAGAATACAAAAGTAGATAAAAGATTTAAAATCTTTTCTCTCTTTTACTTATACACGCCACTTGACAACAGTTATTGAGAAGTGGAACAGACTGTACACATGTCAGCCATGCAGTAGTTAAGACAAAGTTAATGGGCACGGGAAATAAGTAATGATTACTATGCACATGCAGTTTTTCAAAAAAAACTGTTCCCACTAAACAAATGATTATTACTGTCTTTATCTCACATAAACCAATATTCTGATAAAATATAACCGTTCAAGTATTGACCTAAAAATAAATCAAGGAAATAAATACTGCCACCTCAGCATCAGAACTTGATTATTATCAGAATTTAAAAGTCATCAGAATATGGCTTATGTACTCAAAAAGTGAATGTTTATTTCTGTAATTCTTCACACAAATTGTGATATGGTTTCCTCAGAACTTAATCATCAGAACTTCCATCAGAACTTGTCCTCAGAATTTATGCAACTAACACTTAAACTGTTCATCTAAAACAACATTGATCACCACAGTAGTTTTCATCATTCATATGGAGTGTGAGAGTGTGCTTTAAGCTAAATATCAGACAAAGAGAATTGTCTGATTCACTTCAGTACATCTTAGAAATAAGGCATAACTAAGAACTTTGCTCAAAATCTGTCATTAGTATGAAGTCTACTATTGAATGAGTTCATGCATGAGTCCACCTCAACTGTTTTGTGCTCATGTTATGCATCTTTTGAAATTTCTTTTTACAGTGGCTTCTCAGTGTAAGTGAGTCACGACTGCTTATCAGAATTTATGCTGTTATCAGAGTATTTCTCTAGTAATCAGAGAATGTGAAAAGTCACCAAGAAAATTTTATTTTGCTTTTCTAATGCATATTACTTAATACCAGCAATGCATTTGGGTCTTCCCTTCCACATATATTTTTCTCTAGATCTCAAAGGAGTACCTGATATTTATTTCTTTTCTTTACTTTTTCTTTTGATAAGTGAGGCTTATCAGCACTTAGTACATCCATAAGATTTACAAACATCAGAACTTAACAGATAAGAAGCACCATTCTAGTTTTTGACTTAGTAATAGAATACACAAAGTAAACCTAACCAAGCTCAATATCAAAATTTGCTTATGTTAAAAGATTTCCACATAAATAATTACTTCAAACATGGGATCATCAGTATATTAGAGACTACTAGGTCAGCATCTAGCACAGTTATCCTCATTGGATTGAATAGTCACAGAAACATTCATATCACTATCAGAGTTTAGAAATTCACATCAGACAACAATCAACACTTAGGTAAATTTTAATTTAAGCATAAATTACATAAGGATAGTAATATCTGTAAATACTGATTATAAAGTCTGATGTATCAGAACATAAACTAAGCAGATTTAGAGAAAGAACCTGAAACCATTCCAAGTTCATTTACCAATCTTGTAAAAGTAGCTTCACATAGTGATTTTGTGAAGATATCTTCTAGTTGTTGATCTGTTGGAATAAAATGCAATTCCACTGTACCTTCCATCACATGATCCCTTATGAAGTGGTACCTAATGCTGATGTGCTTTGTCATTGAGTGTTGAACTGGATGTCATAGCAATAGCACTTTGATTATCACAGTAAATAGGGATTTTAGAAAATTCTAACCCATAATCCAGTAACTGATTCTTTATCCAAAGAATCTGTGCACAACAGCTTCCTGCAGCAATGTACTCTGCCTCTACAGTTGATGTGGAAATTGACTTTTGTTTCTTGCTAAACCAAGAAACTAATCTGCCTCCAAGAAATTGACAGCTTCCACTTGTGCTTTTCTTGTCAATTTTGCACCCTGCAAAATCTGCATCTGAGTAACCTATTAGCTTAAAGTCTGATTCCCTAGGATACAACAATCCTAGATCAGATGTACCCTTAAGGTACTTGAAAATTCTTTTCACAGCTGTTAAGTGAGGTTCTCTTGGATCTGCTTGAAATCTTGCACAAAGACAGGTAGCATACATAATATCAGGTCTACTTGCAGTTAGATAGAGTAGTGAGCCAATCATACCTCTACAATCAGTAATATCTACTGATGTACCAGTATCCTTATCCAATTTTGTTGCAGTGGCCATGGAAGTGGATGCACTTGAACAGTCTTGCATTCCAAATTTCTTCAACAGATTTCTGGTGTACTTAGATTGACAAATAAAAGTTCCTTCTTCATTCTGCTTGACTTGAAGGCCCAGAAAATAGCTAAGTTCTCCCATCATACTCATTTGATAACTTGACTGCATTAGTTTGGCAAACCTTTTACAAAGTCTGTCATTTGTAGAACCAAAAATGATATCATCAACATATATCTGCACCAAAAGTAAGTTATTTCCATGCTTGAGATATAATAAAGTTTTATCAATAGTCCCTCTGTTAAATCCACTTTCCAGAAGAAACTGAGCTAATGTCTCATACCTTGCCCTTGGAGCTTGATTAAGGCCATAAAGTGCTTTATCAAGTCTGTAAACATGATTAGGAAACTTTGAATCTACAAAACCTAGAGGTTGTTTAACATATACTTCTTCTTCCAATTCTCCATTAAGAAAAGCACTTTTTACATCCATTTGAAAGACTGTAAACTTTTTATGAGCAGCATAATCCAGAAATATCCTTATGGCTTCCAATCTAGCAACTGGTGCAAATGTTTCATCATAATCAATTCCCTCATGTTGAGAGTATCCTTTTGCAACCAACCTTGCTTTATTTCTTGTAATTATGCCATCACTATCAGTTTTATTTCTGAACATCCACTTTGTACCAACAACAGATCTATTCTTTTATCTTGGCACTAGGGTCCGGACTTTATTTCTTTCTAATTCATTTAACTCTTCTTGCATTGCTTGCACCCAATCAGCATCTTGAAGAGCTTCTTCCACTTTCTTTGGTTCAGTCTGAGAAAGAAAAGAATGATAGAGACATTCATTTGATGTTATTGTTCTAGTTCTAACACCTGCTTCAGGATTTCCAATAATCAAGTCAGGAGTATGTGTTTTAGTCCACTTCCTTGCAGATGAAAGGTGATCTCTAGAACTGGATGCTCCCCCATGATCCATGCTGTCTCCATCAACATTTTCTGATGCTCCCCCTGAAATTATGCTCTCTGAGTTGGATTCTTATGAATTTGAGTTTCCAGAATTATCAGAACTTGGCCCATCAGAATTTGATGAATCAGAACTTGAAGAGTCTGTTCTAGGTTCTGATGCTTCTTGAGATGTGGTTGGATCTTCAATATGCTCCCCCTGCACAGGTGCATTTTCCTTTGGTGTAGTCACCACAGTTTCAATAACATCAGAGTTTAACCCATCAGAGTTTGCAGTATCAGAATTTAGATTAGGAGAATTTACAGAATCAAAATTTAAAACTTCATTCTCAAATCTCAGCTGATCATGATCATTGAAATCTTCAAGTTCAGTAATCTTCTTATCATCAAAAGAGACATTGATAGATTCCATGACTACCCTTGTTCTTAAATTGTAGACACTGAAGGCTTTTGTGGCAAGTGGATATCCAACAAAAATTCCTTCATCAGCTTTTAGAACAAATTTGGATAGCTGTTCAGGATGAGTCTTAAGAACAAAACACTTGCATCCAAATACACGAAAGTACTTCAGATTTGGCTTTTTCTTCTTCACCATCTCATATGGTGTCTTTCCATGCTTGTTGATAAGTGTTGCATTTTGAGTAAAGCAAGCAGTCTGCACAACTTCAGCCCAAAAGTAGGTTGGTAACTTTGCTTCATCAAGCATAGTTCGTGCAGCTTCAATAAGAGTTCTATTCTTTCTTTCAACAACTCCGTTTTGCTGTGGAGTTCCAGGAGCAGAAAATTCCTGCTTTATTCCATGGTCTTTGCAAAAATCTTCCATAATCATATTCTTGAACTCAGTGCCATTATCACTTTTAATGATTTTCACAGAGTCTTTGACCAATATATCCAGTTGTTTGACATGATCAATCAAGATAGATGCAGTTTCACTTTTTGTGTGCAAAAAATATACCCATGTGTATCTGGTAAACTCATCTACTATGACCATAGCATATTTCTTCTTTATAATAGACATGACATTCACCGGACCAAATAGATCAATATGTAGTAGGTGATAAGGCTCAAGAATTGAAGATTCAGTCTTGCTCTTGAATGAAGATTTTCTTTGTTTTGCCTTTTGACATGAATCACAAAGGCCATCAGGAGCAAATACTGATTTTGGCAGTCCTCTCACAAGATCTTTCTTGACTAGTTCATTTATATTGTTAAAATTTAAATGAGAGAGTTTCTTGTGCCAATCCCGGCTTTCTTCAATTGATGCTCTGCTTAACAGACAGATTGCAGAACCATCAGAACTTGTTGAAAGCTTGGCTTCATAAATGTTACCATGCCTGTATCCCTTTAGAACAACTTTGCCTGTAGATTTGCTTACAACTTCACAGTGTTCTTCAAAGAAATCCACATGATAACCTCTGTCACAGATTTGACTAACACTTAGCAGATTGTGTTTAAGTCCTGAGACTAGAGCTACTTTTGCAATGATGACATTCCCAAGATTGATATTGCCATATCCCAAAGTTTTTCCCATGTTGCCATCTCCATAAGAAACTCCTGGGCCAGCTTTCTCCACAAAGTCTGATAGCAGGGCTTTATTTCCAGTCATATGTCCTGAACATCCACTGTCCAGAACTAGGATGTTTTTCCTGTTGCCCTGCAATCACAAAGACCACTAATAATTAGTTTTAAGGACCCAAACTTGCTTGGATCCTTTGGCCTTATTAAGTTTGTTAACATTTGCAGCGGATTTAACATCAGAGTTTATGTTAACATTTTTCTTATCAGAATTACAGTATCAGACTTTGCATCAGAACTTACACTAGAAGGAATAATGCTAACTTTCTTTAAAGAAGGTTTTATTTGATAATAATCATAGTACAAACTATGATATTCCTTACAAGTGTAAATGGAATGCCATAAACTACCACAATGAAAACAAGGATTTTGTGGCTTAAACCTAACAGACTGACTCTTAACTCCTGACTTAGAAGTTAAGGAGTTTATATTCTTATTCTTCCTGCAAAAAGAAGCCAGATGGTTAGAATTTCCACAGTTATAGCATTTCTTTCGAGGAGCATTAGGAACAGGCATATAATTATTGCTTTTATTCACACCTTCCTTTCCATTCCTATTTTTCCTAGGTGGCTTTACCTTGTTTACATTCTTAATCTCTTTCAGCTTATACTTAAGCTACTTCTTTGTCATTAAGCCTATGTTAACTTCAGCTGGTTTATCCTGTTTTAATCTATCAGAAGTTGACTCTGCCTTAACTTCTGTCTCAATATCTTTCATCTTTTCAGAATCAGACTTTACAGTTTTTGCTACAAACTTAACAGGATTTACATTTGGCTTATTATTCTGTTTAACAATAATTGGCTTAATTTGTTCAGTTCCTATTTCACTTTTATCATCTCCATAACCTAAGCCCTCTTTACAGTTTCCACTACTTAGTAAATACTGAGTTGTTCTGCCAGAGTTAGTCCAAGTCCTGATAATCTCTCTTTCCTTTTCTAACTCAGTTTTTATAGATTGATTCAATTTTAACACTTCATCTTTAACATAAAAAGCATCATCTCTTTCTTTCTGAGTTTGATGGAACATAACTAACTCTTTTTCTAAATAGTCATTCCTTTTCTTAAAAGCCAGATTTCAGAAGTTAACCTATTACATGTTAAAATCTGATCTTTATAGCTAATGAATATGGTTTTAAGATAAGATCTCAACTCAGTAATATCATCAGTATGAAAAGCATAAGTTGTTTGAGGTACCTTTAACTCAGCAGCATCAGAACTGCTATCAGCATTTGCCATCAAGGCATAGTTCACCTCATTTTCAGAATCTGAAGTGTCTGTCCAGCTTTTCTTCTTTGTGACAAGTGTCTTGCCTTTGTCACCTTTTCCTTTCTTGCAATCAGGAGATATGTGGCCTTTCTCAGCATAATTGTAGCATTTAAATTAGAGTAATCTCCTCTGTCAGACTTTCCTGCTTTGCCTTCAGATTTTCTGAATCCCTACTTATCAGAACTTCCACTTTTCCTGGAAAACTTCATTCCCTTTCTAAATTTCCTGCAGGCTATATTTGTGATACCCTTCACCATAATAGCACACAATCTCATCATCTCTTCATCAGCATCCATCTCAGATAGACTTTCAGTTTCTGAATCCTCATTATCATCATAAGAACTTGATGAATATGAATCAGACTTTGTGATGAGAGTCTTTCCTTTTCCTTTCTTTGAGACAACCAATTTGGGGGATTCCTCCTCAGCCTTAAGAGCAACTGTTCTTGACTTTCTCCCATGTCTCTTGCTTCTTTGATCCATCTCAAGTTCATGAGTTTTGAGCATACCATAAATTTCATCAAGAGTAGTTTCATCAAGAACATAATTGTCTCTTATAGTAGTTGCCTTCAAATCCCAACTTTCAGGAAGAGCTAAAAGGAATTTAAGATTAGTATCTTCAAGATCATATTCCTTATCCACCAGTGACAGATCATTCAAGAGTTTGACAAATCTGTCATATACACCAGTTAATGACTCATCAGATTTTGAGTCAAAGTGCTCATACTCTTGAGTGAGTATAGTCCTCCTGTTCTTCTTAATTGCATCAGTTCCCTGGCATCTTGTTTCCAAGGCATCCCATATCTCCTTTGCAATATTGCAGTTAATTACCCTATTTGACATGACATTATCAATGGCACTATGCAGCAAATGTCTTACCTTTGCATCCTTGGCAATTGGTGAGATATCTTCAGCTGTATACTCACTTTTCTCCTTTGGTACAATCTTTGCTGGCTGATCTGCAACTACAACAGAGAACTTTGTTGGCTTATGTGGTCCTTCATTAATTCTGTCAAGGTATTCTGGATCTATAGCTTCCAGAAACATAGCCATCCTCATTTTCCATATGGGATACTCAGAAGGTCTCGGTGTGGGAACCCTAATAGTCTCATATCGACTGTGGATTTGAGTCTTTGGAATTTCTTCAGTTTTGGTGGGCTTGGTTGGAGTTTGTTCTTCTTCAGACATGATTGTTTTGGATCTTTACTATATATGTGTTAACAGATAGGCTTTGATACCACTTGCTAGGTCACACACACTGTAGAAGGGGGTTGAATACAGTGTATAGTACAATCAAATCGAATTAAGAACATAAGTATGTAACAAAGAATAATCTTATTAATAAAACAGTATTGCAATGAAACCGTCCTCTCTCAGTGATGAACAAATATCACGAGAGCTGTTAGGGTTACAATGAATAATATTCTCGATAATGATAACTCTTCTAGTGTAAACCCTATGCTGTGTTTATATAGACACATAGTTATAAGATAATCTTCTAATTGATATCGAATATAATTTTGTATCCTAAAATATATCAATTAGTTATCTTTTCCTCCAAGTCTTTTATTCTTCATAGAATTCTTCTCCATGCATATCTCTTCTTGTTTTAGTCTTGATCTTCTTTCCTTTCAATCAGCCGCCTTACTTATGTGAAAGTCTTCTTAAGTCCTGATATTATCTTCTGATAAATATCTTCTGATATCTTAAGTTCTGATATCTTAAGCTCTGACTTCAGTATAAGTACTGATTTCCAGTTAAGTCCTGATTTGTCCTGTTAGTCAAGATCTGAAAACTAAACACAAATCATTATTAGACATGACATCACAAATATATCTAACACTATTTATTTGATTCCTACCAGCCCTACAATACGGGGCTTTTGACACCATCCCGACCTTGTACGGTAACCAATGAGAAATTCTATCCCATACTGCGGGGTAATCCTGGTAAGTCATCCGGTAAACCTTTGGGACTTCACTTGCTGTCGTAATTTCTTCCAACTTAGGTGTTTCCTTCTTATTATCCCCCACACGCGCTAATTATGCCTTACATTATCGGTTATGTCCTCGGATACTCATCCTAACATCAGCTTCCGTAAGTATTACGATTTGCTTATTCTTGCAATCAAATACTGCCCTATGACACACACCCAATCCATTCCTAAGATTATATCAATCTCTTTTAACTTGAAAGGTAATAGGTCGGTCGCAAAAATTTTCTAAAATTTCTATAGGGTATTTAGGATATGACTGATTTGCTGGAATCCTTACTTTGATCAGCCACCTCTAAATTAAGGGTTCATTTAAATATTCCACCAGGAATAACAGTCCCCTCCTTTGCCACGTCCTTCAGCAAGATGCTCTTGAGCTTCAAGTCTTTTTTCCACATCATCTATCTTTCGCTTCTTATCTTCTCTTTCTCTAGTAGCTAACTTCTGACCACCCTCAATTACCAAGGCCGCCTGAATTACAGACAAATACGTCTTGAGCTGTAATGCCACAACTCCACTGTGAATCTTAGGCTTCAACCCTTGTTGAAACCTTCTTGCTTTCTAGATCTCCGTACTATATACTCCGGAACTAATCAGGCCAATTCTGTAAACTTGGCCTCATACTCCAACACACTTCTTTCACCTTGCTTCAATTCTAGAACTCAATCTCCATTTGACTCCGCACACAGTCAGGGAAATACTTTTCCAAAAACAACTTGGTAAATCTAGCCCATGGAACAAGGCCTTCTCCTTCTAACGCTCTGGTTGACTCCCACCAGTAATTCGCTTCATTTTTCAAGAAATAGCTTGCATAATTAGTCTTAAAATTGTCGCTTACTTGGACAAGGTTGAAAGCTTTCTCCATCTCTTTCAACCATGCTCCCACAGTCACTGGATTAGGTTCACCTTTAAACTTAGGGGGTTTAACACTCTGGAAAGATTTAAAATTGATACTTTGGTTCACTTCTTGTTGTTGCTGCTGCAACAGTAATTGCTACTGCTGAACCTGTTGGATTAACTGCTGCTGTTATTGTTGCTGCTGGCGCAACAAATCCAGAGTTTCATTTATAAATGGACCCACAGCAACACTACTACTATTTTCTTTAGACTGGGTACCTTTCTTGGGTGGCATTTTCCTGAAGTATAACAGGGAATCTAATCGAAAACACAACGAGAATGTACAACAAAAATATCACCGTTCAAACGGTGCATCTGTCTTAAGAAAATGCTGCCCAATCCAGTACCCATGTCTTTATTATCAGGATCCATTTATAAAAGATATCTAAATCGGAAATACTAGAAATAATAGCAACAATAACAGTAGCAGAATCAACAATAGCGCAGAAAACTGGAATATAAAGATACTAAATATGGTAGCATTCCTTCTCAATATCACCACAACTAATCAACCTCCCAACACCATACAAATACAACATCAACAAATTTAATATACCGCAAAACTAGACGAACTATACTAGTCACCAACCAAAAAGGGTAACTAGTAGGTCAAGTCAACTTAAAGAATCACGGATTTGGCTGACACACTAAACCAAATTCAACTAACCATTCCTCTCAAGGCGATTTCTTATTTCTTGCAAATGACCCATCTATCACTGGGTTAGCTTTCCTAAAAATGCAACTTCCAATATCGAATCATGAATCCTCTCTGCTATCTTTATTTGTGAAGTAGCAACCAAACGTAAAACTTCTATTTCCTCTGACAGTCAACCTTTATTTCCTCGCAACACCCTAACTGTCTAACTACAGAGGTCACTGGCAAACTCATTGCCATGGAATATCAAATGGGATTTCAAAATCAAGAAATCAATTATGAAAGAAAAGTGAAGAAAAATATGGATATGACTGAGAGCAACCATACAAATACGTAAGATGGCCATTCTTAGTACCGCATAGCTCACAATGCATACTTCGGTGGTGTCCCACCAGACACTTTTATCACACAGACAAATAGTCAAACCATATGCATTGTTTGCCCCAATCACCCGATGAAATCACCGAGGAAAGAAACAATGTGCAAATAAAACATTCACAACAAGAGGGGGAAAATCTGATTTATAATGAAATTAACAAGACCTTAAGTTGCTTAATTCGAGCTTTGACTTTCTTACGGGAAAACAAACAACTTGTAAAAAGGTAAACAATAACTTTAGAAACACAATGCATTTCAAGAAAGGTGTGAAAGGTTCAGGATTATACAACAGTACTGATCCCCATACTTCACGAAACTTGGCTGTCATAGCAGCCACCGACTATTATCATACTATCTAAACTTACCGAGGTCACACACTTGGTCTAGTAACATTCCTTGACATCGAATATGCGATATTTAGAAATAATGTTGGCGTCTCTTCAGCTTACACATCAAAGGCCCGCTCAAACACTGAATTCTCGCGATCAGACTCGTTTTCTCAAGGGGGATATCTAAACCTCTATCGGCATTGTCAACGATACATATATACGAGAGAGACCTATTAAAAGCTAGGGCAGTTCCAGCCAATCCTTAACAGGTGTCAGGGTTTCACCTTCGAAACCCTCGACTGAATTCCTAGACTCGCTCCTCTGATTGAGTTGCTGACTCACATCTATGTATAAATCATCTTGCACTCTTTTGACTCTACTCCTAACATAAGTCTGGGACTCAAACCTGTAGCTCTGATACCAACTGTGACGGCCTCAACCCCGGGGTCAGGAGTTGACGTCACCAACAACAATAATAATAAACACAAAATAATTTAAATCACTAATTACACATAACCACGACCCCTTTACCAAGACCTTTTCCAGGTTTAAGTATAATTTAGGTTACAATCATTACCAGACTAACTTATCATAAACCATCATGATAAAACTAACTTAGTGCATCAACTCAACAGACCATCCTTGGTCCAACACAACTACCTCAGAGGAGCCTGACACGGGAGGAACTGGAGCCCTACTCTGACTATCACGAAAGAATCTCCTAGGCATCTGCATTACATATAAAACATATTCTGCAAGGGTGAGCAATCAATTGCTCAGCAGTACCACTATATGAATAACAAGTAAAATAATTCACAATAAAACAATTATAGGAACAGATTTCATAGTTCATTGGAAAACAAGTACAACATGTATAAACTAGATATCAAAACTAGCATGCTCTGAAAAATAATAACACCAGTCGTGTGCTGTGCAAAAATACCATAGTCCAATTTTAGCATGCCATTTCCTTTCCAAAACCACTGTCCCATTACTGGAACCATAAATTATTTGTCCCGTTACAGGGACCGTAAACTATTTGTTCTATTATGGGAACCATTAAACCAAAAATTAGATATATAATTGGACGAATCCTAGGGACAGATGATATGTCTATCCCACCACAATTTGTTCCGGAACTCAGAGACTAGCTAGGTCTCTGTCATGCTGGACTAAGCGGCCTACCAATGCGCGTATCCGACTTAGCCTCTTACGCAACCATGCTGGGTCGTTACGGACCTCTTACGCAGCCATCCACTATCTGATTTGTTTTTATCCAGTTTTCAAAATTAATTACACCTATCTCTATTTAAACAATTATCTCACAACACACATTCCAAAAATCTTTTCAATTCAATCACAATCTAGAGATAGGTATTTTCAGAAGTTACTTCTTCCCCAAAACATCAGTTAGTAAAATATATTTAAATACGGGGAATACGTAACTTAAAACGTTCTGTTCCAGTACTTAAACTAAATCAACAATTATTCATATATACTGAACTGTAAAAGATTTGTTCAGGGGTACTTGCCTTGCAGAGCCTTACAACAAATACCGCTTAACCTTGGACTAACTAGGACGCTCGGCTTTATCGCCTTACTATTAAACTATCCCAAATTCGATTTCAACACTCAGGTCCTTTGCCTGGAACCTCGTGGAGCTCATCGACTGATCACTAGGTTATCTTTAGTCCAATGTCAATTCTCGAGTCCTTCAACTAGCACCTACAAAGTCGAAATACTCTATATTAGACGTCTAGGTACGCTTGACGTATCCTCGCTAACAACCTACCCATTCGATATCAAGTCCTAACTCGTAATTATACATATTATAATAACACACACAACAGTTAGGGTTCACGTTCTCAAAAATCGGTTTGGTGTTCGTTTTCAGAAAATACGTATACTCGTCATTTTACGAAATTAGGGTTATTGGGTTTTGGAAAAACATTCACCATAATATACAATCAAGTTCGTATAAATATATATATATAAATATATTCGATCGACGTCCCGATAATTGCCGAATACGCTCCCGTATTTACGTAGTTTGATTTCCTGAAAATCGGGCAGCGTCTCATTTGTTTATCGGACTACCCGTCGAAATAATTCGACGTCAAACCAATCAACCACAACCGCAATCCAACTTCACAAGTCCCAACCAATAATTACAATTGCAATCACAATTTAATCCAATCACAACCCAGTAACCAGGCAATCAATCCAAATAATTCCCGAACTGAATTATTTAACTACTACTTTTTATTTCGACTACTAATAATATACGAACTAAATTATTTATTTTAAAATATTAGGACTCAGAATAAATCATCACAGTCCACCGTCGGTTCGCCGAGGCTCATCGCCGACGGAGGTAAAATTCGCGGGTACCCGAAAAATTTCGGATTTCCAACACGAATTCCACCGATAAATAAAATTTAACTTCGCAGTTAGTGCATAATTTTCCATCAAGAATTAATTATAGAAATAAAAATCAGAAATTCCGGAAACAACACCACACGCACACACGCGCGGGTCTGTGGCCGAAAATTGCAACACAAAATCGGGAAATCAAGGCAGCACCATACAATATCATCACTCAACTGCAATATATACAAATACGTATGTATATATATATATATATAAGCAATCAAGCAAAATGGAACCAGATAATCAGAACCCACCAGTGTTGGCCGGCGGCGAATCGGAAAGCCGGGCGGCAGCGAAACACATGACACAGCCATGGGAATGATGAAGAAACAATAGGAAGAGGACAGAGAGCTGCAGAACTGGGGAATCAAGTAAGGCGACAAAAATAAGAGATATTAATCTTCTTTCCCCCCTGTATCTCCGAGCGAGTGTGTGAGTGTTGTGTTTTTTTGTTTTTTTAACGAGTGTCAGATCCTGCAAAAGAAACATTACGCGTGTCCTTTTGAGTTACCAAAAAATGACATGAAAGTTTTAAGATAAATCCGATAATTTAAAGGCCTATTTTCGGCCCTGGAATTTGAAATTAACGAACCGAGATGCGCATAAAACTATTTCATAAAATTACAAAATTAGCCTTAAAATATTAGAAATATCCCAGAGTAAATGAAAACGTAATTTTTATAATTTTAAAACAATTTCTGAAATGCCACTTATACCCGTTTTTATCGATTAACGAATCAATGCGCGGGTGAATTTAATCCCAAAAATTTCCAAAATAATTTTAAAATTCTCGGAATATTTCAAACATAAATAAATAGGAGTTTCATAATTTTTAAAAAATTATGGAATTAAATACAGATTTTACAAATAAATGCGATCAGAAAATCATACAGGGCTAAATAATTGATGAAATATTAATTTTTAAATTTTATAAAATCTCAAAAATAATGACTGTAATTATAAAACCATAAAAACAATTTTAGAGATAATCCAAGTATTTATGCAAAATAAATTTGCATTAAATCCACTTTTTAATGTGAAACAAAAACAACACAGCTCAATAATTAATTACGAGAACAACCCTGTACACCGCAAATCACCCGTAGATAATAATAAAATAACATATAACTAACAGAAGTTATACACATTTATTTATTTAATAATTCCATAAACACACATTTAAATAATATGAAAATATACGAGTCGTTACAGGGTCTCACCCCACCATTCAGAACTACGTTTTTTGACTAGATCCTTAGCATACAGTAAGGTACATGGGCATCTTGTAAATGCGGATTAAGTCACGAAACATGATAGCATTCAAATAGGGCTTTGAGCTCACGGCCCCTAACATTAAATACACCATAGTTTTTTCCCCATAATATCGGCGCCGTCTATGTGAAGAAGACAGCAACCATGGTAACCACACAAAGCAGAAACAACGCTCCTAAGGGAGCATCAGCTGGAACTACCCAAACAATCTCATTCGCCATTGAGATTCCACCTCACTCAACCTACTCTCAAGGGACGACAAATCATATCATTCCCCAATCCGGATCTCAATAAATCCCGACTGGGCGAACCCTCAAAACTCGATTCTGAACGCTCCTTTGGGGACACAATCTACAGGTTTTGAGATGTCAACTATGGTGCACCATATGCCAATAAAACCCACCTATGGGATGCCATTTTACACTGAGGCTGGAGGAAGTAGGCTACCCCTACCGCATCAACCGTAACCATGAAACGACTCTAATTATATTAGAGGTCTGCGACCAGTCAATAATGAACAAGATGTCTCTGGACCCTATACAACTGAAGATAGCAGATAATCAACTGACGATGATGCTCATCACAAGAGGAGACGTAGGGATAAAGAGCCATTGGAGGCAAGCACCCTGAGCTCGTTGAAGGTAGGCGCCCCGAGCTTCAAGAAACTCAAGGGATGAGACCCCAGACTTTTGAAGAAAGGATACATGCTCATGAAGCAGAAATCCTAAAGCTTAAGAGAGATATATATATTAGTCAGGCTAAGCAGCCACCGAGAACCAACCGAGCTAGAGGAGCTAGAGTAGATACTCAAGTCATCAACTTCGAGGAAACTCCTAGGAGGAAAATGGTGAATGTCCCTCAAGGAAACCCGTTTGAATTGCTCCCCCTCGGAGACCCATACAATCCAATCCCACTTTTTATGACAGAGATTATGAATACCCATACCACAAGGAAGTTCAAGGTGCCCACTATAAAGGCCTATGATAAGACTGGGGATCCGACGATTCATGTCCGGATTTTCTCTAATGACTGCTGCTACAACCTGTGGATGATGTAATTAAATATCGGGCTTTTCCTCAAACCTTATCAGGAATGGCCGAAAGGTGGAATAGCCGTTTGCCCTCAAATTTGATTGGATCTTTCAGAGATCTGAGTTAGGATTTCATCAAACAGTTCATTAGTGGAAAGGTGCAAGAAAAAAGCTCAGCTTCCCTCATGAGCATTGTGCAAGGAGCAAAGAAATCTCTTACGGACTACTTAAATTGTTTCACAAAGGAGGCCTTGAAGGTCCCGAATCTTGATGATAAGGTGGCCATGATTGCTTTGCAACAGGGAATCAAGGACGAATTCTTTAAATTGTCTCGAGCAAAAAGACCATCAGAGAATATGTTATAGCTCCAAAAATAGAGGAGGAAAATATATCCAAGTTGAGGAGAGTAAGAAGAAGATAGTGGTAGGAAACGAGCCCGCTAGTGGCAAGAGGTGGAAAATAGGCCAAGAATACAATGCAAAGGGCAAGTATCCTCGGGTTATCAAAGATACTGACTCATCACCAAAGAAAGGAGGACCTGTACACAATTTCACTGAGTATCTTTTCTCCTATGAGTCAAATCTTGATGAAAATTGAAAGGGATAGAGTTGTTCGCTGGCCAAAGCCTCTGAAGGTCGATCCTGCCAAGTTGGATAAAAGCAAGTACTTTCAATTTCACAAGAATGCTAGCCATGACACTGATGAGTGTTGACATTTAAAAGATGAGATTGGTTTCTTTATTCAAAAAGGAAGACTTAATAAGTACACTGGAGATGGTGAGAGGGGAGAAAGGAACAATAATGGGAGAAGAAATTTTGATGACCAAAGGAGAAATTAAGATGATCAGGGGCAGAATCCCCAACTACGAGGCCTGGTGATTAATATGTTCTTTGGGGGGCCAACTGTGGTTGGCTCTTTTAAGAACTCAAGGAAGGTTTATGCACAAGAGGTCATGCACATAGTTAGAGAAGCCCCGAAAAGGGCCAAGATTGGAGTGTCAATGACATTTGATGACTTTGATTTGAAAGGGGTTAAGTTTCATCATGATGATCCCCTAGTTATAACATCTATCATAGGGAACATCCTCGTAAAGAGAGTCCTTATAGACAATGGAACATCAATTGACATTTTTCTTTATGATACATTTATAGGGATGCGATACAATGATTCTCAATTAACCTCGACTGATATGCCAATCTATGGGTTTGCTGGAGTTGAATGTCTCGTTGAAGAGATAATTAAACTACCTTTGACAATGGTACATGAGCCAAGGCAAGCTACACAAATATTCAATATTGTGGTGGCTAAAGTTGGGTCAACATATAATGCAATCATGGGGAAAATATGCATACATGTCTTCAAGGAAGTCCCCTCATCCTACCATTTAAAGATCAAATTTACAAGAAGGAACATAATAGGAGTCGAAAGTGGAGACTAAAAGATGGAAATAAGTTATTATGTACCCTCACTAAGGATAGATGGAGCCAGGGGCAGGTTCTATCCTTTGAAGATATGGATATCCATGAGAATGATGAGAAACGAGGAAGCCGTTGGAGGATTTGATCCCGATTCCATTGGCTCCCGAAGATCCCGAGAAGATAAATTTAATTAGAGCATCGCTGGAGGAGCCCCTCAAAGGGAAGTTAATAAAATTCTTGCAATAAAATAGTGATATGTTTGCATGGTCGACAACAGACATGCTTGGTATTGATCCTGAGCTGATCACTCACAAGTTAAATATTGATCTTAATCGAAAGACTGTAAATCAAAAGAAAAGAATTTTTTCCCATGAAAGGCAGGAATCCATCAAACAATAAGTTGAGAAGCTTTCAGAGTCCGGCTTAATTAAGGAGATACAATTTCCGGAATTGTTGGCAAGTCCCGTAATGGTAAAGAAGGCTAAAGGAAAGTGGATGATGTGCATTGACTTCACCTATCTGAATGATACATGTCAGGATTATTTTTCTTTTTAAAGGATAAAAACTTTGATTGACGCCACTGCAGGGCACGAGATGCTGAGTTTTGTGGATAGATTTTGCGGCTACAATCAGATCAAGATGCATAAAGATGATATCTCAAAGGTTTCGTTCATAACTGTCTTTGGTATTTTTTGTTATCTTGCTATGGCATTTGGTATCAAGAATGCATGAGCCACTTACCAAAGGTTGGTGAATAAGAGTTTTAAGAATCTTATTGGAAAGACCATGGAAGTATATGTAGATGACATGCTTGTCAAGAGTCTTGTAAAGGCGGATCATATATCCCATTTAAGGGAAGCTTTTAAGGTCTTGAGACATCACAAAATGATGCTGAATCCCTCCAAGTGTGCTTTTGGTGTAGGATCTGGGAAGTTTTTTATGATTAATGGTCTCCAAGAGGGGAATTGAGGCTAATCTTGACAAGATAAAGGCCATTCTGGACATGGAACCTCCACACTATGTAAAATTTGTTCAGAAACTCACTGGAATGATTTCTACTTTAGGAAGGTTCATCTCCAAATCCAGATACAAGTGCCTGCCAATCTTCAAGGATTTAAAGAAAGTAAAAGATTTTTCCTGGACTGATGAAAGTCAAATGGCGTTTGAGGAATTGAAGAAATATATGGTTCAAGCCCCTTTATTGCCCAAGCCAGTCCTAAATGAAATTATGTATTTGTACTTGGTCATTTCCGAAAATGCCTTAAGTACCGTGTTGATGAAATAGGAGGTTAAAGTTGAGAAATTCATATACTATGTCAACAAGATTCTACATGGAGCTGAGTTGAACTACTTCACTATAGAAAAGTTTGCTTTAGCCTTGGTTGTGTCCTCGAGGAAGTTGCGTCCTTAATTCCAAGCTCATAAGATTGAGATGCTAACAAATCAGCCTCTGAGAAACATCATTTAAAGTCCTAAAGCGAGTGGAAAGCTAATAAAATAGGCCATAGAGCTTGGGGAATTTGATATTAAGTATAAACCTAGAATGGTGATCAAAGCTGAGGCCTTGGCTAACTTTGTAGTTAAATGCACCATCGACAACCAAGAAGTCGGGGGCTGGAAGATACACCTCAAGGCATGGATGACAAAGATGGAGAGAAGAAAATTGAGAACAAAGATGTTGAGCAAGATTAAAGCTGTACGTATAACTCAACAATACTGGTTTGGATAACTCAACATAAGACAAGGACTTTGAAATAATCTATGTTCCACCAGGATCAGTACAGATTGTTTAATTGGGTATATGCACAAAAGGTTTTATTATCTGCAGTGAAGAAGATGTCAACAGTGATCCGTATAAAGTTCATTAATATGTTCAGGCATCAGAGGAATAAGGTTGGAGTCATTCGAAGCAGTTGTTAGAATCAGTGTGAAGACCTCAAGGATTCCTAGTGAAGTTGGTTATCATTGGTAGAAGACTTAACAGTGGTTTGTACGTGTATAATACGAAGGTCTGAGAGCGGAACTAGTCGTCTGTGAACCAGACCTGTGCACGAGACGTTAGTGATCTGTGAAAGGAAACAGAGTATCATTTTTAGAAACACTGTTAAGTGGATTTTGTACTCGAGGAGTCTGGATATATTTTGAGGTACAAAGTTAAGGAGATTAGGAGGCCTGCAGATACAGAGAAGTACAACCCGAGGATTTACAGGATTTATTTTTTAATCAATGACTGATGTTTTATTTAAAATGAATAAATGGAAATTATTTCATTTATTTATTTAATTTAATATCACATTTGATTTTAAAATAAGTAAATTAATAATTGGTTTATTATTAAATGAATAAATGAAATTCCACTCATTTATTTATTTAATCTAATATTAATATTTAATTTTGGGAAAATAAGTTGATATTTGTTTTTAATTAAATAAAGAAATGAAACTGTACTCATTTGTTTATTTTTTATTAACTAAATATATTATTTATTTTCTTAACTGAAATCATTCGGATTTTATTTGTAAGAAAAAGAAAATCAGCATTGCAAAAGAAATAAGGATTGGTAGCTTAGCTTCATTTTCTTCCCGTGCTTGCATACCCGCGGGATTTCATTTTTTGTTGAAAAAGAGAACAACACAGTTGTGCAAATAAAAGGATACAGGTCTTTTGTGTATTTCTATGGGACCCTCACCTGTACAAAGAGAGAAAAACAAAAGAAATAAAATAATACAAATACAGAAGTATGGCAGCGTTTCTTTGAATTCTCCCGGGCTGCTTCCCCACGAGCGGGTGCGCGCACAACCTGCATTCCCCCTCTTCTCCGTGGCACGTGCTTCTCAACATTACCTTCTGGCGTGCGCTTCTTCTGAGCAGCTGCATGTACCTACATGTGGTACCATTTCCTTCTCCTCTTTTGTTTATTCAACAACAGAAAGAACCAAGTACATGCTCTTGATTGCCATAGAAGAAAGTATAATTCCTGGTCGTCATAGAATTTATGCATGCAAATGTTTTTCTCCTACTGTTACGTGTAGTCGCCATAGGAAGAATTATTCAAGGTAAAGTCGTCACACTAATCACAGAATACTATTTTAAGTCACCACATGTCCTCTTGGTCGCCATATAAATTATTCTTGCAAGCTGTAAATTGAAACACTTAGTTGAAAATTATCCACGTGTTATCCTCTATCTCTCCTATATTCTACCTTCTACAAAAACCAAATTTGCAGCAGATTGTTAAAAACACTTCTCACCATTTTTACATAGCGAAGCTCTGCAGAAATATTTCTTGGAGAGTTAGTTGATTGCATTTATTGAGATTAAGGAGAGAAGTGTTGCCCAAATTTGTTCCACACCAATTAAAGCCTTACAAACTTGTAACACTCATTATTTAAAGCTCTCTTGATTGTATTTAATATCTTTTGATAGAAGCTTTAAATTCTTAGAGTGATAGATAAAACCCTAGTTTGATAGATATTATTTTGGTTCTCTCTATATTTGTTGCTTCGAATTATTTATATTCGGAGTTGTAAGTAAACCTTTACGGTTTAATTTCTTAATAATAAGAATTATTTCGTGAATCTCTTTGTGTTTGTTTATTTCATTTTTGAGGTTTATTTTCCGCTGTAATTAATTTTAGAAAACGAAGAACATACATTCACCCCCCTTTGTATGTACAATTTGACCTAACAATTGGTATCAGAGCATGTTGATCGATATACAGATCTGATCCATTAGATTAGCAAGTTTTGTTATTGATTTTGGTTGTACGGAGTCAGGGAGTGCTTCCGTGTGTAGAGCTGTTTTGGATTTGTTGATTTTGACTTGACTGGCTTGGTATTGTTAACTAACTGGGTTATCGTATTTTGAGACAGTTTATTGCAATTTTTTTTTATATTTGAAAAGATGAGTTCTCAAAAGTTAGTAGTATCAAGGTTCCTCAGTTTGATAAATCGAGATATAATCTATGGAAAAAGAAAATGCTACTGTATATTCAGGCATTGAATCCAGAGTATATGAGAGTATTGAGAGAAGGAAGACATGTGCCGATGAAGGATCATCCGGAGTTCCCTAATATAAGGATGATATGTCCTGAAGCATAATGGAGTGCTCGTGACAAAGAACTGATAGCTCTGGATGAAGGCCTGTAGCTTATTTTGGTGGATTGATGGATGATGATATGAGTCACCAAATTATGGTCTGTGAGAGTGCAAGGCACATATGGGAAACCATAGAACTGCTTATGGAAGGAACTGAAGATGTCAGGAAGAATCGATTGGATATATTGACTTCGGAATATGAGGCGTTTAAGTCCTTGCCTGAAGAAAGTATAACTCAGGTCTTTGAAAGACTGAACAAGCTGCTGAATGAATTAAGTATTTATGGAAAGACTTATTCTCAGAGAGAAGTCAACAGGAAGTTTATGCTTGTCCTACCTCACCATCTAGAGAACAAGGCTTCATCTATGTGTGAGCGTGTTGACATTGAAACCATGACACTTGAGAAGCTGTATGGTAAGCTGAAGACTCATGAAATGGAGCAGGAACAAAGGAAAATCATCTATGGTGGAGGAACAGTTGATAGCAAGAATACTGAACTACTCAAGAAAACTGTACTTGTAGCCAGTGGAATCAAAGAGCTTGACATTACTATTGAAAAGCCTAAGTCTAAAGCTGAAACGCTCTTTGAAGCTGAGATGGATGATGGAAACCTCTCTGGGAATCCAAGTGATTACTAAACCATTGAGGAGTTGCAAAGCATGGAAGATCCTACTATGGCCAACTTAGCTGGGATGTTCAGTAATATCAGGTTTAGAAGGAAGCAAGGTTTTAGGGGTTCTAGAAGCAACAACCATGGTCAGAGGTCAAGTTCATCTTCTGGATCAGGTTACAAGACAGGGATGGTTGATAGAAGCAAGTTCAGATGCTATAACTGTGATGAGGTTGGGCACTTCGCCACTGAGTGTAGAAAGTCTCAGCAAGAAAAGGATAAAGGCAAAGCTTATCAGAAAAAGGACTCAGGTAGCTCAAGGAAGTATCCAGTGAAATCTTATATAGCTGAGGGGAAGAGCTGGGATGACACTGATGATGAGGAAGAGCAATATGGAAATCTTACATTGATGGCAGAATCTTCATCTCAGGTAACATTTCCAACTATTCGTGCTTTACCTCCATATAACTTGTGTGAGAATGAACACTGTGTCGCCTTCAGGCAGACTGTCCTACTATATAGAAATGTTGTTTCTCATCACTATATTAAGACAAGATGAAATACAAAGGAATGCATTGAACAACATGATGCCGTAAAAGAAGTGTATAGAAACGTTAGTACTACACTAAGATGTGATCTGCTTGATGTCGAAGACCTTAAAGTAGAACTGAAGAAAGTTAAAGATGAAAATGATAAGTTAGTTCTAGATAGGGTCAGTGTTGAGAATCTTAAGCAAACCAATACATATTTAGAGCTTAAGATCACTAAGCACCTTGAGACAGAAGACGGGCTAAGGAACAAGAATGTAGAATTAGAAACTAAATTGCATGCATTTACTGATTCTGCAAATCCTGCTAAGAAGCTCATAGTTGATCAAGTAGTAGGTGGAAAGGTTGGAATAGGTCTAGACTACGACGAACTTAGAAAATCTTCTAAGAAATGAGTAGTTGAAAATGACCCTGTAGAGAAAGTTGTTAATTCCCCTGATATACCTCATATTCTTAAGGAAGCTAAGAAGCCTCTATTTAAGAAAGCTACTGTTGAGCCCTATGATGAAGATAATATTTATCTTCATCATGAGATGCTTGTTGAGGATCTCGAGCTCTCAAGAAGATAAAAGGCAAAGAAACCCATGTCTGTTGCTAGTGACTCTGACTTATCTTTCGCCGGACTAGGTTTTACTTCCAAGAATAAGAAGAATAGAAGTAGAAATGGCAGGATATAAACTAATGACCCTAGGAAGTTATGTAATAACTGTGATTCTACTGGTCACCTTACTCATGCTTGTAGAAAGGTTAAAGAAGACAACGTTAAGAATGCTTATGTGCATAACATGCCTAAAGTTTCTAAATGTAATAAATCTGTTTACATGCCATGTGTAGTATCTTTCATGCACACTTATCTTGATTCCACAAACTCACATAATATATCTCATGATCATGATAATCATGTTAGTAAGAACACTAGTAGATCAAAGACTGTAAGCCCTCCTAAATCTAGGAAAGTGGCACCTGTCACCAAGCCCAAGAGCAAGTCTGTTGGTGCTTTTGAAAGTGACAAGGAAACAGTCAATGATAAAGCAAAAATTGTTAAGCCTGTCAATTCTGTGAAGAGAAATGTTACTTATTCAAATGCTTCTAAGTCTTCTGGACCAACGTAGTTTGGGTACCAAAGAAAACTTAATCATCTTTGTTTTCAGGGCGTTAAGCAGAAGAAGATCATGTGGATTCTGGACAGTGGATGTTCAAGGTATATGACTGGAGATAGAGCCCTGCTATCGAAGGTGGTTGAGAAAGATGGCCCAGTGGTTATTTTTGGAGATGAAAGCAAAGGTTATACTACGTGATGGCTGTTTGGAAATTGGCAATGTCATCATTGAAGAAATCTCTCTGGTTGAAGGTCTTATGCACAATCTTCTCAGTATCAGTCAATTCTGTGACAAAGGATGTGAAGTGATGTTCAAGAAGGAGAAGTGTTTGATCTCTAATCAGAAGAATGAGAAGCTGACTCTCAATGGAGTTGGAAAGGGTGATTTGTTCATAGCTGACTGAAATTCCGTATATGGTCAAGTAATGTGTTTCTAAAGTAAAGCCTCCCTAGATGAAAGTTTGTTATGGCATAAGAAGCTCTCCCACTTGAACTTCAAGACCGTGAATTCTTTGGTTAAGAGGGAATTGGTGAGAGGATTTCCCGGGATGGAATTCAGTCCTGATGGACTTTGTGAAGCATGTGAGAAGGGAAAGTCAAAGAGGGCATCACATAAGAAGAAGATAATGACTGACATCATTGAACCACTACAACTCCTTCACATGGATTTATTTGGTCCTGTCAACGTCATGTCTATGTCAAGAAAGAAATATGGCTTAGTGATTGTTGATGACTATTCCAGATACACGTGGGTGTTATTCTTACATTCAAAGGATGTAGCACCTGATATATTATTGATCACATCAACAAGATTGAGTTAGAAGCTGAAGTGCCTGTGCGAACAATCAGATCAGATAATGGAACAAAATTCAGAAATGCAAAGCTGAATGATTTTTGTGTCGAAAAGGGCATCTCAAGACAGTTTTCAGCACCAAGGACTCCACAACAAAATGGAGTGGTTGAGAGGAAGAATCGAACATTGGTTGAAGCTGCAAGGACTATGCTTAATGAAGCCAATCTTCCTACCTACTTCTGGGCTGAAGCAGTTAACAATGCATACTCAAAACATGACCGTGATCAACAAGATATATGAGAAGACCCTTTATGAGTTAATGGCCAACAAGAAACCAACAGTGAAATACTTTTATGTGTTTTGAGGAAAGTGTTTTGTGCTTAAGGACGATGAGCATCTTGGCAAGTTTGATGCTAAAGCTGAAGAAGGTATCTTTCTGGGCTATTCTCTGGAGTCAAAGGCTTACAGGGTGTATGTGATTAGTGATCAAAAGGTTGCGGAAAGCCTTAATGTAATATTTGATAACGCCAAGCTCCCAAGTATTCAAAAGGGAGATGATAGTGATAATCTTGATATTGAAGATCTTTCTGATGGAGAAGATGAGCCTGAAGTTGTTCCAGACAATATTGACAATGGCAATGATCCTAATGATCATAATTCTAATGCAGATTATGAAGGTAATGGTCATGAGACAACTCAGGGGGAACATAACAAGGAGAAGAACAAGTATCCAGTAGTCAGACACAACACAATTCTGGAAATACTGAGTCATCAAGGGACAGTCTACCAAGATATAGAGTACGGAGTAAAAACCACCCTCAGAACTTGATACTTAGTAATCCTGACAGTGGAGTCAAGACTAGAAGAGCTACAACAAATGAATGTTTCTATTATGGGTTTCTATCTTAAATGGAGCCAAAGAAAGTAGATGAAGCTCTTGGGGATCCTTATTGGGTGATTGCTATGCAAGAGGAACTCAATCAGTTCCAACGACAGAAAGTGTGGAAGCTTGTACCCAGACCTAAAGACATATCAGTAATTGGCACAAAATGGGTTTTCAGAAACAAGCTTGATGAATATGGAACTGTAACAAGGAACAAGGCAAGACTGGTTACTAAGGGATACTCTCAAGAAGAAGGGATTGACTATGATGAGACCTTTGCACCAGTTGCTAGACTTGAAGCCATCAGGATGTTTTTAGCATTTACAGCATATTCAAACTTCAAGGTATATCAGATGGATGTGAAAAGTGCTTTCTTGAATGGTGAGCTTGAAGAAGAGGTCTATGTGGAGCAACCCCCTGGTTTCATAGATCCTGAGTTTGAAGATTTTATCTATTTTCTCTTCAAGGCTCTTTATGGTCTAAAGCAAGCGCCAAGAACATGGTATGACACTCTCTCTGAATTTCTACTTGAAAATGGTTTCACTAGAGGTGTCATAGATAAGACTCTGTTTCATAAGAATCATAAAGATGATACCATATGTGTGCAAGTCTATGTCGACGAAATTATATTTAGGTCTACGAATGATACACTTTGTGCAAGGTTTGCTAAGCTTATTATTAGGGCAAAAACACGCGCTAATATTCACGCAAGTATACACATTCGCAAGTAGTATAAGATATAAATCAGATTCATTCCCACATAGACTGGTTTAGGTTAAGTTCAATTTATGCACCTATGTAACAAAGTATGGTTATTGCTCAATGCACCTATCCGAGGCAGATTTGACAGATGAAGATGGTTTTACAATGGTGGTGAACAGAAAGAGCCCTGCTAATAAAAGAAATCCTAAACTGGCTGTGCAGCCAGTAAGCCTTAGATGGTTGCAATGAATTTTGCAACTTAGAATGTAAGGGGCATCAACAAAGCCCCTCATCAAAAAGAGTTGCAAAATTTCATTTCTGTTAATAAAATCGATTTTATGGGAGTTCTAGAAACAAAAGTTAAAGTTACTAATGCTTTGGGTATTTCGAAGAAATTCAACAAGAATTGGCGATGGCTGTTCAACTACGACTACCACTACAATGGCAGAATTTGGGTGGGGTGGAACCCTAATGTTTGGGAGATTTCTCTGCATTCTCAATCTTCTCAGTTTATTACTTGTAATGCTAGGCTGATTGAAAAAAACTTAAATATCATTGTTACTTTTGTTTATGCCTTTAATGATGCAATTGATCGGGTGCCTCTGTGGGATTACATTCTGTCTACTTCTAATAGTCCCACTCCTTGGGCTTTTCTTGGTGATTTTAATTGCATTACTAGTCTGAATGAAGTGCTTGGAGGCAGGGAGCATTGGACTCCTGCAATGCAGAGTTTTAAGGACTGCCTGTTTAATAGTGGCTTGGAGCCTATGCGCACGATTGGTGACATTTTCACTTGGTTTAACAAAAGATCTCATACTCCAGTTTATAAACGGCTTGATCGAATGGTTGCTAATTCAGCTTGGTTTAATATCTACACTGAGGGTAATGTCTTTGTCAAGCGTCGTGGCATCATGGATCATAACCCTTTACTCTTCGAGGAACCAATACAGCTTCAAAAATTTGGTAAGCCTTTTCAATTTTTTAACTTCATGATTGAGATTCCTGGTTTTTTGGACTTGGTTTCCACTGCTTGGTCTATACACTGTACTGGTTCTCATGTTGCTCAATTTAGTGCAAGACTCAAGCACACTAAGTTATTGCTTCGTAAATTTAATAAGGATCATGGCAACATCCATAGCAATGTGCAAACTGCTCGTGTAAATCTGGAACACTTACAAGCTTCCTTGAGCTCCTCTGTTGATAATGATAAACTTAATGAAGAAAAGAATTTAATTTCCAATCTTAATTTGGCCCTTGCCCAAGAGGAATCTCTCTTGAAGCAAAAGGCTAGGGTCAAGTGGTTACAACTTGGTGACAACAACAACTCTTTCTTCCATCAGAAATGTAAGGTGAACTGGAATAGAGGTAAAATTTTATCTCTTCAAAATACTGATGGAAACTTGGTCTATGGCCAAGAACCCTGTGCTTCTGTGGCAGTACAATACTTCATTCAACTTTTGGGAGCTCCGACTAATTCTGATAGCATTGATCTCTCTTCAGTTAACTGCAAAGAAATTAGCGATGCTCAATCCCGGCTCCTGGTGGCTTCAGTGACTGATACCAACATCTTTGACACTTTTAAGAGTATAAAGAAGAACAAGGCCCCTGGTCCTGATGGGGTTAATGCAGAGTTCTTCCTTGCTACTTGGCACATCACTGGTGCAAGTTTTTGTGCTGCAGTTTGATATTTCTTTGACCATGGTTTGATGCCCTCGGGGGTAAATTCAACCTTTTTTACTCTAATTCCTAAAGTGGTGGCTCCAACTAGAATGCAAGACTTCAGGCCTATATCTTTATGTTCAGTTCTTTACAAATGTATTTCAAAGATTTTGTCCTCAAGGCTCAAGAAAATCATGCCTGCCTTAGTGGATATTTCTCAATCCGCCTTCATTCCGGGTCGATCTATATCTGATAATATTCTTCTTGCCCAGGCGCTGTTTAGGGGGTACGAGAGAGAAACTGGAGTGCCTAAGTGTGCTCTAAAGATTGACTTGTATAAGGCGTTCGATTCCATCCATTGGAACTTTATCATAGCTGTTTTGGAAAGAATGAGGTTTCGTGGGGTTATGATTGGTTGGATAAAGGCTTGCATGTGTTCTACAAGGTTCTCCATTAAGCTAAATGGGATTGTTCATGGTTACTTTAAGGGTACCACGGGCCTTCTCCAGGGAGACCCTATGTCTCCTTATATCTTCGCATTGTGCATGAACATTTTATCTTGCATTCTCAACAATACTCCTGCGGACTTCAAATATCACTGGCGTTGCAAGGAGCTCAAAATCAACCATCTCTTCTTTGCTGATGACGTTCTATGTTTCTCCCATGGTTCGAAGCAATCTGTTCAGCACATTTTGAATTCGATTAATACTTTCTCAGGTTGGAGTGGGTTGGCTCCAAGTATTTCAAAAAGTACCGGGTTCTTGTGTAACTGTGATGATGGTTTCTCTACCTGGTTTCACACATTATCCATCCCTAGAGGTACTTTTCCTGTTAGATTTCTTGGGGTGCCTCTAATTTCCTCCCAGCTTTGTGTTAATGATTGCATGCCTCTCATTGATCGAATTACTTCTAGATTGCACTCTTGGGCCACTCTTTTGCTATCGCTTGCGGGTAGAGTAATGCTTATCAGGTCGGTTGTGCATGCCATTGAAGCCTTCTGGGGTAATCATTTCCTCTTGCCTGCCTCCATCCATCATACCATCCAATCTATGCTTACCAGATTCTTATGGAAAGGTAACATTAACCATAAAGGTGTTGCAAAGGTTGCTTGGACTTCTATTTGTCTCCCTAGGGAAGAAGGGGGCTTGGACCTCAAAAACATGATTGATTGGAACCGTGCTCAAATCATCCACCACCTGATCAAAGTGGTAACTAAATCCAGCTCTCTTTGGGCTAGGTGGGTGAATGCGACAGTGTTGAAGAACAAATCCTTTTGGACCTTGAAAATCCCAACAGATTGCTCCTGGATTTGGAGGAAAGTTTTGAATTTACGAAGGGTTGCTCTCCAGTTTATCAACTATTCTATTGGCTCGGGAAATGATATTTCTTTATGGTTTGATCCCTGGTGGGGGGGCGTTTGCCTAGCTGACTCTTATACCTCTACTATCATCTCTCAGTGTGGATTGCATCATAGTGCTATGCTGAGTAGTGTTATTCACTTGGGTGCTTGGAGGCTCCCTAGGCCAAATTCCAGGCATCACCACTTGGATCCTTTGCTTGTTCATTGGCTCGAAACTTTTGACTACCCAGCCATTGCCCTTAATGGGACAGATTCTATGCTTTGGGATGGCTTCGATGCAATCAAAATTAAGACTTGGCATATTTGGAATTCTATCAGAAACAGGGGTGATCTTGTGCCGTGGTCTAAAGTAGTATGGCATCGCCTTCGTGTTGCTCGATATGCCCACCACCAGTGGCTCATATGTCATGGAAGACTCAACACTTTGTCTAGATTACACAGGTTTGGCATTGTTGACTCTCAGCAGTGCTTTCTCTGTATTGGTGGTAGGGAGACAATCTCGCACCTTTTTGTTCATTGCACTTATAGTAAATGGATTTTGTCTCGGATTCTTGCTATGCAAGTCCTCTCGATTGCTGGAGACACTTGGCTATCTCTGCTTAACTCTTTGATTGATCTCCAGGACTCTTCCAGGAGCGTCCTTGCCTTGTGCATTGTTCAAATATTCTGCTATCATATTTGGAGGGAGCGTAATGCGCGCGCGCACAATAAGGGAGTCTTTGGTCCATCTAAGCTCTTGCATGGTGGATAGGCTGCAAAGTTCAGTTTGGTTTAACAACCTAGCTTGTAATAGGCCTGATTTACATTCCTGTATATCTTGTATTGCTCTGTAGCTTGTAGCTTGTTTTTTGTTGTTGTTTGCTTTTTGGCTTTCTATCTCCAATCTTTCGCTTTAGATTGGCTATAGATAGCTCCCTCTCTATGGCCTGTCATAGAGCATAGGGTAGATCCCTGTTGTTCCATGGTCCTTTGTTGATATATATTTAATTTAGCAAAAAAAAAGAGAATTGAGGCTGAATTACTTATATGACAAACATGGGATTCTAACTTCATTACTACTTCATTCAATAGCCTTTTCGTTCTTAACCTTAGCATGTGATGGTGATGACACTAATTAGATAACACGAAACTAATAAACGCCAACTTTCGTTGCACGAGCACCATTCTACAAGACATCCATAAAAGAGATAGAAGCTGAATAGACACCAATTATATTGAGACCCTATATGTCTATAGAATTTGAAAACATAACGGTTTAAGCACAAGTTATCCATAAAGATTACATAGGGCAAGTAAAACGGTTAGAGTTACCTACTAATCATGCATAACAAATACATGAACCTATGCTAGCATGGCAAGTTCTAAACCTCTATATTCACTGTCGCTTCAATAGAGATTAACAAACTATCTTATATGTTAGCTACGCACATAAGACGAATAAGCACAACCAATACTAGAATATCAATCAATCACCACACACTAAGATATCAAAACAAATTAACTATAGAAATCCATAAGTAAATCCGCTAGAATCCCATGACAATGATTAGTTCATAATCAAACTCATCGTCACCATGGGTTCCAATTAAAGCATGGTATAAACAAGGTCTTAATAGGATGAATAATAATTAAAGTATGTATAAACGAGATCTAGGTTCAACAAGAACGAAAACGAGCATCCAAAGTTACAACTAATTCAAAGAATCACAAGTTGAAAACAAGATCTTCTTTTTTCGGAGTTGTTTTGTGCTTCTAGATCTTCTCCTTGGTATCCCAATCTTCCCGGATGATGAAAACCCTTTTTTAAGTATATATACGCCCCTAGTGGACCTGGACCCTTAAAATCGTCAAATTCCACTTAAAAAAGGCTTTTTCAGCGAAATTAGCAACCAGCTGTGCCTCAGGCGGGCGCCTCAGCTCCCAAGCGGGCGCCTCAGCTCCCAAGCGGCCGCTTCACATCCCAGGCGGGCGCCTGGAGCCTGTCTGGAAAAAATTCTGATGAATCTTGTTTTGGCCATAACTTGAGTTCTACTCGTCAGAATTAGGCGATTCAACTGCCCACGCGAAGTTAACGAGATTCTCTACAACTTGAAAATGGCCTGGGCTTCCAAATCTGATCACTTTTTATCATATTTCCTTTAAAAGCTCATTTCTTCATTTAACTGATACCTGAAATGCAATAACACAAAAACACATCAAAATACCAACAACTTGAGTCCAAAACACCAATTTAATCTTGTAATAAAGCGTTCCAAGTGGATATAAAATCTACTTATCATACCCCCAAACTTGAATCGATGCTTGTCCTCAAGCATAAACAGACTTAAAACTACAAAACAAACCTAATGCATGAATGCAACTACGTGAATGCAACTAAATGATAATGCAATCAATCCCCTCAGAATAACCATAACCAAATAAATAAGACAATGCCTCTAAGAATGCAATGACTTAAAACATAGTTAGAATACATCCCACAAACCAACTCACAACCCATAAACGTGCGTGTGTGGAATGCTTAATAGATATCTCTCGGTACTAGATCAATAACCATAACTTATATATCATCAAAACAATTAAAAGTTTATAAACAGAATAGACAATAAATGTATTATGACTCACAACACCTTCTTTCTACTAGAGTTATACAAGGATTCACACTATTATTGAACATATTATAACAAAGATGCTTATTTGACCGTGCAATGAATAAGGTCCCAAAAGACTTATGCAATAATACCCATGTAGCGAGCGTTAGGTTAGCGGATCCCAGACTATAAAAGCCTTAGGTCACTAGGAACAAAGTCCCCTAGAACTTAATAACTTGAGTATTAAAGAGGTCACTCTTGATCAATTATGCATAAACACATACTTTTTTTTCTTTTTTTTCCTATAATTTCTAAATGAGTGTGTTTCGCTCCATCTCATTCAACCCTAGACTACTCATAAAAATATGAGCCGGATACTAGCCATTTGACGCCTAGCCTTACAACAACTAGTAATCAAATCCAAGCTTTTCTCCTGTTTTAAAAAAATAGTATTTTTATGTCATTACGAGAATATCACAAATTCTAAATATAACCAAGTGATTAAATCTCAACAACAAACAAGTATGATCATGATCTAGATCAAAAGCAATCCTATAAGACTTTGTGAAAATATTTGTTTCTGGCATGCAAATCAATTCATTAGGACTTAAACATCCCTCTATTTGTCATCACCACACTCAAATCAACATCAACATCAACTTATCAAATATCATAGTTCATCTTAAGGGATCATGCTAAATATGCATGCAAATGCAACTATATGAAATCACATAAAAACAAACAAATATGTCCTAAATGAACAATCATGCAAAAAAATGAATGAACTACAACTAAACATGCAATATGAATTTATATGAATCTATATGGACACACACACTACTAATCCTTACATTATCACCCTCAAACTTAAAATTTTCAATGTCCTCATTGAAGGTAATAATAAGGATTTCGGGCATACCTAGTCATCGGAAAGATCACCCTCCTCGGGTGGAGGATCAGATGGCCAATCAACCTCTTCACCAGTGTCTCGGACAACAGTACCGAAAGCGTATGTCAAATCTTTAGCAAAATGAAGGTGAATATCGTGCATGGCCTCCATACGCCTAGTCAATCTTCTATACTGTGCATCACCAACACTAGTCCTATCAACTACCTGTGGTGCATGAGAAGAACCCTCTGTAGGCACTGGAAGATCCGTCCAACCACTCTCTACATCATCAAAAATATATCCCAACCCCTTATCATGGGGCACTTAAGAATGAATAACTCAAGTGATCTGGCTTTCGGTTGAGCTCCAGTGTGGGAGCTTCTTGAATAAATGGTTCAAAACGCTCCTGAGAAATTTTCAGCTCTGCTAACCCAAGAGAATCGAATGGCAAATCCAACTTCCTCTTCCACGGAGGTGCATTCAAAACCTGCATTTGCTCTACTTTAAAGCACCCCTCTTTAGCTATGGGTAACTTTATTTCCTTGAACATATTAAAAGTGACCTTTTGATCGTGAACCTTCATCAAAAGCTCCCCTTTTTGTACATCGATCATAGTTTGGCCTGTAGCCAAGAATGGTCTTCCCAAGATAATGGGAATCTTCTTATCTTCCTCAAAATCAAGAATTACAAAGTCAGCAGGGAAGAAGAATTTATCCACCTTGACCAAGACATCCTCCACTATACCTCGTGGATAAGCGATGGAACGATCAGCTAGTTGCATTGACATGTATGTTGGTTTCGGATCAGGCAGACCAAGCTTCTTGAAGATAGACAAGGGCATCAGATTGATGCTAGCTTCTAAATCACATAAACACTTGTCGAACGACAAGTTTTTGATGGTGCAAGGAATAGTGAAGCTTCCAGGATCTTTAAGCTTCGGAGGCAACTTCTGTTGCAGCACAGCATTGTATTCCTCCATTAGAGCAACAGTCTAAGTCATCGAGCTTCACTTTCCGAGAGAGAATACCCTTCATAAACCTTGCATAGCTAGGCATCTGTTCAAGAGCTTCAGCGAAAGGTATGTTGATATGGAGTTTCTTGAACACCTCCAAAAACTTCTCAAACTGCTTATCCAGCTTTTTCTTCTGCAGCCTCTTAGGAAAAGGAGGTGGATGATAGATCGGCTTCTCCCCTATATTACCCTCAGGAGGAGTGTATTCCACACTAGTCTTCCTTGATTCCACCTCTGCTTCCTTCTGCACTTCTTCTTCAGCCACAACTGCATTTTCTGAAACTTGAGATTTTTTAGGCTCTCCGTCTTGCTGAATTTGGGGGCTTGTGACCTTTCCAGACCTTAAGGTGATGGCATTCACCTGTTCTTCAACTTCTTTCTTACCTGGATTTGTTTCTGTATCACTTAAAAGCGTTCCTGGTGGTCGATTCAATAATGCATTAGCAATTTTCCCTATTTGGTTCTACAGAGTCTTGATAAAAATAGCATGACTTTGGCATATAAGAGCCTGGTTTTTGCACATAAGCCGCAACTCCTCCAATTCCGATTTTTCATTCGAAGATAGACCTGCATCATGAGTCTGTTGTTGAAGTTGGAGTTGTTGTCTTGGTGCAAATTGTTGTTAAAAACTAGGAGGGTTGAATTGTTTTGCTCCAAACTGCTGGAATGGCTGTTGCATCGCATTCTGATTGTTGTTCCAGCTGAAGTTAAGATGATTCCAGTTGTCAGGATGATAAGTGTCTGGAACTGGTTGCTGCAATCTCTGAAAGTTGCTCACAAACTGAGCTGCGTCACTAGATATAGCGCATTATTCTGTCACATGTGGTCCTGCACACAACTCACAAACACTAATTATCTGCTTAACACCATAGTTAGCCAGAGAATCAATCTTCATAGACAACGCCTTTAGTTGAGCAGTGATAGCCATAGCTGTATCCACTTCAATAACTCCTGCTACCTTGCCCTATGGCAATCTCTGGGTTGGATACTGATATTCATAGCAGCCATCACTTCAATTAGATCATAAGCTTCATCATAGCTCTTAGCCCATAAGGCTCCACCTGATGCTGCATCGAGCATGGGTCTGGACTGTGCTCCCAACCCATTATAAAAACAAGTGATGATCATCCAATTAGGCATTCCATGATGAGGACACTTCCTAAGCATCTCCTTGTAGCGCTCCCAAGCTTCACATAGCGATTTTCCCATTTGCTGCGCAAATTGAGTAATAGCATTCCTGAGTGCAGCTGTCTTCGCCATAGGGAAGAATTTAGTAAGAAATTTCTGAGCAAGATCTTCCCAAGTAGTAATCGAACCAGCTGGTAGAGAGTGTAACCAGCTCTTAGCCTTGTCCCTCAGAGAGAATGGGAACAGTCTTAGCTTCACAGCATCTTCAGAAACACCGTTGAACTTAAAGGTGTCGCAGATCTCAATAAAATCCCTAATGTGCATATTGGGATCTTCAGTTGGAGAACCGCCAAACTGGATTGAATTCTGCACCCATTAAATTATGCCAGGCTTGATCTCGAAGGTATTAGCTGTGATAGCTGGCCAAATAATGCTAGATTGAATGTCATTGATCTTGGGTTGAGAAAAATCCATCAAGGCTTTCATCCGTGTTGCTGGATTTCCCATTGTAATGAGTACCTAAAACACAAACAAATAAATCGTGAAAGTAAAAGAATTTGAGTCAGTGAACTTTAACAACCACTGATGACAAGCACATAAACTAAAAATTAATACCGAGTCCCCGGCAGCGGCGCCAAAAACTTGTTAGGGCGAAAATACGCGCTAATATTCACGCAAGTATACGCGTTTGCATATAGTATAAGATATAAATCAGATTCGTTCCCACAGATACTGGTTTAGGTTAAGTTCAATTTATGCACCTATGCAACAATATATGGTTATCGCTCAATGCTAAGACAAATAACGAATTAGGTTTTTATTAAACTAAGACGTTATACTAAATAACACTAACTAAGAGAATTGAGGTTGAATTACTTATCTAACTTCATTACTACTTTATTCAATAGCCCTTTCGTTCTTAACCTTAGCATGCGATGGTGATGACACTAATCAGATAACACGAAACTGATAAACGCCAATTTTCGTTGCACGAGCAACATTCTACCAGACATCCATAAAAGAGATAGAAGCTAAATATGCACCAATTATATTGAGACCCTATATGTCTATAGAATTTGACAACATAACGGTTTAAGCACAAGTTATCCATAATGATTATATAGGGCAAGTAAAACGGTTAGAGTTACCTACTAATCATGCATAACAAATACATGAACCTATGCTAGCATGGCAAGTTCTAAACCTCTATATTCAATGTCGCTTTAATAGAGATTAACAAACTATCTTATATGTTAGCTACGCACATAAGACGAATAAGCACAACCAATATTAGGATATCAATTAATCACCACACACTAAGATATCGAAACAAATTAACTACAAAAATCCATAAGTAAAACCGCTAGAATTCCATGACAATGATTAGTTCAAATCGAACTCATCGTCACCATGGGTTCCAATGAAAGCATGGTATAAACAAGGTCTTAATAAACTGAATAATAATTAAAGTATGAATAAATGAGATCTAGGTTCAACAAGAACGAAAATGAGCATCCAAAGTTACAACTAATTCAAAGAATCACAAGTTGAAAACAAGATCTTCTTTTTCAGAGTTGTTTTGTGCTTCTAGGTCTTCTCCTTGGTATCCCAATCTTCCCGGATGATGAAAACCCTTTTTTAAGTATATATACGCCCCTAGTGGACCTGGACCCTTAAAATCATCAAATTCCACTAAAAAAGGCTTTTTCAGCGAAATCAGCGACCAGCCGCGCCTCAGGCGGGTGCCTCAGCTCCCAAGTGGGCGACTCAGCTCCCAAGCGGCCGCCCCACATCCCAGGCGGGCGCCTGGAGCCTGTCTGGAAAAAATTCTGATGAATCTTGTTTTGGCCATAACTTGAGTTCTACTCGTCAGAATTAGACGATTCAACTGCCCACGTGAAGCTAACGAGATTCTCTAAAACTCGATAATGGCCTTGGATTCCAAATCTGATCACTTTTTATCATATTTCCTTTAAAAGCTCATTTCTTCATTTAACTGATACCTGAAATGCAATAACACAAAAATACATCAAAATACCAACAACTTGAGTCCAAAACACCAATTTAAGCTTGTAATAAAGCGTTCCAAGTGGATATAAAATCCACTTATCACTTATGCAGAGTAGGTATGAGATGAGTATGATGGGTGAGTTGAGCTACTTTCTTGGACTACAAGTGAGTCAGAAATCAGATGGTATCTTCATTTGTCAAACGAAGTACATCAGAGATCTTCTGAAGAAATATCAGTTAGAAGACTCAACACCTGCTAAGACTCCGATGGTAACTACCACAAAACTTGATCAAGATAAGTTCGGTAAGATGGTGGACATCACTTATTATCGAGGTATGATTGGATCATTACTCTAACTGACTGCGAGTCATCCAGATATAATGTTTGCTACATGCTTGTATGCATGATTGCAAACTGATCCGAAGGAATCTCATATGGTAGCCGCCAAAAGAATTTTTAGATATCTGAAGGGTACACCTAATGTAGGTATCTAGTATCCTAAAGATACGGGCTTTGATCTCATCGGCTACACAGATTCTGATTATGTTGGTTGTAAGATTGATCGGAAGAGTACTTTAGGAAGCTGTCAGTTTATTCGGAGAAGATTGGTTTCTTGGTTTAGTAAGAAGCAGCGTTCAGTTTCTATATCCACTGTTGAAGCTGAATATATTGCTACTGGAAGCTGCTTTTCTCGAATTCTTTGGATGAGAAACCAACTCCGAGACTATGGACTTGATTTGAAGAATATTCCTATCTACTGTGACAACACAAGTGCCATAGAGATCTCAAACAATCTTGTTCAGAACTCAAGGACCAAACATATTGATATAAGGTATCATTTCATTCGAGAGCATATAATGAATGGGATTGTGGAACTTCATTTTGTTCTCACAACGGATCAAGTTGCAGACATTTTCACGAAGCCACTTGATGAAGCTACCTTCAACAAGTTGGTTAGTGAACTTGGCATGTTGAATTTGTCCAATTAATTGGAAATCAACAAATGTAATTTGGTGCGGGTGAACTTTACTAGCCCAATGATGATGCTATGAGGGGAAAGTAAGTTTACATATCTATTCATTATATATATATATCCATGTTTGTAAACTTGGTTTGAAGCTAACTGATTACCATGCTTTACATGTCATATGCTAGTGGTAAGTAAGTTAGAATTTTTTATGCAATATATCAGTTGTTTGAATGTTTACATGCTATATGTTTACTCTGATGCAAACACTCTTGATATTGATATTTATTTTAGCACACACACATCTCATTTTTATTTGCACTTTGATCTAAGACCCTGTAATCTCTTTTGTGATCCTATCATAACTCTGATTTATAGGTTGATCCTATGCAACTAGTTTGAGTACTCTGATTAGATTTTGTGTGATTGTATCATGTTTTTTAGTAATGCTGTATGATTGTTAAGCTTCAGACCCTAGGTAACTCTAATAACAGATTCCTCGGTCACCCTGATTCTCTGTTCATGCTAGAATAACTCTGTCTATTTTGTGCTAGAATAAACATGCAGCATAACTAGAAATAGTGGTGATATGATTATGTTAGGAGTAATTTTTAATTGGTTTAGTCTTATGTTAATTAATCAATTGGTGCAGACTTGTTGGATATATTATTGGCATAATTAAGGGCTTGTATGACTTATATGTTGATTCTGTGTGTAACTCTGATGATCTTGCTATGCTTATACTGCGTTCTAGATATTAAATCTTGATATATTTCTTATACTCTAATTACCTTATACAAGTTTTATAAGTTTATAACAATGTTCACTCTCTTTCCTCTATAGTATTGATCTGTATTGGACTAACTTTAAACTGTTTTGAGTTGATGAGATTTGTTTGAGTAGCATTGTCCAAAGAATCAGAAAGCATGATCATCAGAGACATCCTTCATGAATCCATATTGTGGTAAGTAAAGGTAAAAGATCTCTGGTTCTGAAATCACTCTGTTCTTGATCATCAAATTCTCTGATATTGTACTTCAGATGTTTTTGATCTTCAACACCCTCAGTGGTTTTAGGAACTGACTAAGAGCCTATCAAACCTCATAGGTTCTAACCCAAGTCATTAGAAACAAACACTTCTCAAACATTATTCCATTACCTTACTCTGATATATTCCCCATATTTTGCTCTGATTCACTCACTTTTCTTGAGATATCAACTTAGTGATCAGATAAAATTACCACTTGGTATTGGAGTTATGTTGAGAATTCAAATCATTGATCATTGGTTATCTTCCCAGAATTCAAATCTGGAACTGATTTTGACTTAGTCAAAACAATAACTTGTAAATGAGGACTCAGATATCAACTGACGAGTTTATAAGGTATACTTCTTCATGGAAGTTGAGGGATATCAGGAATTCTACCACTTAAAAGAATCCGAATTTCCCCTCTTAGAAGGAACATTTCTGAATCTCTTGACTGAGAGTTTCCATCCTTGAAGGTGGAAGGAAACTTTTCTATGAAAAGGATTTTCTCGCAGGTACACTTGGATGTTTGGAGATTTGAGTGAGTGACATACTGTGAGACTGAGTGACAAACACTTGAGTGTAGAGTGGAGTGAAACACAATGTGAGATCACTAAACAGAAATCACACACTTGCACTGTGAGGAATGGTAACCAAATAGTCTCTTCACTTGGTTGGTTGATCCTAAGGTTTTACTCTGACTACATTTTGAATCATTACTCAACTAAGGGCGAGAGATTATAAAGAGATTATGAACTAATAGTCTTTCTGTAACTAAGAAGAGGGATTTCTAACTTTATTGTACTAAGGAAGGGATTCTTCATCTTAGGGGGAGAGATTATTGGGTTTTGGTTATGGATTCCAAAATGTTGTCTATGTGCTTTATGGGAAGATCTGAAGATGATTGAAGACAGTATTTGGAAGACGTATCTATCTGCAACTTTACATAAGGGAGAGAAGAATCTGTTCTCTGCTAAAGCTGAATGTGTATAGAAGATGCGGTAGATATAAGATAGTATTATTTTTAAGTCCAGGATTGGAAGTTGAAAGCTAATTGAAGATTTTTGGTTAAGGTTAGTTGAGTTATCCTCCAAACTGTTACTTCTCCATTATTATTTGACCGTCAATTGTAACAGTCAAATAGGGGGAGATTGTTGAGCAAGATTGAAGCTGTACGTATAACTTGATAGGGATAAATAAATTATGATTGTATAATTAAATACTGCATTAATTGTACAAACTGTGGGCTGCTAGGCCCAATAAAAAGATATATGATACTCAGACCAGAAAGGTTAAGCCTGATGGACCAGATCAGGCCTGATGGAATAAAAAAGGCCCAAAAGCCCTGATTATTAATTAATTTCGTAATTAATTAATAAGGGACAAATCAGATGTTGAAAAGAGTCCCGATAAGGATATAAATCCTTGGAGATTAGCCTCAAGGGGACCTAAAAGGATAAGAAATCAGTTTCCTACTATCTAGGACTCCAAAGTCCATTCTAATTATGAGACTTGCCCACCAAGTCTCCTATACCAAGTCCAATTCAAGGACTCCCAACATCTATATAAGGGGTCTCACCCCCATCAATCAGAACTATGTTTTTTGGCTTGATTCTCTAATTCACAGAGATACGTAGGCATCTCGTAAAGGCAGATCGAGTCACGAAACACGAGAGCAGCCATTAAAGGCCTTGAGCTCCCGAATCTTAATATTAAATACAGCAAGTAATAACCTTAGTTTTTTATCTACAATATTTGGCGCCGTCTGTGGGAAACACAACAACAACCATGGCGAGAACACGGGGAACAATTGGAGCTCTAGAGGAAGGAACACCATTAGAGACAACCCAGGTGATTTCATCAACCGTGGAGGTTCCTCCCCATTCAACTTATGCATCTACTCAGGAGGAAGCCCAGACAGGGGCAACTCAACCCCAGCTACAAGGGACAACTCCCCCGATTCAAGGTACGAATCCTCAAGTTCAACAAATACATATACCTGTGAATTTTCGACCCGTCGGGTATGAATATTCAACTATTGTTACTACTAACCCCCCTTATGGGATGCCCCTTCACCCTGAGGTTGGAGGAAGCGGATATGCTGGGCGAAGCGAAGCACGAGGGCGGTCGCCCCCCTATATACGAGGTTTGGATCCTATCCCTGAGGACCGGGAATTTTCTGGTCCATACACTGAGAGAGACTCCGAATCTTCGGATGATGAAGTGGCCCCGAGAAGGAGGCGTCCTGGAAAAGAGCCAATGGCCGATGGAAGGCAACGCCCCCAAAGCACCCCAGGGGCGAATCCCCAAGAAGTGCAGGAAAAGATCAGGGCTCATGAGGCTGAAATCCAAAGGCTGAGGCGTGATTTGGAGGCTCACCAAGCCACCAGACCCCACATACCTCCTAGGGGGAGAAATCCTCCTCCTATCATAGACTTGGATGGTCCGGTAAGAAGAAGGGCTGCTGTCCTAAGAACTGATCCAAGCAATCTCCTTCCCCTTGGAGATCCTGATGATCCAACTCCACCCTTCACAGAAGAGATAACGAATGCCCATATCTCAAGGAAATTCAAGATGCCCACTATCAAAGCCTATGATGGCACGGGAGACCCCGCTAATCATGTTAGGACATTCTCTAATGCACTGCTGCTGCAACCCGTGAATGATGCTATAAAATGTCGGGCCTTCCCTCAAACCCTGTCGGGAATGGCTCAAAGATGGTATAGTCGCCTACCCCCAAATTCTATTGGATCATTCAGAGAATTAAGTCAGGCTTTTATTAAGCAATTCATCAGTGGAAGAGTCCATGAGAAAAGTTCAGCATCTCTTATGAGTCTTGTGCAGGGAGCTAAGGAATCCTTAAGAGATTACCTGAATCGTTTTACAAAGGAGGCTTTAAAAGTCCCAGACCTTGATGATAAGGTAGCCATGATAGCACTGCAACAAGGAACTAGGGATGAGTTTTTCAAGATGTCTTTGGCCAAACGACCCCCTGAGAGCATGTTGCAGCTCCAAGAGAGGGCAGAGAAGTATATCAAGGTTGAAGAAAGTATGAGGAAGACCGTAGTAAGTAATGAGCCCACTGGAGGCAAGAAACGAAAAACTGATTTGGAGTATATCGCTAAGGACAAATATCCTAGAACCGAACAAAACCCTGATTCAACCCCCAAGAAGGGAGGACCTGGGCAAAAGTTCACTGAATACGCTAAGCTGAATGCTCCCAGAAGTCAGATTTTGATGGAGATTGAGAAAGACAGAGATATTCGCTAGCCTAAGCCCTTGAAGGCTGATCCCGCCAAGCTAGATAAGGGCAAGTATTGCAGGTTTCACAAAGATGTTGGCCATGACACCGATGAGTGTAGGCAATTGAAAGATGAAATTAAGTTTTTGATTCGAAAAGGAAGATTAAACAAGTATACTGGAGATGGAGGGGACAGAAATAATAATGGAAGGAAGAACTTTGAAGATCGTAGGAGGGACCAAGACGATCAGGGGCGAAACCCCCAGCCTAGAGGACCAGTTATAAACACCATTTATGGAGGGCCGAGACCTCGAGGGCCTGTGATAAACACGATCTTTGGAGGTCCAACTGCTGCTGGATTGTCCAAAAATTCCAGAAAGGCATATACTAGAGAGGTTATGCATATTGTTGGAGAAGCCCCGAAGAGGGCCAGGACAGAAGTAACATTGGCTTTTGATGATTCCGACCTAGAGGGTGTGAAGTTTCCCCATGACGACCCGCTGGTCATAACACCAATAATAGGAAATAGCCCAGTTAAGAGGGTCCTTGTGGATAATGGTGCTTCTGTGGATATCTTGCTCCATGACACCTTTCTAAGGATGGGGTATAACGACTCCCAGTTAACACCAACCGACATGCCGATATATGGATTTGCTGGAGTAGAATGTCCTGTGGAAGGGATAATCAAATTGCCAACCATCATAGGTACAGAGCCAAGGCAAGCAACACAGATGCTGGATTTCGTGGTGGTAAAGGCTAGTTCAACTTATAATGCTATCATGGGGAGAACAAGGATACATGCCTTCAAGGCAGTCCCCTCTTCCTACCATTCAGTCATGAAGTTTCCCACCCGAAACGGGATTGGAGAAGAGAGAGGATATCAAAAAATGGCTAGAAGCTGTTATGTGGCCTCTTTGAGGGCAGATGGAGTCGGGGGGCAGGTTCTTCCTATTGAAGATATGGATGTTCGAGAAAATGATGAGAATAGAGGAAGGCCAGCAGAAGAATTGGTCTCGGTTCCTTTAGACCCCGAGAATCCTGAGAGGACGACTTTCATTGGAGCCACATTAGAGGAGCCCCTTAGAGGGAAGTTAGTGAAATTTTTGCAAGAAAATAGTGATGTGTTTGCATGGTCAGCAGCTGATATGCCAGGCATAGACCCGGGGTTAATTACTCACAAGCTAAACGTAGATCCAAGCCGGAAGACAGTGAAATAAAAGAAAAGAAATTTTGCCCCGGAAAGACAAGAGGCTATAAAGCAGGAAGTGGAAAAGCTCTTAGAGGCTGGTTTTATTGAGGAGATTCAATTTCCGGAGTGGTTAGCAAACCCTGTAATGGTGAAGAAGGCTAATGGAAAGTGGAGGATGTGTATAGACTTCACCGATCTGAATGATGCATGCCCCAAAGACTGTTTTCCGCTGCCTAGAATTGATACTTTGATTGATGCCACCGCTGGACATGAGATGCTGAGTTTCATGGATGGGTTTAGCGGATACAACCAGATCAAAATGCATAAGGATGACATTCCAAAGGTATCATTTATCACTGACTTTGGTGTTTATTGTTATCTTGTTATGGCGTTTGGTCTCAAGAATGCAGGAGCCACCTATCAACGGTTGGTGAATAGAATTTTTAAGGATCTTATTGGTAAGACTATGGAAGTCTATGTTGATGACATGTTAGTCAAGAGTCTAGTAAAGACTGATCATATAGCCCATTTAAGGGAAGCTTTTGAGGTCCTGAGGTACCACAAGATGATGTTGAATCCGACGAAGTGTGCTTTCGGAGTAGGATCTGGAAAATTCTTGGGATTGATGGTCTCGAAAAGGGGAATTGAGGCAAATCCCGATAAAATAAAGGCAATCCTGGACATGGAACCCCCCAAAACCGTCAAGGATGTTCAGAAGCTCACAGGAAGGGTTGCTGCGTTAGGACGATTCATCTCCAAGTCAGGAGACAAGTGCTTGTCATTTTTCAAGTCACTAAAGAACATCAAAGACTTTGTATGGAGTGAGGAAAATCAGAAGGCATTTGAAGAGTTAAAGAAGTATATGGGCCAGGCCCCGTTGTTGGCCAAGCCAGTTCTGAATGAAGTTTTATTTTTGTACTTGGCTGTTTCAGAGAGCGCCTTGAGCGCCGTGTTGGTTAAGGAGGAACTGAAAGTCCAGAAACCCGTATACTATGTCAGCAAAATTTTGCATGATGCTGAGTTGAATTATTCAGCCATTGAGAAATTCGCTTTAGCCTTGGTAATGGCTTCAAGAAAGCTGCGTCCTTATTTTCAAGCTCACCAAATTGAAGTGCTAACAAATCAGCCACTGAGAAATATCATTCACAGTCCCAAGGCAAGTGGGAGACTGATTAAGTGGGCAATAGAGTTGGGAGAGTTCGATCTCAAGTATAAGCCACGTACGGCCATAAAAGCCCAGGCACTAGCTGACTTCGTGGTGGAATGTACCATACCCAACCAAGAAGTCGGGGGGCAGGAAGATACCATACCTCAAGACAAGGGAGTTGACAATGGAGACAAAGAGAAAGAATATTGGGTTCTCTATTTTGATGGAGCATCAAAAACAAATTCCAGTGGAGCAGGGTTGGTTTTGCAAAGCCCTGATGGATTCTTAATTGAGTATGCCATGAAGCTAGACTTCCCAACCACAAACAATGAGGCAGAGTATGAAGCCCTGATTGCTGGCCTTGGTCTAGCTGGGACACTTAGAGTCAAAAACTTAAAGGTCCGTGGAGACTCGAAGTTGATCATATCCCAGGTAAAGGGAGAATTTGAGGCAAGGGATGATACGATGGCTAAGTATGTTCGCCTAGTAAGGGCTGTGATGACCCAATTTAATGAATGCCATGTTGAACACATTCCAAGGGAAGAAAATGCTAAAGCAGATGCGCTATCAAAGTTTGCTTCATCTGAGATTGAAGAAAGTTCAGGAAGTGTGTACTTCCGAGTTTTGAAGACACGAAGCATAGATGTTAAGCTTGTGGCTCCCGTAGGCTTGGGGACGTCATGGATTGATCCCATCAAGGCTCACATTCATACCGGTTGGTTGCCAAGCGATGCAATTGAGGCACGGAAGTTAACTGTTCGAGCACTAAGGTACTCTTTGATAGATGGGATTCTATATAAAAGATCTTTCGTGGTTCCTTACTTGAGGTGTCTCAGGCCCGAAGAGGCACGCTTAGCTCTTGAGGAAGTGCATGGAGGTATTTGTGGGCAACACTTGGGGGGCAGGGCCTTGGCTCATAAGATAACCCGTTTAGGCTTCTATTGGCCAGAAATGATGGCTGATGCCAAAGAATATGTAAAGAAGTGTGATCGCTGTCAGAAGCATGCACCAGTCGCCAGACAACCCCCCGAGATGCTGACCTCTATCAACTCACCTATTCCCTTTGCTATGTGGGGGATGGATATTCTAGGGCCTTTTCCTATGGCCACAACACAAAGGAAGTTTCTGATTATAGCCATTGATTATTTCACCAAGTGGATCGAAGCCAAACCTTTGGCCAAAATCACAACTAAGCATGTTGCACAATTCCTGTGGGAAAACATTATGTGCCGATATGGAATTCCCCGTATCCTCGCCACTGACAATGGAACACAATTCAACAACGAGGAATTCAAGAAGTATTGCGAAGAAAATGAAATTGAGTTACGGTTCACCTCTGTGGCTCACCCGCAAGCCAATGGGCAAGCGGAGGTAGCAAATCGGATAATCCTGGATGGACTAAAGAAGAGGATCGAAAAGTCAAGAAATAATTGGGTGGATGAGATACTTCCCATATTATGGGCCTATAGGACTACCTGTAGAGTCACGACAGATGCAACTCCTTTCATGTTGGCATATGTGGCAGAAGCAGTAGTTCCCGTGGAGATATCACATTCCTCTCCAAGGATTCAGGCTTTTGATGAAAAAGAAAATGAAGAAGGGCAGAAGTTAGCCCTGGATTTAATCGATGAAGTGCGAGATAAAGCACATGCAAAGATAGTAGAATATCAGAAAAAAGCTTCATTCTACTACAATTTAAGGGTTAAAGAGAGGTTTTTTAAACAAGGTGATCTAGTTTTGAGAAAAATAGAGGCTTCTGGTGTCGGACAGAAAGGAAAGCTCGCCCCGAATTGGGAAGGGCCGTACAGAGTCAAGAGCGTTCAGGGTAGAGGAACCTACAAGCTAGAAACTATGGATGGTTTTGAAGTCCCGAGGACCTGGCATGCACAAAACCTGAAGGTTTACTACGTGTAAGATAGGTGAAGTACGATTCTCACTTGTCATTGACAAGTAGGTTTAAAAGCACCTTGAAGCTTTGCTTGCATAGGATTTTATATTCCAGTAGAATTTACATTGTCTAGTTATTGTTGATTAGGGTCGAACCCATGCTATGTAAGGTTTTGGAAAACCAGACTTCATATTAAAGAGTTTGAAATTATTTCTATCTAAGGATGTTTAAAGTTCAAATGCGTATTAAGATTGTAAAGTTAAAACAGAAAAAGGCAAGAAAAGCAACGTATAAAACATAACCCCGAAGGGTAACAAGTTCTGATATAAATAAAGTTCAAAAAGAAGATATACAAAAAGCTAGGCCTTGGAAGGCTGAGATTCCTCAGAACCACTATCCGAAGTCTCTTCGGAAGTTTCAGTCGTTTCTTCGGACGTCTCGGTCGTCCCCTCTGAAGTCCCTGTAGAAGTTCCCTCAGCAGGAGATGATGGCGGTTGAGGCGCTGCTTTGGGAGATTCTTCCACCCTGGCCTTCTTAGCGACAGGCTCGAATTCCTCCTCAGAGGAATCTTCCTCCTCTCCATCCTTGATCATGCCAGCAAGCTTTTCAGTAACACCTCCAAGCTCTGGAACCCGCACTGGGCAAGGAAAGGGCGACTGCTCAAGGACCTCGGGAAACTCATCCTGGATGGCCTCCACAGCCGCGTCCCAGCCTTCCTTATAGCTAACAGGATGAAGAAGGGCATCATGCTCCACCATCAAGTCTTTGAATTCTTGAGTGTCCATCCAGCCATCAAAGGCTTTTTCCTTCTGCGCCTTCAAGATAACATTTTCAGCCCGGGCCGTCTCCAGGTCAGAAGTGGAAGAGGCCAATTGAGCTTCAAGGGCCTCAATTTTTTGATTGGCCTCCTCCAACTTCTTGTTGGCATCTTCCAGGCCAACCTTCCAAGCCTTGGCTTGGTGAATTGCCCCTTGAAAATGGGCGTTAGCCTGCAAGAGAAAACAGCAAAGGTTTAGAAAAGAAAGAAAAGAGAATTGTAAAAAGCATAAGTAAAGTACGTACCGTCGCCAGAGCTTGGGCTCCAAACAGCTCATTCCCCTCCAAGTCCTGTTGAAGGACAAAATCTTGATAATCCACCGGGGAAATGGAATGCTTAGACCATTCCTTGGACAGGGCCGTGCTGCCCACAATTGAGTCCTTGCCCCGGATCCCCCAAGCAGGTTGAAAATAGGCACCTGGCCTCTGCTTGGTGCGCAGAACTTAGTTGGGGCCTTCCTCATCTGGCTCTGTTGCCTGAAGAAGGAACTCCGGGAAGCGGTCACCCAGTCGAGGGTCCTTAAAGATCTTCCCGGCCCTCTTCATCCTGGTTGTCTCCAGGTCCTTCGGCTTGGTAGCCTCCTCAATCTTCTCAGCCACTGCAACAAACAAAGTCAGTTGAAAATCAATGAAATAAAAGTGCAGGAAATAAAGGAGATAAGAAAGGGAACTTACTTTTCTTATTAACGGGCGAAAGGCCGCGTTCTACCAGGACGGTCTCCCGGATAAGGTCCCAACAATGGGAAGTATCGTTGTCTTGCGTAAGGAGGTTGAAACCTCTAGCCTCCTACTCAGACAAAGTTATGTCATTCGGGCTCCCGTCTACGGCCAGCCCAAAGGATGATCGAAACAGGGAGCCCCAATCTCCACCTTCCCAAATGACAAACAAAAAATCTTTCTTCCACCCCAAGTTGTTGTCAGGGATGGACTTCCCATTCATGATATGGGGGATAGTGGGGCGCTGGTTGATAGAAACCCAACCCGGACTTTTATCAGGGCTGTTTTTGAACTGAAAAATCTTCCTGTAGACAGCAACAGATGTGGGGACGTTGTGCTTGGCGCATTGCGACAGATAGCACATAATCAACCTCCAGGAATTAGGGGGAAGTTGGCAAGGGCTGATGCCCACATCAGCCAGTAGCAAAGGAATGAATGGATGAAAAGGGAGTCTAATACCTGCCTCAGAGTATCCCTATAGACGCATAGCGCGTCCTTCTTCCACTGACAGGCCCTGTCGGCCGGACCCGCAAGAACCAGCTTAAAAGGCTCCTTGATTTTGAAGCAGCTACTCAACTTTTCCAGCTCCTTGGGATCCCGTAAAGCACTGATATGATCGTGCGCATCTAGATGCGCATCAGACGGATACTCGTCCGCTTGAGTGTTGATCATGTCGATTAAGGAAGTATACCTCGATTGAATAGGAAAATCATTGGACTTTCTAGCCACGTTCATCTTGGCCAAACGAGTCATTCTTTTGTCAGCCATCTGAAAAAAGTATGAGGCACGTAAATAGGCTATCTTAAAATGGCACACAATGGAAAAATAGAAACGAAAAGCAAAGGGAGGAATCTTACCTAAAGAAGCACTCCTGAAAAAGGCTTTGAGCTCCGACTTGCTGTTATTGCTCTGAGAATCTTAGCAGGAGGATAAAGAAGAAAACTAAGAAATGAGAAAGTGAGGAGTAATAGCCTTTTCTCATTCCTTTATATAGGAGGAAAAAGAAGTTGAAGGGACGAAAAGCCCATTAAGAACAAAGGCCCATAAGAAGAGGCCCAGAAAAAAGAACATTCCAGAATATACCTAGAAATTCTAGGGCATTCTAAACAGGGTGTGTTAAGCCCAGCAATATTTGATAAAGCCCAATAAAGAGGCCCAACAATATTTGATAAAGCCCAATAAAAGAGGCCCAATAAGATTTGAAAAGGCCCAATAAAAGAGGCCCAATGAGATTTGAAAAGCCCAATAATAGAAGCTCAGTAAAATTTTATAGGGCTAAACAAAAAGGCCAGGCCCAAATCCAATTAGGATTTGGAAAATACAATACCCTAAATTAAAGCTAAATAAAGAAGGCTAGTGAAAGACCAGGAACCAGGTCGAAATCCAGGTCGTGAATCCTGCCCGAAATCTTTCGAGAAGACACCCGAAAATAACGGGTAAAAAAGACCAGAATCCAGGTCGAATTCCAGGTCGTGAATCCTGCCCGAAATCTTTCGAGCAGACACCCGAAAATAGCTGGAATAACGGGACTGAATTGAGGTCGAAGCTTCGACCAGAAATGAGGTCGAATAAACCAAGCATCTTTCAAAAAATGGGGATTAAAAACCCAGGTCGAAGTTCGACTAGGATCCTGGTCGAATTCCAGGTCGTGGATCCTAGTCAAAATCCTTCGACTAGGAAACAAGAAAATCAAGGAATTTTTGAACAGGATTCAGGTCGAAATATCGACTAGAATCCTAGTCGAAATCCTAGTCGATAGGCTCATGACAAGAAGCTAAAAAAAAAAAAAAGGGTGGAATTTTCGACCTAGATCCAGGTCGAATTTTCGACTAGGATCCTGGTCGAATTCCAGGTCCTAGATCCAGGTCGAAATTTCGACTAGGATCCTGGTCGAATTCCAGGTCGTGGATCCTAGTCGAATTCCTTCGACCAGGATGACAAGGCTGGCCCCTATTTTCGACTAGGATCCAGGTCGAAATTTCGACTAGGATCCTAGTCGAAAAAAGGGCTGGAAATTTGAAGAATCCAGAAAATAAGGGAAAATTCCAGAAAATAAGGAAAAATCCCAGAAAATTAGGGAAAAATCCCAGAAAATTAGGCAAAATCCCAGAAAATTAGGGGAAAATCCCAGAAAATTAGGGAAAATCCCAGAAAATTAGGGAAAAATCCTAGAGAATTAGGGAAAATCCCAGAAAATTAGGGAAAAATTCCAGAAAATAAGGGAAAAATCCCGGAAATAAGGGAAAATTCCTGGAAATTAAGATAATTCCTGAATAAAAGGAAAAATTCATTGTAAATGTGTAGGTCGCTCCACACTTTACGGAAAAACGAAACCCTGTAAGGGAACAAATAGACTTAACTTCTGCGAAACCTAGTCAATGTTTCCCAAAAGTTGGGGGGCAAATGATAGGGATAAATAAATTATGATTGTATAATTAAATACTGCATTAATTGTACAAACTGTGGGCTGCTAGGCCCAATAAAAAGATATATGATACTCAGACCAGAAAGGTTAAGCCTGATGGACCAGATCAGGCCTGATGGAATAAAAAAGGCCCAAAAGCCCTGATTATTAATTAATTTCGTAATTAATTAATAAGGGACAAATCAGATGTTGAAAAGAGTCCCGATAAGGATATAAATCCTTGGAGATTAGCCTCAAGGGGACCTAAAAGGATAAGGAATCAGTTTCCTACTATCTAGGACTCCAAAGTCCATTCTAATTATGAGACTTGCCCACCAAGTCTCCTATACAAAGTCCAATTCAAGGACTTCCAACATCTATATAAGGGGTCTCACCCCCATCAATCAGAACTACGTTTTTTGGCTTGATTCTCTAATTCACAGAGATACGTAGGCATCTCGTAAAGGCAGATCGAGTCACGAAACACGAGAGCAGCCATTAAAGGCCTTGAGCTCCCGAATCTTAATATTAAATACAGCAAGTAATAACCTTAGTTTTTTATCTACAACATAACTCAACAATACTGGTTTGGATAACTCAACATATGACAAAGACTTTAAAATAATCTATGTTCCACTAGGATTAGTACAGATTATTTAATTGGGTATATGCATAAAAGGTTTTGTTAGTTGCAGTGAAGAAGACGTCAACAGTGATCCGTATGAAATTCATTGATTTGTTCAGGTATCGGAGTAATAAGTTTGGAGTCATTCGAAGCAGTTGTCAGAATCAGTGTGAAGACCTCAAGGATTCCAAGTGAAGTTGATTATATTTGGTAGAGGATTTAACAGTGGTTTGTACGGGTATAATACGAAGGCCTAAGAGCGGAACTAGTCGTCTTTGAACCAGACCTGGGCACGAGACATCAGTGATCCGTGAAAGGAAATAAAGTATCATTTTTAGAAACACTGTTAAGTGGATTTTGTACTCGAGGAGTCTGGAAATATTTTGAGGTACAAAGTCAAGGAGATTAGGAGGCCTGCAGATACAGAGGAGTACAACCCGAGGATTTACAGGATTTATTTTTTAATCAATGACTGGTGTTTTATGTGAAATGAATAAATGGAAATTATTTCATTTATTTGTTTAATTTAATATCACATTTGATTTTAAAATAAGTAAATTAATAATTGGTTTATTATTAAATGAATAAATGAAATTCCAGTCATTTATTTATTTAATCTAATATTAATATTTAATTTTGGGAAAATAAGTTGATATTTGTTTTTAATTAAATAAATAAATGAAACTGTACTCATTTGTTTATTTATTTTATTAACTGAATATTTTATTTATTTTCTTAACTAAAATAACTCGGATTTTATTTGTAAGAAAAAGAAAATCAGCGTTGCAAAAGAAATAAGGATTGACAGCTTAGCTTCATTTTCTTCTTGTGCTTGCATACCCGCGGTTTTTTTTGTTCAAAAAGCGAACAACACAGTTGTGAAAATAAAAGGATACAGGTTTTTTGTGTATTTCTGTGGGACCCTCACCTGTACAAAGAGAGAAAAATAAAAGAAATAAAGCAGTATAAAAATAGAAGTATGGCAGCATTTTTTTGAATTCTCCCAGGCTGCTTCCCCATGTGCGCGTGCGCGCACGACCTGCATTCCCCCTCTTCTCCGTGGCGCGTGCTTCTCAACAGCACCTTCTGGCATGCGCTTCTTCTGAGCAGCTGTATGTACCTGCATGTGGTACCATTTCCTTCTCCTCTTTTATTTATTCAACAACAGAAAGATCCAACTATATGCTCTTGATCGCCATAGAAGAAAGTATAATTCCTGGTCGCCACAGAATTTATGCATGCAAATGTTTTTCTCCTACTGCTACGTGTAGTCGCCATATGAAGAATTATTCAAGGCAAAGTCGGCGCACTAATCACATAATACTATTCTAAGTCACCACATATCCTCTTGATCGCCATACAAATTATTCCTGCAAGCTGTAAATTAAAACACTTGGTTGAAAATTATCCACGTGTTATCCTCTATCTCTCCTACATTCTACCTTTTACAAAAACCAAATTTGCAGTAGATTGGTAAAAATACTTCTCTCCATTTTTACACAGCGAAGCTCTGCAGAAATATATCTTGGAGAGTTAGTTGATTGCATTTATTGAAACTAAGGAGAGAAGTGCTGCCCAAATTTGTTCCAGACCAATTAAAGCCTTACAAACTTGTAACACTCATTATTTAAAGCTCTCCTAATTGTATTTAATATCTTTTGATAAATGCTTTAAATTCTTAGAGTGATAGATAGAACCCTAGTTTGATAGATATTCTTTTGGTTCTCTCTATATTTGTTGCTTCGAATTATTTATATTCGAAGTTGTAAGCAAACCTTTTTGGTTTAATTTCTTAATAATAAGAATTATTCCATGAATCTCATTGTGTTTGTTTATTACGTTTTTGAGGTTTATTTTCCATTGCAATTAATTTTAGAAAATGAAGAACATACATTCACCCCCTCTGTATGTACATTTGGACCTAACAAAAGAGTTTTGGGTGCTCTATTTTGATGGGGCATCAAAAAAAATTCGAGTGGAGCCGAGCTAGTTTTACAAAGCCCTGACGGGTTCCTGATTGAGTACGTTATGAAATTAGATTTTCTTACCACAAAGAACGAGGCAGAGTATGAAGCCCTGATAGGTGGACTAGGCCTAGGAGGGACATTGAGGGTTAAAAACTTGGGGTTATGTGAAGACTCGAAACTTGTGGTGTCCCGGATCAATGGAAAATTTGAGACGAGATATAAATCCATGGCCAAATATGTGCGACTTGTGAGAGCTGTGATGACTCAATTTGATGAATGTCATGTTGAGTACATCCCAAAGGAGGAAAACTCTGAAGCAGATGCATTGTCCAAGTTTGCCTCCTCGAAAGTCGAGAATAATTCTGAAAGCATATACTTCCGTGTTTTAAAATGCGAAACATTGATGTTAAATTGATCGCCCCCATTGGGCTTGGAGAATCCTGGATTGATCCCATCAAGGCTCATCTTCATACCAGATGGATCCCCAATGACGTAATGGAGGCACGAAAGTTTTTTGTACGAGCTTTGAGGTATTCCTTGATAGATGAGATGTTATATAAGAGGACCTTTGTTTTATCTAACTAAGGTGTCTCAGGTATGATGAAGCACAACTAGCCCTTGAAGAAGTACATAAGGGTATTTGTGGCCAACACTTGGGGGGCAGGGCCCTGGCTCAGAAGATTATTCGTTTGGGCTTCTATTCGCCGGAGATGATGGTCGATGCCAAAAATTACGTGAAGAAGTATGATCGTTATCAAAAGCATGCACCAGTTGTTAGACAACCACTTGAGATGCTGACTTACATAAATTCCCATTCCTTTTTCTATGTGGGGTATGGATATTCTTGGACTGTTCCCGATGGCCACTGTACAAAGAAAGTTTATTATTGTGGCTAATAATTACTTCACTAAGTGGATCAAAACCAAGCCTTTGGCTAAGATTACAACCAAGCAGGTTGCTAAATTTCTGTGGGAAAACATCAATTGTATATATGAAATTTCACGTATCTTGGTGACCGATAACGGAATATAGTTTAACAATGAAGAATTCAAGAAGTATTGTGAGGAGAATGAAATCAAGTTGCGGTTCACTTTTGTTGCCCACCCTTAAGCCAACGGGCAGGAAGAAGTAGCAAACCATATTATTCTAGATGGGTTAAAGAAGATGATTGAGAAATCCAGGAATAATTGGGTAGATGAAATACTTCCGATACTTTGGGCATATAGAACCACGTGTAGGGTCATGATGGGAGCAACGCTTTCATATTGGCATATAGGACCACATGTAGGGTTATGATGGGAGCAACGCTTTCAAGCCTACAATGCTGAGAAAAATGAGGAAGGACAAAGTCTTTCCCTGGATTTAATAGATGAAGTGTGAGACAAAGCACATGCAAAGATCATGGAATATCAGAAGAAATATTTTTTCTGACTACAATATGAGTGTGAAGGAAAGGTTTTTCAAGCAAGGTGATTTGGTACTTAGGAAGGTTCAAGTATCCGAGGTAGGGCAGCAAGGAAAGCTAACCCTAAATAGGGAAGGACCATACAAAGTCAAAAGCGTTCAAGGACGAGTATCCTACAAGCTAGAGACGATGGAAGAAGAAGAGGTTCCAAGAACTTGGCATGCGCAGAACTTGAAGATTTATTACTAATGATTCCCTGTTTAAGTCCGATGCTAAGTTATTAGCTATCAAGTTATTATAAGGTTCGTTGAAACCATGAGCCTTTGGATGCTTAGGATTTGCATCCCAGTATTTTAGAATTTACATTTCAGTTTATGAGGATCTTTTATTCAGATTGTAAGGGTTGAACCCATTATATTTTCTAGGTTTTGAAGGACCAAGCTACATTTTACAAAATTGTATTTTTATAATGAACTTAGACATAACTATTCATAACAGCAATAGAAGTCATAAGAATTAGCAAATATGAATTTAAAGCTAAAAGAAAAGGATTTTATAATAATGCTTTAAAATTACAATAAAAAAGAAAAATAAGTCTAGGCATCGGCCTTAGTAGGCTCAGGCTCTTCCTAAGACTCCTCTTATGAGTTGCTCTCAGAATTTCCATCAGATCTACTCTCAGAATTATCCTTCTTGAGAAGTCTTCTTCGGAAGATCTTTAGTCCTAGCCATTTTGCCGGCAGACTCAGCTTCTTCCTCAAATGAAAACGCTTCTTCGCTAGAGCTGGATTCAGCCTCTTTCCTCTTTTTTCCTTTATCAACTATAGGCTCTCTAGACCTAGAAGCCAATGTGTCCCTTGAAAGTGGGTGTTTGCCTAAAAAGGGAAGGAATAAACATGTGGGTTCAAAAGAAAGGAAGATTAAATGGAATACTAAAAGCTTCAAAATAAAAAACTACCGTGGCTAGGGCCTGATTGCCCATTAATTCATTTTCCTTTAAGTCCATTTGAAGGACGTGATACTGTTATTCCCTAACAATACAACAAGAATTACAGAAGGGAGGGGTTGAATGTAATTCTAGCTTCTTTTAAGATTTATGAAAAATGGTTTTAACTCAATTTATATTTAAATGTTTGATTTCCAAAGTGCGGAATTCAGAGTTAAGTTAATCAAACATAAGGTAATAAAAACTCAGGTCTTTAAAACTTTCTGGTGGATTTAAATGTATCCACCAGATATATATATATATATATATATATATCAAGAGAACCGTGTGAAGCTTGAATAGCTCACAGCTGCTTTACAAGTGAACAAACAAAACTACAGAGAAATTCTACAGAATACAGCTTACAAATGTTTCTCTGTTAAAAATGTGTTTTATTTATTATTTGTTCTACTAGCTATTTTGATTTATATATCACCAAGTTTACATAGTAATAAGACATGATAATAAAACAAAACCTATCAAGTCTAACTCCATGCTGCTTCACTACTCTATTCCAGCATCTTTGAATATCTTCAAACTAGCATGGAAATGGTAATGCTTCTTTGTTCTAAAAATCCTGCTAAACAGGCTTCCACATTCCTTTTGCAAATACTCGACGCATGTGACTGTGTTGTCACTGTCAACAGATATTTGAATTGATCATCAGTCAGGTACACGCTTGTTATCCGTCGGGTAGCCTTGTTGATCATCCGTTGGGTAGCTTTGTTGATCATCCGTTGGGTAGCCATTTATCACTTGACTCCATTTCATTTGTGCAGAATTACAAGATATCTTATATTTACATTTAATCAACCTATTCTGCACATCTACTAGCAGTCTACATGATTCATAAGCTACTACATAATCTATACAAAGTTATTTGCAGAAATGTGCTACATTACTTATTTTTACATAAGCTACTCACCCGGTGGATATCAATTAGTCATCCGTCGGGACTATATTGAATCATCCGTCGGGACTATAATTGATCATCCGTCGAGTGCTACAAAATTCACTAAATTAAATCTACTAAGGTGTTTTGTTTAGCTTATCATCAAGTACACAACATATTCCTAACAATCTCCCCCAATTTATGTCTACTGGAATTGTAGCCATAAATTAAGAGAAACTTGATGATAACAAAACATCCTAAATATACAGAATGAAAAATAGTAGATAAAACTGATAAGTATTACAAATTGCTGAAAGTTGAACAATGCAAAGTACACAAAGAAATTGCTCACAATTGTTATCAAGATGCTCCTCTAGTATGAGCAGATAGATCTATTTTCTTAATTGTCTGGATTTCTTCCAAAGCTTTCTGTTATTTTCTTCAATTTGATTCTGGAGTTGTCTGTGGAATTCAAGTTCATCAGCTTCTGAGAGATCTAACATTTACTGCAATTCCAAAAGACTCTCATTACTAGAGATACTCAATTGGTCCTCCAATCTGAAGAATCTTCTAACTCCTTTTTCATCCTTGAATTTCATCAGCGAATAGGGCCTTATATGCACTCTTTTTCCTGTAAAGGGAATAGATAGAGTTTTTGGAAGTGCATCTTTGGCTCTAGTACTCCTTAGTTCCTCAATCCTCTTTAGAACCATTCTTCTTGCAGTCACATTGTATCCACAGTTATTTTTGAAGGATGAGTAGACTTTAATCAGAACAAATTGACTTTCTTGGAAAATCCTGTGAAGTGGCCATATGAACTCTCTTCCTCCCTTGTATTTGAATACCAGCCTTTCAGGAATATGTCTGTGAGCATCAATTCCTCTAACTTCTTCCAATTCATCTAAGTAAAGGTTTATGTCAGAAAACTCCTTGATGTCACAGATGAACAGCATGTCTCCCTTGTTGACTGTAGGCTTAGCTTTGGTTGAGGTCTTGTATTTGAGAATCACAAGCTTCACTTTCTTGCTTGCTCTTGTCTTTGTCTTCTTTGGCTTGAAAATGGGTAAGTTTAGCTCAGGAATTGGAAAACTATCCCGATCTACTAGCTCATCCTTAGGAATAACTGGCTCACCGTGAATATTCCTTGTTGGATCCACCACTTTGAGTTCTTCAAATACCACAGAGGGTTTTGATGTCTGAGTTGTAGTAGTAGGCTTTTTGGGAAATTGGTGTTCCAATTCCTCATCATTAAAGTTCACTTTCCTCTTGGAATAGAGCTTGTATCTAAATCTTTTTTTCTGCTGTGATTCTTCTTGAATTTGCAGATCCTTAGGTTCAGTAATTACAGTTGGTTGTACAGGAAGTTCTGTTGTGGTTTTTACAGCTTGAAGCTTGGCCAAGATAGCAGTTTGTTCTTTCTTTTGCTTTTGCTTCTTAGCATCGAAAGTAGCTTGCTTCTTTTCTAGCCTGATTCTTTCTTTCTCTTCCTTCTTAGCTTCCACAAATAGTGGGTGTCCAACCACCACACAAATCTCCTTACCATTTCTGTAAATTTTGGCAATTCTTCTTTTCAATGTTGAATTAGTTGGATCTTTGTAGAATACAATAGACCTAGCCAGCAGCTTCTTCTCATCTGGCCTAGGTATTTCAAACACTGTATCCATGTGATTCTTTTCTGAAAACTTAGGATAGTTCCATTTGGCCTTCATGATGAGATCTTTCTTTAGAGATTTGATACATAAAGTTTGACCTCTTCCAGATAGTTCATGCTTATCTCATTCACAGAAATTTTCATGACTTTAGAATGATGATTGAAGACTTTGTCTGGCTTCTGAATTGGCCCAAACTTTTGTTGAATATCTGCATCTATTTTTCTCCGGTTTTCTTTTATTTCCTTCTCTAGAGCTGTAACATCAAGCATCTTAGGATTTGATTTCAACTCAATCTTTTCAGCTGCTCTTTGGATTAGATCAATGCTATCCAAAACTGGTGGCTTTGGGAAAGCAATTGTTGGCATAATCACTTTGCTGACTTGTATGTTTAGAACTTTTTGCTCCCCCTCACTTCTTGATTTCCCTTGACTCAATAAGACAATTGAGCTTGCTTTCCCCCCCCCTTAGAAGAGGTTTCTTTCTCCCCCTTTTTGTTATCAGCAAGTTGAGTAGAAGAAGGGATTTGTGCCGCCATTAGCCTTTGAAGCAAGTTTGTTTGCTGTTCCTGATTTAGATGTATAGCTGTTAGAGAGGCTTCCATTATTGTCATTCTTTTCTCCAAGGAATCCACCTTGGTGGCAAGATCAGTGTTCTTCCTTAATTATCTTTTGATATCAAGCATTGTAGCTTTTAGAAGTTTTGCATCTAATCTATCAGCTATATCCTTTTTCACTTGAGTGATTTCTATTTTGATAGAAGTGATATCCTGATTGTGTTGGAAGCCTTGGATTTGTTGTAGTTGGAGAGAAGCAAGATGTGCTTGCAGAAGCTTCTTGGTGCTAGCATTTTTGGATGATTGAAGTGCAGACTGTGTTTGATTGATAAGTTGGATGAGTGTGGTCTTGAAATGATGTTCATCACATTTCTTTGAGAAGGCCCATGATGGCATGCCTGATCTGGAACTAGGGCATATTTCTCCCCTATGTCCAATGGCTCTTCTTTACTTTCTTCATTGTCACCACCAAAGAAATCTTCTGAACCACCAGTCTCATAGTCAATATCACCAGCTGTAGAGGGCAAAGCTGTGATTGCATCCTTTTCTCTTTGCATAGATTGTGTGGTGTGCACGAAATTTAGCATTCTTTCTGCATTGTCATTGCCCTGTCCAGCCAAAATTTGATATGCTGGAACAGGATGAGTAAATATCTCAGCATCCAAAGAGATGGAACCTATAACAGCTTGAGGATACTGAGATAGTCTCTCAATATCTACATCATTGGCATTCATTAACTCACTTGCAATGACATCCACCCTTATTTCTCCTGTACCTGCATTTCTCTCATTATCTCTCTTTTCTTGCATCAAGGTCTCACCTTGGCTCCCCACCCTCACACCCTCACCTTCACCATCTAAGGTGGGACTCCTCTCACTCACTTTTTCCAGTCCTGAAGAAATGGACTGCATTAGATCACTCTTTTCCTCTCCTTTTTCCTGGGAGCAACCCAGACTCTCACTCAAATTACTACCTTCCCTCAATCCTAAAAGTGATTGTACAATTACTAAGTAATCTGCACTTGTAGCTATAGTTGAACTTTGAAGATGTGCAGAGACTCCCGACGTATGAGAAATATCCATCGGGTCAGTAATTTGACTATCCGACGGATGACCGCTGTTAGGCACATCCGTCGGGATACAATCACTACTCGATGGATGAACAATATCCATCGAGTGAGTAGAAATGAATGAGTGTGGAGTGGAGACTATTGTAGATTCTGTGTAGATTGATGAAAATTGTGGCACAGATGTGTCAACAGTCTCAGAAAAAATGACAAGTGAGCCAACAAATCATCTAGAAGATGGTGCTCTCTTGCATGGATTTTTGGCTTCTCCAACAGAGTTAAAGATAGAGAATTTGGAAGTGATGTGTTTATCATGTCAACATCCAATGAGTGTGTGGGAGAATTTGGTGTATCAGGTGCTTCAATTATGAGAGAGTTTGGCTGTGACTCCATATTTATTGGAGCCACATCAACCTGACTTTGAGATGGTGCAGTGATTGGGTCTATAGCACTAGTTTGCATAGTGTGTGATCCCTGTGCATCCCCAAGGGTTTTTGGTTTCTTCTTTCTGGTATAAGTTTGAGGTGAGCTTATGTCCCTTATCCTCTTGGCCTGTGCTTTTGGCTGAGAGCTTTGTTCAATAGTCACATCCTTTTGGGAGGATGCAACTAGTAATGAGCTTATATCCTTATTAAGCACTGAAGTTTGTTGAGAAACTGCAGTGTGGCTAGGCTGAGAAACACTCACCTCTCCAACCTTATCCTTAGGGCTTCTTTAATTTTCACCCTGTCCCTCACCTTTCTTGCCCACCTTCACACTCTCCTCTTTAGGTTTGGTGGATTTTACAACTGATTTCTTTTGAAAGAAATCAAAGGGGGCTTTCTTAGCTTTGGATTTAGGAACTTTTATTGATTTGGTAGCTTGGGTAGGCAACTATTGGGTCATTGACACGGTTACCATGGCTACACTAGAAAGCAAAGAAATTTGTGAGGTTGGAAGAGTGGAAACAGAAGAAATTACCTCGCTTACATGAGGTCCCTTCATTACTGAAAAGTAGTATAAGGGAACCTCCTTGTGATGGTTTGCTCTGTTTAAATCTGTAATGATCCTTCTTTCTTGAACCCAACAATTTAACTTGTTGGTTGGGTTCTCAATCACAATATCTTCAATAAGATGGTTAGCAAGCATCATAAAGAATCTAGCATAATAGACACTTTTACCTCTCTTATTGATCTCTCCTAATTTAAAGCTTAACTCAAACAAAACCAAGTCACTGAAATTGAAATACTTATCAGTAACTAACATGTAAAGCATGTTAAGCATAGAAATGTTTATAGAGTCAAAGTTACTGACTTTACCAAAAAACACCTTAGTTACTACATCACACAGGTAACTCCATTCTTTCCTAAGACCCAACCTCCTACTTTCACTTAATTTAGAAGTAGTGAGTGCATAGCCCATGAAATTAAGCATATTAACAATGTCAGTGTCTGTGTGTAGAGAAGTTACAATATTATCAGGAATCTTGAAGCATGCTTTAACAAAATCACTATTTATGCAAAACTGCTTACCTTTCAGAGTGAATGTGATGGTCTTGTCTGACGAGTTGTACACTGCAGTTGTCCATATCTCTTCAACAGCCTCACAGTAAATGGTGGGTGATTCCAGCATGACATAGTTGAGTTTGTAGTTCTTCACAAAATCCATCATTTTGTGATAGTCACCAGACTGTTGAATCTCCTTGTTCACCAAAGTTGTGAAGTTGTTTTTCTCATAGATATAACCGGTTTGAGACATGATTTTCACTACAGGTGCCATTGTTAGAGGTTTGGAATTTGCAGAGAGAGAGTTTGCTTTTGAGAAGAAAGAAATTAGAGCAATTGAGGCTTGAGAATGATAAAAGAAATGAATAAAATTGAATTGGCTTTTATACTATCTCAGAAATTAACTGTCAAAAATAATAAAGTAAAATAATGTAACCAATAAAAATTGCCCAAAATAGCCGTTTAAAAATAAATATACTGTAAAAATTCCGTCACTTATCCGTCGTGTCATGCTTACAAGCTGTAAGTATACTCGATGGATAATGTTCAGGGAATTAACGGCTAGGATTGAGACAATTCGACGGATGAGGATAAATCAGTTATCCGTCGATTTATAAAATATTCTAGAAAAATAATTGATTTTATTGACAAATTGTACTCCGACGGATGATCAAACTCGATGGATAATTATCATCCGTCGGGATGTAAATTTGACTTAGCCAAAATTTCATCCAAAACAGAAAAATCAATTAAATTTCTGGCTACACAACCACTTGCAAAAATATCTAAAATAATTCAAGAGAAATTAAACATACATAATTTACTTACCAACCCTGAAAAGGTGGATTCATCAAGTGGTTTGGTAAATATATCTGCAAGTTGCTTTTCACTTGGAACAAAATACAGTTCCATAGTACCATTCATCACATGTTCCCTTATGAAGTGGTACTTAATGTCTATGTGCTTTGTTCTTGAATGCTGTGCTGGATTTTCAGTGATGGCAATTGCACTTGTGTTATCACAGAAAATAGGAATCCTATCCACTTGTAGACCATAGCCCAACAATTGGTTTTTCATCCACAAAATCTGTGCACAACAACTACTAGCATCAATATATTCATCTTCAGCTGTTGAAGTAGAAACTGAATTTTGCTTTTTACTGAACCAGGACACAAGCTTGTTCCCTAGAAATTGACAGGTTCCTGTTGTACTTATTATGTCTATTTTACAACCTACATAATCTGCATCTAAATAACCAGTTAGATCAAAACCAGAATCTCTAGGGTACCAAATGCCAAGTTTTGGTATTCTCTTGAGATATCTGAAAATTCTCTTAATAGCTACTAAATGAGATTCTCTAGGATCAGTCTGAAATCTAGCATAAAGACAAGTAGCAAACATTATATCTGGCCTACTAGCTTTTAAGTACAAAAGTGAGCCAACCATGCCCCTATAACTTAAAATATCCACAGACTTTTCAGTAGTGTTTAATTCAAGCTTAGTTGTAGAGGCCATGGGAGTTTTTGCAGATGTGCAATCCATTAGATCAAACTTCTTTAAAAGATCATGAATGTATTTAGTTTGACTAATGAATATTCCATCACTAACTTGCTTAACTTGTAAGCCAAGAAAATAAGTTAGTTCTCCGATCATGCTCATTTCACACTTACTTTGCATCAATTTGGCAAACTTTTTGCAAAGTTTTTCATCTGTAGAGCCAAATATAATATCACCTACATAAATTTGAACAAGTATACTAGAGCCATTAACATTTCTAAAGAATAAAGTTTAATCCACAGTACCTCTTGTGAAGTGATTTTCCAAAAGGAACTTTGATAAAGTGTCATACCAGGCTATAGGTGCTTGCTTCAGTCCATAGAGTGCTTTCAAAAGATAGTAGACATGATTTGGGAAATTTGGATCTTCAAAACCAGGAGGTTGACTGACATAGACTTCCTCCTCCAAATCTCCATTTAGAAAATCACTCTTGACATCCATTCGATAGACCTTGAAATTGGCATGGGCTGCATAGGCTAAGAAAATTCTGATGGCTTCAAGTCTTGCAACAGGAGCGAAAGTTTCATCAAAATCTATTCCTTCTTGTTGAAAATAGCCCTTAGCAACCAATCTAGCTTTGTTCCTGACCACTATGCCATTTTCATCCATCTTATTTCTGAATACCCATTTGGTATCAATTGGATTCTTTCCTTTAGGCTTGGGTACCAGCTTCCATACTTTATTCCCTTCAAATTGGTTTAGCTCCTCCTGCATAGCTAAAATCCAATCAGGATCCAACAAAGCTTCTTCTACCTTCTTTGGTTCTTCCTTAGATATGAAGCTGCTATATAGACATTTTTCTTGAGTTGCTCTCCTTGTTTGAACTCTAGAAGATACATCACCAATGATGAGCTCAAATGGGTGATCTTTTGTCCATTTTCTTTGTTGAGGTAGATTAGCTCTAGATGAAGAGGCCTCATTGTTATCTTGATGTGTAACTGAGTTTTGATTATTAGAAACTCCCCCTGAGTTTATGGATCTTTGATTTGATAAAGGGGAATTTTCTATAAGTGATCTATTCTGACTTCAGCTTCTTTTGATGACCCGACGGATGGTGCATTTTGAGTTCCGACGAATGAAGCTGATTTTCTCCCGACGGATAAGGCAGATTGTCTCCTGACGGATGAAGCATTTTGCAACTCGAAAGATGTTCAATTTTGTGCTTCATTAGTAGTAGATTTTTCTGCATTTTCCTTTGCTACTGTTTCTTGATCACTTTTATCATCACTATCATCACTAACCATCTCCAGATTATAAAATTTGAGACTTTCATAAGAATCTTCATCTTGCAGTCCTTCAATCTTTTAATCATCAAACATAATATGTATTGATTCCATAATAATGTTGGTTCTAAGATTGTAGACTCTAAATGCTTTTCCCACAGCATATCCAACAAAAATTCCTTCATCTGCTTTAGTATCAAACTTCCCATGTTGATCAGTCTGATTTCTCAAGATATAACATTTACAGCCAAAGACATGAAGAAAATTTAGAGTTGGCTTCTTGTTTTTGAACAATTGGTAGGGAGTCATAGATTTTTCTTGATTAACCAAAGAAATATTCTGAGTGTAGCATGCAGTATTTACAGCTTCAGCCCAGAAGTATGTTGGTAATTTTGATTCTTCAAGCATTATCCTCGCAGCTTCAATAAGTGATCTGTTCTTTCTTTCCACTACTCCATTTTTTATGGAGTTCTTGCTACTGAAAACTTGTAACACCCACAGATCCGGGGTCGGGGATCCGGGTTGTCACGGTCTTTCTTTCCACAATATCACTTCACTTAATTAATAATAAATAACCTCATGCTGTGACCCCATACTAACACACACCACAACCCGTTATAGTCTCAGAGATGAAATTGAAATAAGTACAAGTCTTTGAATCCACCATTTAAAAGTTATTACAACCCAAAATGATTACTTGATAAATTTACAGTTAATTGCCATTATCTGCCACAAGTTATAATTATACATAATTTGATTCTCAAAAGTAGATGGTCTGAACTACAATGGATCTACCTCTGCAGCTATAGCAGCTACAACATCATCGGGAAGATGCGGGACGCTTCCCACGCGCTTGCGCTGGGTCTGCTGGAGTCTGGCCATCTCTCCTAACTGTTGTTGTGTGATGAAGAAATAAAGCAAGAGTGAGCCTTACAGCTCGCAAGATAATACATAGTGATAACAATAATATAAGTATCTAAATGGATACTTACTAGAATCTTTATCATGTAAGATAATTACTTACTAGATATAAGTAAAAACAAGGAATGAAGTTACCAATACTTCACCACACTTATATCATTTATAAAGCTACTTGAACTACCACCGTTCAAAGTATTATAAGTTTTAAGAAAAACATCCCATAGATGAGACCACAAGTTAAGACTTGAATAGATTCAATCTTTGAAATATTATTGAATGAAAAAGTTATGAGATACTTTATTTATTCCCGATATATATATATCCACATATATATATATCTCTAAAACATTTCCTGGAACCTCTGTTATGTAAAGTATGAACATAGTTTGAAACATCCAATGAATTTTGGAAAGGAAAAGAATTTTGGCATAAACCAGATATCTTGCTGATCAGGCAAAGATACCAATAAGTAACCTTTTCCACTGTAGATGGATGAATTCCTCACCGGTCATCACCCTGGCCGCATTAGGACCTCGCGCTAGACCGTTACCCGGCCCCTCACGCGTTGATGGACTGCCACCCAGCCACTTACACATTCATAGACCGTACCCCGGCCCGTCGCTTATGCCGACTCAATTAGATGGGCTTACTTCCCGAACGTTGGGCAAGTAATCAATTCATTTACCAAAACTGCAACCTCGTTGCGAATATAAAATACACCACAGAGCCGGATTCCCCAGGTTTTGAGCGAGTATTTAAATCCCTTTAAAAAGGAAGATCTTAAATATAAAAATGAGTTTTGGGATCCGCTCTGACTTTAAAAATCATTTTGAAGACTCGAAAACACTTTAAAGAGTGTTTGGAGTAAAGCTGATTTAATGAAGTAAATCAGTCCCCAGAATATTTAGAAAATGACTGAATATTATTATTTAAATAATATTCCCATAAAGAATAATCTTTATAAAAATAATTGAAGTAGAAGTATTAAAACTTATACTTGAAACGAGTATTAAATAACCAAAGATATACTTATATGAAAGTATTATCTTTATTGAATAATCGAAAATAAGTTTGATTATTAACACCTTATTCTTTAATAAAATAAAGAATATATTTCAGCAAATAATCGGAGTCATAGATCCTCAAATGAATATTCAAATAATATTGATTAAATAATATAAACTGAGTCATAAGCCTTCGAATGAATATTCAAATAATATTCAATAAATAATATAAAAGAGTCATAAGCCCTCGAATGAATATTCAAAATAATATTCAATAATAAAATAAAGCTAAAGTTATCGAATAAACCTTATTCGATTAATAGTTTGGAAAACTATAACCATATATATATATAAAAATATATATATATATATATATCCATATCCATATATACAAGATTACTCGGGATCCTCGACTCCCCGTTTTTAGAAAATATTTTCACCTTTGGGTCCCTATACTAAGGGTATATGCAAGTTACCGCTATTCTCTAGCATAGGTATTATCAACTGAACCAACAGATATATATTTCAAGAATATGAAACAGGCATGCATATATACCATATCACATGCTACAATATATCGCAAGAATTTGCTAAATAACCAATATGCATTTATCGCAAGATCATGCATATACAAATGTATACATCACAACAACAGTATAACGGATAGAATACTTGCCTGAGCGACTTGGGGGTGAGAAAGGCTCGGGACGAGTCTGATAACCTATAAACAACAAGTAAGTTGGAATTAAACCAAAATCACTTGTAAATCTATACTTTAACTAACTTAGACTCTAACGCTTGTTTTGCGCTCACTAATTTGCTTAAGTCACTCGGGTACCCGCGGCTCCACCATTTTTAATAATTTAACCTTTACGAGTTTTAAAGCGATTCCTTCGCGAGTGTCTTACCAACTGCCTAACACACTTACCATAAATGTTTCATACATTAATTAACCCTTTTTGGTCTTTAACCTATGTTTCAAAGTAAGGCGAGGGAAAAAGTTTCGTTCGCGAAACGCCGTTACTTGAAACGGTCGTTTCTCCTAAACCGTGCATCGGAATCGAACGAACTACATATCAAAACGAAGCTCGTAACATGAGCTATCTAAACATGGAAGTGGTCATAATCTAGCAGGGGGTTCTCGGGTCCTAATGCTATGCACAAAAACAGTCCAAAGAAAATCGGACGTTACGACGGCTATGTTTACGCGATTTCCCAATTTTAACCATTCAAAACCAACCACAAACCAACCTCAAATCCAACATACAACCAACATCCATCCTCATCACATCATAACAACCCCAACCAATTCAATTTAATCATTTATACTTATGCCTAAGCTTAATTTAACCATACTTAAGTTCTTTTAATCAAAACCACAACATTTACCATTCCATTTTACTACCATTCCAAATCCCAAACTCTAAATCACAACAACAAGCTACAATATCATCCTACTAATCAAAATCATCTTATAATACATAGGGATCTAGGGTTTGGAGATGGTATACCTTCCTTGAAGTGGTGGGATGAGCTAGGAAGCCTTAAGAAGCTTTGAGAAGTCTTAGGAAAGCTTGGATCTTCAAGAAAAACAAGAAAACTTCAAGTTAAAAAAACTTGAAAACACTATTCATAGTCTTCTTCTTTGATTAAATGAAGAAGATTGAGAAGGAATTAATGGCTTAAACTCATGATATAGTCCTAACTAAGCATGAAGATGATTAGGGAATTATCTTACCAATTTAGGAAGCTTGGATCTTGAGTTTTGAATTGTTCTTGCCTTATGAATAGTAAAAAGCCGAGAGCTTCAAGAACAAAGCCTTGGTTGCTTTTTGATTTTTGATGAAAATGATTTTTGCTTGGCTTGGTTGCTTGGTTTTTGTGCTTGCTTTAGTCAATTACCTTTTTGCCCTTGAATTTGTGTGGTTACAAAGCCACCACACCTCCTTCCTTCCCATGTCATGCCTATGTCATCCTCATGATGTCATCCTCCCTTCCTTGTCCTCTTTCTATTGGTTGGATGACATCATTCCCACTAATCCCTTTGATTAACTTCCTAATCGTTTGCCTAATGACCGCTGATCTGTTATACGGTTCGCTTAACTTTCGTTCTCGTTTATCGTTTGAAGGATCATACCCGGGATCTTATTACTTAGGTTCCCTTAACCTTTCTCAATACATTATATTCCTTTTTATGATCCTCTATTATAATCCTTTAATTTAAATCCTTTTTACCCTGTTACCTTATACTCAATTCTCTCCGTATCTTGTGGATTTCCGGGAAAAACCAAAGTGTTCGGAATTGGATTCTGACGATCTTTACATACACTTATATACAACATAGAGTACTAATAATATCCCAGAATATCCATAACAGAACCCCTACATAGTGTGGCATGAAAAGTTTCTTCATTCAGCTAAAACACTATTCACAAGGGTTACAAAAAGTTGAAATTTTTTGGGGTTATTACAGTCTCCTCTCCTTAAAAGGATTCCGTCCCGGAATCAAACAGAAAACAAATGGGGGTACTTTTCTAGCATTGTGCTCTCTAGTTCCCAAGTTGATTCTTCCACATTATGATTCTGCCATAGTACTCTGACTAGCTTGATCACTTTGTTCCGAAGCACCTGCTCCTTCTTATCCATAATCCTTACTGGCTTCTCCACGTTAGTTAGATCTGGCTGCATATCCACCTGCTCGTACTCCATTATGTGCCTGGCATCCCGATGATACCTCCTTAGCATTGACACATGGAACACATTATGAACTTGTTGCAAATTAGGGGGTAGGGCTAGCTCGTAAGCTAACTTTCCAATCCGTCTTAATATCTCAAAAGGTCCAATGTATCTTGGGCTTAGTTTTCCTTTCTTTCCGAACCTCATTAATCCCTTCCAAGGGGATACTTTCAGCAGTACTAAGTCCCCTACTTCATATTCCTTGTCCTTTCGGGCTAGGTCTGCATATTTCTTTTGTCTGTCTTGGGCTGCTACAAGTCGCCCTCTGATAAGATCCACTATATCTTTGGTCCTTTGGACCACTTCGGGTCCGAGCATCTTCCGCTCTCCTACTTCATCCCAGTATAAGGGAGATCGACACCTTCTTCCGTACAGGGCCTCATAAGGCGGCATTCCGATGCTAGCATAAAAGCTATTGTTATAAGAAAACTCGATCAACGGCAAGTGATCATCCCAACTTCCTTTAAGGTCTATTGCACAGACTCTCAACATATCCTCTAGTGTCTGGATGGTCCTTTCACTCTGTCCATCCGTTTGGGGATGGTACGCGGTACTCATATTTAACTTGGTCCCCGCACACTCCTGAAAGCTCCTCCAAAATCTGGAGTTGAACCTAGGGTCTCGGTCTGAGACAATGGACGCTGGGACTCCATGTCGCGTCACTATTTCCTTAAGGTAAATGTCCACCAGTCTATCGACTGTGTATCTCTCATTGATAGGAATGAAATGAGCTGACTTTGTCAGTCGGTCTATAATTACCCAAATGGCGTCGTGATTGGCTTTCGTCCTTGGCAAGCCTACAACAAAATCCATCGCTATCTGTTCCCATTTCCATTCGGGAATCTCCAGGGGTCGCAAAAGTCCACTGGGTCTCTGGTGCTCTGCCTTTACTCTTTGGCAAGTCAAACACTTGTTTACCCATTCTGCTACGTCCCTCTTCACGTTGGGCCACCAGTAATATTCCTTCAAATCCCTATACATCTTGGTACTTCCTGGGTGAATGGAATACCTTGAACTATGGCTTTCATCCAAAATCTCATCTTTAAGCTCTTGAACATTCGGAACCCAAATTCGGTAGGAGTACCTCATTATCCCTTTATCATCTTTCTCAGTATGGATCTCCTCTCCAGTCATTGACTCTCTGCCTTCATTCATTATTTTCTCCTGGCACAATCTGATCTTTTCCAATAACTCTGGCTGCATTGAGATCTCAAAAAGCTTTTCAGTTCCGGTTCCGGTTACCTTTACTTCTATTTCCATTCTCTCAAAATCTCTCATTAATTCTTCCGAAGTCGTTATCATTCTGAGTCTTTCCTTTCTACTAAGGGCATCAGCCACCACATTGGCTTTCCCTGGATGATAGAGAATCTCACAGTCATAGTCCTTGATTAGTTCTAACCATCTCCTCTGGCGCATGTTGAGCTCTTTCTGCGTAAATATGTACTTGAGGCTCTTATGGTCTGTGAAAATCTCGCACTTCTCTCCATACAAGTAGTGCCTCCAAATTTTTAAAGCAAATACTATTGCCGCGAGCTCAAGGTCATGAGTAGGATATCTAACCTCGTATTCCTTCAGTTGTCTCGACGCATACGCAATAACTCTACCGTGCTGCATAAGCACACATCCTAATCCTTTGTGCAACGCGTCACTATATATCACAAAATCTCCTTTTCTGTCCGGCAATGCCAATACCGGAGCCGTTATCAACCTTTTCTTTAATTTCTGAAAACTGTTCTCGCATTTCTCCATCCATTCAAACTTCTCTGTCTTACGAGTAAGTCGTATCAAAGGGGCTGCGATCTTCGCAAAGTCCTGTACAAATCTTCGATAGTAGCCGGCCAATCCTATGAAACTCCTTACCTCTGTGGGTGTGGTTGGCCTTTCCCAATTTGAGACCGCCTCTATCTTGGAGGGGTCGACCAATACTCCTTCTTTATTGATCACATGTCCTAAAAACTGTACTTCATTCCGCCAGAATTCACACTTCGAGAATTTGGCATATAACTGTTCCTCTCTGAGTATTCCTAGAGCTATCCTCAAATGCTCTGCATGTTCTGCCTCAGTCCTTGAGTAGATCAAAATATCATCGATAAAAACTATCACACACTTGTCCAAGTACTTCTTAAATACTCTATTCATTAAATCCATGAAAGCCGCTGGGGCGTTGGTTAATCCAAAGGACATTACCAAGAACTCATAATGCCCATACCTGGTACGGAATGCTTTCTTGGAAATATCTTCGGGTTTAATCTTTAGTTGGTGATATCCAGTTCTCAGGTCGATCTTGGAAAAATAAACAGCATCCTTTAGCTGGTCGAACAGATCGTCTATTCTAGGTAATGGGTACTTGTTCTTTATGGTTAGCTTGTTCAACTCTCGATAGTCTATGCACAACCTCATGCTCCCATCTTTCTTCTTAACAAATAAAACTGGTGCTCCCCACGGAGACACACTGGGTCTTATCATACCCTTATCCAAGAGTTCCTGCAATTGGATAGCTAATTCCTTCATTTCTAACGGGGCTAACCGGTAAGGTGCTTTTGAAACTGGCGCCGTCCCTGGGGCCAACTCAATAGCAAATTCAATCACTCTATCGGGTGGTAATCCCGGAAGGTCTTGTGGGAATACATCTTCAAATTCGTTGACTACTGGAATATCTTGTAAATTGGGCACCTCCTTCTGCGTGTCCACCACATAGGCTAGGTAAGCCTCACTTCCTTTTCGTAGCATCCTTTTGGCCTGAGCCATAGTCAAAAATTTCTGCGTCTGCCTCTTTCCTCTAAATATAACTTCTTTCTTCCCGGGGATATTTAACTTAACTTTCTTCCCTTTACAGTCTATCTGAGCATCGTTGCTAGATAGCCAGTCCATTCCCAAAATCACATCAAACTCCCCTAATTTAAAAGGAATCAGATCAACACTGAAAGATTGCTCCCCTATGCCTATCTCACAGGCGGGGTGAATCTGGTTAACAGGAATAATTTCATGATTGGCTATTTCTACTTGTAAGGGTTCTATCAAGGGTTCAGCCTTAAGTCTTAACTTACGCGCAAGGTCCTTTGATATAAAAGATTTAGTTGCTCCCGAATCAAATAAAACATTTGCACTGACTGAATTTAGAGAAAGGGTACCTGCTATCACATCTGAATCTTTCATAGCATCCTGGACTGTCATGTTGAAAGTCCTCGCAGTAGGTGGCTTATTAGAAGCAGCCCTGCTTGCTCCCGAAGCTGCTGGTTTGTTCATTGGGCATTCCCTCTTCCAATGACCCGAGCGTCCACACCGATGACAATTGGTGGTTGGAACGACGACAGGGGCTGACGAAGGGCATTTATTTGAGTAGTGGCCTTCCCGACCGCACTTAAAACAGGTTACTGGCCTTTCTTTACACTCCCCAGTGTGATTCCTTCCACATATGTTACAGGCTGGCAATGGGGGTCGAGACTGGTTGGAATAGGACATTCTTGACTTCTGGCCGCCCTGGCTCACACTCACACTCATTGGCCGCTTAAACCCAGTGTTCCTTCCTGGTAGGGACACTGCTCCTCGATTAAATCTAGTTGGGAAGCTCCTTCCTGCGGAACCTCCACCCATGTTCATACTTTTCCTCTTTATTCCTTTCTTCTCTCTTTCCTTCTGCATCTGTTCACTTCCAACTTCTACAATCGTTGCCTTTTGCACCAGAGTGGCATAGTCCGTAAGCTCAAGGATTGCCACCCTATTCTGAATCCACGGTTTCAGTCCCTGCTGAAACCTCCTAGCTTTCTTTTCCTCGGTGCTCACAAACTCCGGCACAAACCTTGATAACTCAGTAAATTTCGCCTTGTACTCTGCTACAAACAAGTTATTCTGCTTTAGCTCCAAGAACTTGAGCTCCATCTGGTTTTCCATAAACCTCGGGAAATACTTTCCCAGAAACAACTGACTAAATCTCTCCCAGGTTATAATAGCATCTGTCTCCATGTTTTTCTTGGCCTCCCACCAGTAGTTAGCTTCTCCTTTCAGAAGGTAGGTAGCAAATACAGTCTTCTGTGCCTCCTCGGTACTCAAAATCTCAAAAGATTTCTCCATTTCCTTTAACCATGCTCTTGCCTCAACTGGGTCGGCTGATCCGTGGAACTCAGGGGGCTTAAGGGACTTAAAAGCCCTGAAAGAGTTTGCCACTGCATTGTTACTTCCTTGAGGGGGTGGGTTGGGTTGACTTTCCAAATTCTGCCTTAGGAGTTGCATGAACTGGCCCATGGGATCCATGCCTGGGTTTGGTACTGGTTGCTCAACCTCGGTTTCTCCTTCTTCAGCCTCTATCTCAAATCCCTCAACATCATATGTTTCCTCTTCCTCTTCATACAGGGAGTCATCCTGTTCCACATAATCCTCATCTTCCTCTTCACTGTGTTCTTGGTTTCTATTGTCCTGATTATGGCTTCCCTGGTCCTCAGATCCAGGGTTCGCCCTAGTTCCAATCTTTCTTGGCGGCATGATTCTGATAATAATAAAAACAATTATTGGGAAAATTCAACGTTAGGTCACAATCATATACAACATTGTGCCTTGCACAGCTCTTATAATGGGGAGAACGTATATCGCAATTCTATTATCTTAAGAAAGTTCTAATACGAAGTGCAGTAATAATAATGATAAAACAGTGATCCCGTCACTATGGAACTGAACCGAAAGGAAACAAATATATACATAATGCGAGAAATACATAGTTTGATCTGGTCAAAAGTACAACAGTGCTACAGTCATCTATCCCAAAAGTGATACACAAGAGTCTATCTGTCTAGTCAGAAAAAGGGATGCTATATACAAGTCAACTATCCCGGAAAATTGGCTCTTACTAAGGCCTCGGCTAACTAGACAACTAGACTATTCCATCATCAATCCTGAATCACACACCGGAGCGGGTCAGCTCCCAAACCCTTTCCATCGCACGACGGAAGATATAGTCGGCCTGCCGCCTGGAGATCCTACCATGCCTGTCCCCCTGGAGAGATCTGAGTCTCGCTCGGGACGTGAGCTCTATCCCCGTAAGCTCCCTCCTCAAGGATCGGGGTATAGAAGCCCTAGTCTCATAAGCTCGGGTATGCCTACCCGCCCTCTCTGCATCCAACTCCCTCCTGGCCTCATCTAGTCGGCCCTCGGCAACAGCCACTCGGGTCCTCAATACATCCTGAACATATCCATGAGCTAACGAAGACTGCCTGTGGGCAGGGTCAAGAGGTGGTGAATCCGGAGCCGCTGAGGGTGCCTCCTCGGTCTGCCTAGGCTCGGAAGTATGGGTCTCTGAGCTGTCATCATCGGGAATCCAGGATAGTGGTGGAGGGGTAGGGGCTCTGACCACCGGAAGTGTGGGTAAAGGGATACCAGCATACACTACCATAGGTCCAACACGCTCCTCAGCTACTGGGACCTCATCCGGGTCCTCCTCATCTGGAATAGCAATAACCTCTGTCTCTGACTCCTCTGAGGGGTCCTCCTCAGCTGAAATAGCAATGACCTCCGTCTCAGGCTCCTCTGAGGGGTCCTCCTCATCCTCCTCCATCTCAGGCTCCTCCTGATCCTCAACATCTAGCAATGCCTCATCGTGCTCACGCTCGAACATCTCAGGGTCCTCTATCTCAGGCGCCTACACATTAAACGAGCTAAGTTACTATCATGATACTTATAAGGGTTCCCGTAAGGGTTTTAACTGTCAGCACTACTTTAAGTAGTCCGACCATGAACTTGGCAAGAGTTCTTATTATCTTTGTGAGTTTGTTATTATATCGACGCATCATCTCTGAGGTTTATAACGCTTAGCTCTGATACCATTTTTGTAACACCCCCAGATCCGGGGTCGGGGATCCGGGTTGTCACGGTCTTTCTTTCCACAATATCACTTCACTTAATTAATAATAAATAACCTCATGCTGTGACCCCATACTAACACACACCACAACCCGTTATAGTCTCAGAGATGAAATTGAAATAAGTACAAGTCTTTGAATCCACCATTTAAAAGTTATTACAACCCAAAATGATTACTTGATAAATTTACAGTTAATTGCCATTATCTGCCACAAGTTATAATTATACATAATTTGATTCTCAAAAGTAGATGGTCTGAACTACAATGGATCTACCTCTGCAGCTATAGCAGCTACAACATCATCGGGAAGACGCGTGACGCTTCCCACGCGCTTGCGCTGGGTCTGCTGGAGTCTGGCCATCTCTCCTAACTGTTGTTGTGTGATGAAGAAATAAAGCAAGAGTGAGCCTTACAGCTCGCAAGATAATACATAGTGATAACAATAATATAAGTATCTAAATGGATACTTACTAGAATCTTTATCGTGTAAGATAATTACTTACTAGATATAAGTAAAAACAAGGAATGAAGTTACCAATACTTCACCACACTTATATCATTTATAAAGCTACTTGAACTACCACCGTTCAAAGTATTATAAGTTTTAAGAAAAACATCCCATAGATGAGACCACAAGTTAAGACTTGAATAGATTCAATCTTTGAAATATTATTGAATGAAAAAGTTATGAGATACTTTATTTAGTCCCGATATATATATATCCACATATATATATCTCTAAAACATTTCCTGGAACCTCTGTTATGTAAAGTATGAACAGAGTTTGAAACATCCAATGAATTTTGGAAAGGAAAAGAATTTTGGCATAAACCAGATATCTTGCTGATCAGGCAAAGATACCAATAAGTAACCTTTTCTACTGTAGATGGATGAATTCCTCACCGGTCATCACCCTGGCCGTATTAGGACCTCGCGCTAGACCGTTACCCGTCCCCTCACGCGTTGATGGACTGCCACCTAGCCACTTACACATTCATAGACCGTACCCCGGCCTGTCGCTTATGCCGACTCAATTAGATGGGCTTACTTCCCGAACGTTGGGCAAGTAATCAATTCATTTACCAAAACTGCAACCTCGTTGCGAATATAAAATACACCACAGAGCCGGATTCCCCAGGTTTTGAGCGAGTATTTAAATCCCTTTAAAAAGGAAGATCTTAAATATAAAAATGAGTTTTGGGATCCGCTCTGACTTTAAAAATCATTTTGAAGACTCGAAAATACTTTAAAGAGTGTTTGGAGTAAAGCTGATTTAATGAAGTAAATCAGTCCCCAGAATATTTAGAAAATGACTGAATATTATTATTTAAATAATATTCCCATAAAGAATAATCTTTATAAAAATAATTGAAGTAGAAGTATTAAAACTTATACTTGAAACGAGTATTAAATAACCAAAGATATACTTATATGAAAGTATTATCTTTATTGAATAATCGAAAATAAGTTTGATTATTAACGCCTTATTCTTTAATAAAATAAAGAATATATTTCAGCAAATAATCGGAGTCATAGATCCTCAAATGAATATTCAAATAATATTCATTAAATAATATAAACTGAGTCATAAGCCTTCGAATGAATATTCAAATAATATTCAATAAATAATATAAAAGAGTCATAAGCCCTCGAATGAATATTCAAAATAATATTCAATAATAAAATAAAGCTAAAGTTATCGAATAAACCTTATTCGATTAATAGTTTGGAAAACTATAACCATATATATATATATATATATCCATATCCATATATACAAGATTACTCGGGATCCTCGACTCCCGGTTTTTAGAAAATATTTTCACCTTTGGGTCCCTATACTAAGGGTATATGCAAGTTACCGCTATTCTCTAGCATAGGTATTATCAACGGAACCAACAGATATATATTTCAAGAATATGAAACAGGCATGCATATATACCATATCACATGCTACAATATATCGCAAGAATTTGCTAAATAACCAATATGCATTTATCGCAAGGTCATGCATATACAAATGTATACATCACAACAACAGTATAACTGATAGAATACTTGCCTGAGCGACTTGGGGGTGAGAAAGGCTCGGGACGAGTCTGGTAACCTATAAACAACAAGTAAGTTGGAATTAAACCAAAATCACTTGTAAATCTATAATTTAACTAACTTAGACTCTAACGCTTGTTTTGCGCTCACTGATTTGCTTAAGTCACTCGGGTACCCGCGGCTCCACCATTTTTAATAATTTAACCTTTACGAGTTTTAAAGCGATTCCTTCGCGAGTGTCTTACCAACTGCCTAACACACTTACCATAAATGTTTCATACATTAATTAACCCTTTTTGGTCTTTAACCTATGTTTCAAAGTAAGGCGAGGGAAAAAGTTTCGTTCGCGAAACGCCGTTACTTGAAACGGTCGTTTCTCCTAAACCGTGCATCGGAATCGAACGAACTATATATCAAAACGAAGCTCGTAACATGAGCTATCTAAACATGGCAGTGGTCATAATCTAGCAGGGGGTTCTCGGGTCCTAATGCTATGCACAAAAACAGTCCAAAGAAAATCGGACGTTACGACGACTATGTTTACGCGATTTCCCAATTTTAACCATTCAAAACCAACCACAAACCAACCTCAAATCCAACATACAACCAACATCCATCCTCATCACATCATAACAACCCCAACCAATTCAATTTAATCATTTATACTTATGCCTAAGCTTAATTTAACCATACTTAAGTTCTTTTAATCAAAACCACAACATTTACCATTCCATTTTACTACCATTCCAAATCCCAAACTCTAAATCACAACAACAAGCTACAATATCATCCTACTAATCAAAATCATCTTATAATACATAGGGATCTAGGGTTTGGAGATGGTATACCTTCCTTGAAGTGGTGGGATGAGCTAGGAAGCCTTAAGAAGCTTTGAGAAGTCTTAGGAAAGCTTGGATCTTCAAGAAAAACAAGAAAACTTCAAGTTAAAAAAACTTGAAAACACTATTCATAGTCTTCTTCTTTGATTAAATGAAGAAGATTGAGAAGGAATTAATGGCTTAAACTCATGATATAGTCCTAACTAAGCATGAAGATGATTAGGGAATTATCTTACCAATTTAGGAAGCTTGGATCTTGAGTTTTGAATTGTTCTTGCCTTATGAATAGTAAAAAGCCGAGAGCTTCAAGAACAAAGCCTTGGTTGCTTTTTGATTTTTGATGAAAATGATTTTTGCTTGGCTTGGTTGCTTGGTTTTTGTGCTTGCTTTAGTCAATTACCTTTTTGCCCTTGAATTTGTGTGGTTACAAAGCCACCACACCTCCTTCCTTCCCATGTCATGCCTATGTCATCCTCATGATGTCATCCTCCCTTCCTTGTCCTCTTTCTATTGGTTGGATGACATCATTCCCACTAATCCCTTTGATTAACTTCCTAATCGTTTGCCTAATGACCGCTGATCTGTTATACGGTTCGCTTAACTTTCGTTCTCGTTTATCGTTTGAAGGATCATACCCGGGATCTTATTACTTAGGTTCCCTTAACCTTTCTCAATACATTATATTCCTTTTTATGATCCTCTATTATAATCCTTTAATTTAAATCCTTTTTACCCTGTTACCTTATACTCAATTCTCTCCGTATCTTGTGGATTTCCGGGAAAAACCAAAGTGTTCGGAATTGGATTCTGACGATCTTTACATACACTTATATACTACATAGAGTACTAATAATATCCCAGAATATCCATAACAGAACCCCTACATAGTGTGGCGTGAAAAGTTTCTTCATTCAGCTAAAACACTATTCACAAGGGTTACAAAAAGTTGAAAAATTTTGGGGTTATTACAAAACTCATGCATAATCTCATTCTCTTCACAAAATGCTCTCATAACAGAATTCTTGAAGGCCTCATAGCTCTAGTCTTCACGAAACTAGGTTCTGCTGAGAGTTATCATTTTTGAGAAATTTCCTAAGGACCTCTCAAGAGGGTCTCCGGAATAACTTTTGAAGGCCTCATAGCTCTCCAACAGGAGTTTCTGATAGGCTGAAAGGCCTCAATTTGTTGGATGGTAGGCCAAGGCCACTACAGAGGCAAGTTGTGGCCGTCGTGGCTCTGCTACGGAGGCTCCTGGTAGGCCAAAAGGCCTCCATTTGTTTCCTGGTCGGCTGGGGCTTCCCCGCATGGAAGTTGTGGCCATCACGGCTCTGACACGGAGGCTCCTGGTAGGCCAAAATGCCCTAACTTGTGGGCTGGTCGGCCGGGGCTTCCCCGCATGGAAGTTGTGGCCGTCATGGCTCTGATAAGGAGGCTCCTGGTAGACCAAAAGGCCTCCATTTGTTGCCTGGTCAGCCGGAGCTTCCCTACATGGACGTTGTGGTCGTCATGGCTTTGATAAGGAGGCTCCTGGTAGGCCAAAAGGCCTCGATTTGTTTCCTGGTCGGCCGGAGCTTCCCCGCATGGAAGTTGTGGTCGTCATGGCTCTGATACGGAAGCTCTTGGTAGGCCAAAAGGCCTCAACTTGTTGCCTGGTCGGCCGGAGTTTCCCGCATGGAAGTTGTGGGTATCATGGCTCTGATGCAGAGGCTTCTGGTAGGCCAAAAGGCCTCCATTTGTTAGTCGATCGGCCGCAGCTTCCCCGCATACAAATTGTGGCCGTTATGGCTCTGATACAGAGGCTCCTGGTAGGCCAAAAGGCCTCCATTTGTTGGCTGGTCGGCCAGAGCTTCCCCAAATGTAAATTGTGGTCGTCATGGCTCTGATATGGATGCTTCTGGTAGGCCATATGTGTAATAACCCCAATTTTTGGAAATTTTTTGAAACCCTTATGAATAGTGTTTTTGCTGAATGAGAAAACTTTTCATGCCACACTAGGTAGGGGTTCTTTTATGGATATTCTGAGATTTTATTGGTACTATATATGGTATATAAGTGTATGTAAAGATCGTCAAAATCCAATTCCGAACACTTTGATTTTTCCCGGAAATCCACTAGATACGGAAAGAATTGAGTATAAGGTAACATGATAAAAAGGATTTAAATTAAAGGATTATAAGAGAGGATCATAAAAGGAATATAATATATTGAGAAAGGTTAAGGGAACCTAAGTAATAAGATCCCGGGTATGATCCCTCAAACGATAAACGAAAACGAAAATTAAGCGAACCGTATAATAGATCAGCGGTCATTAGGCAAACAATTAGAAGCTAATCAAAGAGATTAGAAGGGATGATGACATAGCAATGTGACATAAGCATGACATAAGGGGAAGGAGATGTGGTTGATTTAAAACCACACAAAGTCAAGGCTAGAAAGGTAATTAACCAAAAAACAAAACAAAAAGCAACCAACCAAGCCAAAACATTTCATTTTCATCAAAAAACACAAAACCCCCCATTTTCTTCATGAAGCTCTCGGTCCCTTTTCTTAAAAAATGAATATCCAAGCTCCACCACTTACTATTTAGCAATGTATTTATCTAAGCTTCCCCATGGATAGTTACATACTTCCTATAAGTTTAAGCTTCTAATTCCAAGCCAATCTTTTTCTATAAATCATGGAAGAAGATGGTGAATAGTACTTTCTTGAAATTAATTTTTGTGTTCTTGATTTCTTTGAAAGAACAAGCTTGTAGGAGGTTAGATTAAGGCTTCCATGGGCATTTCAAGGATCTTTCATGGATTAAAAGCTCCAAGGAAGGTATAAACTCCAAACCCTAGCTTTGGTTTTGAGTAATTAGGAATGAATATGATTGATATAGTATATGTGAAGCATGAGGCTTGTTTGTTTAAAGTTTAGTTGAGTTTGTAGAGATTAGTTGGTTTTGTGGTGTTTTTGGAGTTGTAAATCTTGTTAATTAGTTAATGAACTTAAGTATAGCTTTTAGTTCATGTTTGAGGGTAGTATAAAGTTGATAATATTGAGTTGTTGGGGCTGTTGGAGTGTTTTTTGGATGGATGTTGGTTGTATGATTGATTTGGGGTTGATTGGTGGTTGTTTTGGAATGGTTTAAATTTGGGAAATCGCGTAAACATAGCCGCCATAATGCCCGATTTACCTAGACTGTTTTTGTTCTTAACATCAGAACCCTTGAACTCACTGCTAGGTTTTGACCATTTCCATGTTTAGATAGTTCATGTTACGAGCTTCGTTTTGATATGTGGTTCGTTTGATTCCGATGAACGGTTTAGGAGAAACGGCCGTTTTAAGTAACGACGTTTCGCGAACGAACCCTTACCCCTCGCCTTACTTTGAAACATAGGTTAAAGACCTTAAAGGACTAATTGAAGTATGAAACATTTATGTAAGGTGTAATAGGCAGTTGGTAAGACACTTGTGAAAGAATCGCCTTAAAACTCGTAATGGTTAATTTATTAAAAATGGTGGAGCCGAGGGTACTCGAGTGACTTAAGAGAATCAGTAAGCGCAAAACGAGCGTTAGAGTCTGAGTTGGTTAGAGTATAGATTTACAAGTGACTTTGGTTTAATTCCAACTTACTTGTTGCTTATAGGTTACCAGACTCGTCCCGAGCCATTCGTAACCCCCAGTCGCTCAGGCAAGTTTTCTATCCGTTATACTGTTGTTGTGATGTATACACTTGTATATGCATTATCTTGTAATAGATGCATGATGGTTATATTACCAAATTCTTGCGATATATTGTAGCATGTGATATGGTACATATGCATGCCTGTTTCGTATTCTTGCCATATATATCTGTTGGTTCAGTTGATAATACCTATGCTAGAGAATAGCGGTAATTTGCATATACCCTTAGTATAGGGACCCAAAGGTGAAAACATTTTCTAAAACCGGGAGTCGAGGATCCCGAGTAGATTATATATATATATATATATATGGTTATAGTTTTCAAAAACTATTAATCGAATAAGGTTTATTCGATAACTTTATTTTATTAATGAATATTATCTTGAATATTCATTCGAGGATTTATGACTCCTTTTATTTTATTTCATGAATATTACTTGAATATTCATTCGAGGATTTATGACTCCTTTTATTTTATTTAATGAATATTACTTGAATATTCATTCGAGGATTTATGACTCCTTTATATTATTTAATGAATATTACTTGAATATTCATTCGAGGACTTATGACTCACTTTATATTATTTATTGAATATTATTTGAATATTCATTTGAGGACCTATGACTCCGATTATTTACTGAAATATATTCTTTATTTTATTAAAGAATAAGGTGTCGATAATCAAACTTATTTTTGATTATTCAAATAAAGATAGTACTTTCGTATAAGTATATCTTTGGTTATTTAATACTCATTTCAAGTATAAGTTTTACAACTTCTACTTCAAGTTATTTATATAGAGATTATCCTTATGGGAATATTATTTAATAATATTCAGATATTTTCTAATATATCGGGACTAATTTATTTTAATAAATCAGCAGTACTCCAAACATTCTTAAAAATGTTTTCGAGCCTTCAAAATGATTTTTAAAGTTAGAGTGGACCCCAAAACTCATTTTTTTTATATTTAAGATCTTCCTTTCAAAGGGGATTTAAATACTCGCTCAAAACCTGGGGGATCCAGCTCTGTGGTGCATTTTACATTCGCAACGTGGTTGCTTTTTTGAGAAAACAAATGAATTGATTACTTACCCAACGTTCGGGAAGTAAGCCCATCTAATTGAGTCGGCATAAGCGACAGGCCGGGGTACGGTCTATCAAAGTGTAAGTGGCTGGGTGGCAGTCCATCAACGCGTAAGAGGCCGGGTGGCGGTCCAGCACAAGGTCCTTATGTGGCCAGGGTGATGACCGGTGGGGGATTCATCCATCTACTAGTAGAAAAGGTTACTTATTGGTATCTTTGCCTGATCAGCAAGATATCAGGTTTATGCCAAAATTCTTTCCTTTCCAAATTTATTGGATATTGCAATTCTATTCATACTTTACATGACAGAGGTTTTCAGGAAACGTATGTATATATATAGGTGTATATATATATCGGGACTTAATGAAGTATATCATAACTTCATTTCCTTCAAAATATTTCAAAGATTGAATCTATTCAAGTCTTATCTTGTAGTCTCATCAGTGTGATGAACTTTTGAAACTAATTATAACTTGAACGGTGGTAGTTCAAGTAGTATTTGGAAAAGATATAAGTATATTGGAGTATCTTGTAACTTCATCTTTTAACTTATATCTAGTAAATGATTATCTTATGCATGACAAAGATTTTCAGAAAAACGTTGAGACAAGGTTAGATATATGAGATCACCTTGCAACGATATTTTTATACAGTTATACACTGGAACTCTTTGTGTATTATGCATGGAAGAGGACTTCCCATATTTTGAAAAGTATATATGTATATATATACTGAATATTTTGTGACTTCATCGCATTAAGATATCAACTTGGTTCATTTCTTTTGACGAAGACTTTCATGAGTACTATGAGAAGGCTCATATATTGTTAATCATTATACATATTATATTGGTGGGCTTGCTGCTCACCCTTGCTTTCTTCTTTCATCACACAACATCAGATAAACAAGATGAACATGACCAAGCTCCCAATTCGCGAGCGGATAGGAAACGTTCCGCAGTTTCCTATAGGCGTTGATGTCGCTGTAGCTGAGGTAGGAACTACCAATAGGCTAGGCTTTCAACTTTTGATGTATCAGATTACGTATATTTATGAATTGTAATAATGGCAAAGAAATGTAAATTTATTCAGAAACCTGTTTAAGGTGTATTGGCATATAATTGTGGAATAAAACGACTTGTGATTATTTTTGGATATTCATCTCTAAGGCTATAACTTGTGGTGTGTGTGTTTAATGGTGGGGTCACAGTACAGAGTAGTTGATTATTTATTAAGATTGGGTGTTGTTAAGGGAAATGGAACTCGTGACAACCCGGATCCCTGACCCCGGATTTGGGGGTGTTACAATATGCCCCCTATGTGTGCGATGGTCGGCCGAGAGTAGTCTTAATGGACCTTGAGAGTATCCTGCAGGATTGTCTGATCTGTTAGGAGGAGAACGCTCTGTTCTCGTATTCGTGAGTTCAGCTGAAAAGCTAATCTTGTCTTAATCTTCACTAGTTTTGCTTATCATGGTGATTAACATAATCGTCCCTTAGTTAAGACTAACGGCTTGTGTTTAGCCTCAGCCAAGCTTTTCTGATCGTTTTCTTATGAACGTTCTATTTTTCATGAAACTTATTTTCGTGGATGTCCTAGTCTTCACAAAATTTGTTCTCATGGACCCTTTAGCCTTCGTAAAACTTGTTCTCATGGATGTTCTAGTCTTCATGAAACTTGTTCTCGTTGGGCGCCTAATTTTTCAAGAATTGTCAAGGAATTTCATAAGAGTTCCACCAGAAAACCTTTAGGATCAACCCTACATGGGTTCCTGTCAGCTATAAGGCCTTTATGTGGCCTGTCGACCAATTCTGCTCTTTTTGGACATTTGGCCCTTTTTCTAGTGAGCGTTATGTACTTGTTCTCGTGAACATTCTACTTTTCACAAAACATATTTCCCTCCGTGAGGATTCTAGTCAGCCTAATCCTTCCTTGTGGAGGACTAGGAGTCACTGACTATTGGTAGGCCAGAATCTGACCTTCGTGAGTGTCTTACTCTTCATGAAACTTGTTCTCGTGAACGTTCTGTTCTTTACGACACTTGTTTCCGTGGAAGTTCTTGTCTTTACCAGGAGCATCCCTTGGCTCTATTTCATGATTTTCTTGGAACCTTCTCTTAGGGGCCATCGCTATTAGTTCTGGATGTCTGTAGACGTTCCTTCGAGGACATTCTAGTCGGCCTAACCCCTCTATGTGGAGGAGTCAGCTTCAAGGACTCTTGGTCGGCCATAGAGACCAAACCCTTGAGGCCCTGGTCAGCCGTAACCTTAATGTCTAGAGCTTCTTGGCCCTTCGGGATCTTATTTCGTGGAAGTTCTTGAACTTCAATCTTCTTAATATCAATTTGTGGATTAGACTTATCTCTTTTTTATTCGAGGGAGTGCCTTGCCGGGTGGGGACCTCATCCAAGGACCCTTTAGAAGGTCAAAGATCTTTATGGATGGCTACTCGGCCTCCTCTGGTCGGTCAAGGGGAAACATTTTTGCTTTCTTGGACAACATGTCTCGATGGGCCTCAAACATAAACTATCATGTTCGTGTTCTTGATGGGTCCTCATAATTCAAAGGAAGCTTGTTAAAGTTGGCCTAACCCCTCCTATTTTCCATAGGTTAAATTCGTTCCAATTAGGCGAACAGCTTCCTGAGGCGAGGATGTGCGGGGCTCATGCCTTGTATTTGATACATCTCTTCTTTTTATTCATTGAATGCTTGTACACTGGTCGACCTTATTCCTCCATTTAATACTAAGTACTAGGAACATGTCTTTCATGTCCTAAACATATTAAACCTTCAGCTTCAAAACGCGCCAGGTATGAGGCACTCTGTCACCGCTCAGGGTTTCTGACTTGTACCATCCCCGTCCTCATGTTTTCTTGACCTTATACGGCCTTTCCCAGTTAGGGCTAATCTTTTATTTCTCTTCAACTCCTGAAGGCTCAATCTTTCTTGAGATCAAGCCTCCTTGGTAAAAGAACCTTTCTTTAACCCTTTTATTAAAATAGAGGGAGGCTCTTCATTGATGCTCTGTATTGCGGGCGCTGGCCTCAACTCTGACCTCGTCAATGGGATCGAGAGCGAGCCTCATGCCTTCTTTATTGGTTTCCGATTCATAATCTTCGATCCTAGGGGATCCATATGTGATTTCAAGGGGCACTAGTGCCTCGGCTCCATAAGCCAACATGAATGGGGTAGCTTCAGTTGTCACTTTGCAGGTGGTACGATATGCCCATACTATAGGTAGCAACTCATCCACCCAAGTGTTTCTCGAGCATTTAACCCCCTTCTTAAGTCCATCAAGGATGATTCTGTTAGCAACTTCCGCTTGCCCGTTTGCCTGAGGATGTGCAACCGAGGTGAAGTGAAGTTCTATGCTGTTATCGTTGCAGTACTCTCTGAACTCTGTATTATCAAATTGTTTCCCATTATCCATGACAAGGATGCGTGGGATTCCATATCAACATATCACATTCTCCCAGAAGAATTGGGCAATTTGCTTGGTGGTTATCTTGGCTAGTGCCTTAGCCTCAATACCTTTGTAAAGTAGTCTATGGCTACCACAATGGACTTCCTTTGTCCCTATACTACATGAAATGGTCCAAGTATGCCCATTCCCTACATTGTGAAAGGGATGGGTGTGCTGATCGATATAAGCCTCTCCGGGGGCTGTCGTACTATTGGAGCGTACCTCTGGCATCTGTCACATTTCTTCACATAAGCCTTTGCATCGGCTAGTATAGTTGGCCAGTAGAATCCCAACCGAGTTATCTTGTGAGCGAGGGCCCTTCCCCCAAGTGTTGTCCACAAATCCCTTCATGGGCTCCTTTAAGTGTATCCTATGCTTCAAGAGGTCTTAAGCACTTCAAGTACGGAATAACAAAGGACCTTTTGTATAGAAGGCCTTCAACCAATGAATATCTCAATGCTCTAAACGATAACTTGCGTGCCTCCTAGGCATTGTCGGGGAGCCACCCAGTTTCTAAGTGGGTCTTGATCGGGTCTATCCAAAAGCTTTCCATACCAACCGGTGCTATCAGATTTATGATATGAGCAGTAGGGGTCTTCAAGACCTGGAAGTAAATAGTTCTCGGATAATTCTCGATTTCAGATGTGGCGAACTGAGACAAGGCATCTACCGTAGTGTTCTCCTCCCTCAAAACATGTTTTGCGTACCATTCATCGAACTGAGTCAGTATTCCCTTTACGACTCTCAGGAACTTGGCCATAGTATCATCCTTCGCCTCAAACTCCCCATTAATTTGAGCAACTACAAGTTTTGAGTCTCCGCAGACCTTCAGGTTTTTGGCCCTCACGGCTCTAGCCAAGCCTAAGCCAGCTATCAATGCTTCATATTCTGCTTTGTTGTTCGTAGTCGGGAAGTCCAACTTCAAAGCATATTCAATTATAAACCCATCTGGGCTTTGCAAGACTAGGCCTGCACCACTAGATTTTTTTGGACGCTCCATCAAAATGGAGAACCCAATACTCTTTCAAGGTTATTTCTTCATCCTTCTCATTCTCTCCTCCTTCTGGGGTTACTATCTCTTGCCCCCGACTTCTTGGTCATTAATGGTGCATTCGACCATGAAGTCTGCTAAGGCCTCAGCCTTGATGGCCGTTCGAGCCTTGTATTTGATATCAAATTCTCCTAACTCAATGGGCCACTTGATGAGCCTTCCACTGGCCTTCGGGCTGTGAAGAATGTTCCTCAAAGGTTGGTCCGTCATGACTTCGATCTTGTGATCCTGGAAGTATGGTCTCAACTTCCTCGAGGTTGTGATGAGAGAAAGCGCGAACTTCTCCGTGGTGGGGTAATTCAATTCTGCTTCATGGATCACCTTGCATACATAATATATAGGCTTCTGGAGCTTCTGCTCTTCCTTCACGAGGACTACACTCAAGGATTGTTCAGATACCGTGAGGTACAAATAAAGAGTGTCCTCTAGACTTGGTTTAGCCAACAATGGGGCTTCATTCATGTACTTCTTCAACTGTTCAAAGGCCTCTTGGCTCTCAACTGTCCATTCAAAGTCCTTCACCTTCTTAAGGGTTTTGAAAAAGGACAGGCATTTATCTCCAGACTTGGAGATGAACCTCCCTAGAGCTGCGATTCTTCCTGTCAACTTCTGAACATCCTTGATGGAGCGTGGTGGCTCCATGTCTAGGATGGCTTTAATCTTATAAGGGTTGGCCTCTATCCCCCTCTTAGAGACCATGTGACCCAAAAAATTTCCAGAGCCAACGCCAAAAGCACATTTGGCTGGTTTTAACATCATCTTGTGGTGCCTCAGCACTTCAAACGCCTCTCTGAGGTGGCTAATATGATTGACCTTGCTTAGGCTTTTGACTAACATGTCATCAACATAGACCTCCATGGTCTTCCCAATTAGATGGGCAAGTATCTTGTTTACCAGTCTTTGGTAAGTAGCTCCTGCATTCTTAAGTCCAAAAGCTATACCAAGATAATAAAATACACCAAAGTCAGTTATGAAGGATACCTTGGGGTGTCATCCTTATGCATTCTAATCTGATTGTAACCACTGAAGCCATCCATAAAGCTTAGCATCTCGTGTCCAGCAGTGGTATCTATCAGGGTATCAATTCTTGGTAGGGGGTAGCAGTCCTTGGGACAAGAATCATTCAAGTCAGTGAAGTCAATGCACATCCTCCACTTTCCATTGGCCTTATTAACCATTACGGGGCTGGCCAACCATTCAGGGAATTGCACTTCCTCAATAAATCCAACTTCTAAAAGCTTCTCGACCTCCTGCTTAATGGCTTCCAGCCTATCAGGGGCATAAGTTCTCTTTTTTTGCTTTATAGCCTTCCGAGTTGGATCAACACTCAACCTATGAGTTATAAGGTTTGGGTCAATCTCAGGCATATCAGCTACTGTCCAAGCAAATACATCATTGTTTTCTTGGAGGAAAGTTGTCATTCGGCCCTTCAAAGGCTTGTCCAGAGATGCCCTAATATACGTGACCTTCTCCGGGTCTAAGGGGTCCAAAGGAATTGGGACCAAATCCTCGGCTGGCTTTCCTCACAGTTCGTCATTTTCTCGGACATCCATGTGTTCGATGGGGAGGACCTGCCCCCTGTTCCATCGGGCCTAAGTGCTGCAACATTGCAACTGCGGGCCATCTTCTGATCTCCCCTTGCTTCTCCAACACCATTTTTAGTTGGGAATTTCAGTACCATGTGGTAGGTTGAGGGCATAGCCTTAAAAGCATTGATCCCTATTCTACCCATGATAGCATTGTAAGTAGAGGTTGCCTTGACAACCTGAAAGTTCAACATCTGCGTGGCCTCCCTGGGCTCTTCCCCGATAGTTACGGCAAGTTGTATTGCTCCTTCGACTTTGCATTCCACATGGTTAAACCCGTAGATGGGTGCGTCGGACAGAGTTAGCTGAGAATCATTATAGCCCATCCTTATGAATATGTCATAAAACGGAATGTCCACAGAAGCTCCATTGTCCATTAGGACCCTCATAACAAGACAATTTCCAATTATCGGAGTGATAACCAGAGGATCATCTTGAGGAAATTTCAAACCTTCAAGGTCTGGGTCACCAATTCAAGCATCATCTCTGACTTGGAACGCTTAGATGGCTCCCCAACTATGCTCATCACTTCTCTTACATAAGCTTTTCGGGAGTTCCTTGTAGTACCATATGCTGTAGGTCCTCCTGAGATTATATTGATTACTGGTCCTCGGGGATGCGGGTTGTGATCTATGTCGTTACCCCTTCGATCGTCATCTCTTCGATCATTATCTCTCTTTTGGCCTCCGGTCTCTTCACCCTTAGTAAAATGTCCGAATTTTCCCCTTCAAATCAGATACTCAATCTCATCCTTGAGTTGCCTACAATCGTTAGTGCCATGACTAACATCTTTGTGAAATCTGCAGTATCGACTCTTGTCTCTTGTTTCGGGATCTCCCCTTAGTGGCTTCGGCCATTTGAAGTCTTTGTCCTTTTCAATTTCCATAAGGATTTGGCTCCTTGGAGCATTCAACTTTGCATATTCAGCGAACCTTGGTTGCTGATTTTTCTTAGAAGAGGAGGAGTCAGAGTTTTTGCCAATTCGTGTCGTACTCCTGATCCGTCTTCCGCTTCTTGTTCCCAGTAGGTTCATTATTCACAGCTATCTTCTTCATACTCTCCTCCACCTTAATATATTTCCCGGCTCTATCTTGGAGTTGCAACATGCTTTCGGGAGGGCGCTTAGCCAAGGACATCTTAAAGAACTTGTCTCTAGTCCCTTACTGTAGGGCTATCATAGCTACTTTATCATCAAGATCAGGGACCTTCAAAGCCTCCTTCATAAATCGATTCAAATACTCTTTCAGGGACTCCTTTGCTCCTTGGACTATACCTATGAGAGATGCTGAACTCTTCTCGTGCACTCTACCACTTATGAACTGCTTAATAAAAGCTTGACTCAAGTCCTTAAAGGATCCAATAGAGTTTGGGGGCAGACGGTTATACCACCTTTGAGTCATGCCTCATAAGGTTTGAGGGAAGGCCCGGCACTTAATAGAGTCATTCACGGTCTGTAATAATAAGGTGTTAGAGAGTGTCCTAACATGATTAGCGGGGTCGCCAGTACCATCGTATGCTTTGATGTGGGCATTTTGAACTTCTTTGAGATGTGAGCATTCATTATCTCATCAGTAAATGGTGGGTTTGGATCATCAGGATCTCCTAAGGGCATAAGATCACTTGGATCAGCCTTTGGGGCAACTACCCTTCTTGGTATTGGACCATCCAGGTCTATGATTGGAGGAGGATTTCTCCTCCTTGGAGTGAGTGGGGGTCTTGGGGCCAGATGTGTCTCCAGGTCTCGCTTTAGCCTTTTGATCTCTGCTTCATGAGCCCTGATCCTCTCTTTAACATCTTGGGGATTCATCTCTTAAGTGCTCCTGGGGCGTTGTTCAATGTCAGCCATCGGCTCTTTGCTAGCACGCCTCCTTCTTGGAGCAACATCATCATTCGATAACTCAGAGTCTCTTTTAGTATAAGGTCCAGAGAATTCTTGATCCTCTGGAATAGGAGCCAAGCCACGTATGTATTGGGGCGTCTGCCCTTGTGCTTCACTCCTACCAGAGTGTCCACTCCCTCCAACTTCGGGGTATAGAGGCATTCTGTAGGGGGGTTAGTAGTCATAATTGTTGAGTACTCATACCCAATGGGTTGAGTGTTCACAGGTGCATGCAGCTGCTGAAGTTGGAGATTCTTCCCTTGAGGAGCCGGGGGATTCGTCCCTTGTGGATGTTAAGTGGCATTTATGACACTTATTTATGCTCTAATAAGCTTTGAGTTGGTGTATTTGTACTCAAGTTATTTTTGTTTTAACGTATTTTCAAGTGTCTTTGCATTTCAGGCTTTACCTCGTGAATCAGGTGAATTAACATTGTTTTGATGCTAATATGGTATTTAGGATGTGTTGGAATAAAAGCTTGAAAGATTGGCTCGAAGCTGCAAGGAATAAAAAAGAAGAAAATAATAATTTTTGGCAGAAGGCAGGCACGCTTGTGTTACGCGCGGCCGCGCCGGGAGATGAGGAAGTCAGCGCGCCCGCCCTGGTGAAGCGCGCGGCCTCGCTGGGTCGGGATAAACAAATCCCGATTCCTTTATAATTTGATTTGTTGGACTCCTGGGATGCATGGACTGCTATATAAACTCAACTCTAGGTCATTTTTAAGGGAGATCAAGACATTAAGCAGAGGAGAAGACGACAAAAGACCTTTTGGCACAATTGAACAAAGGCGAAGATGATCTAGTTTATTCTTGTGAATCTTTGTTTTGAGTTGTAATTTGGATGCTTGTTTCTTGTTTTGCTGAACCTTTACGCTTGTTTGTACTTTGGTTTGTTTATTCGTACAAAGACTACGTTTGCTATATCATGTTTTCATTGGAACCCACGTTGGCGATGAGTTCGATTATAGGCTAATCATTATCGTGGGGTTCTAGCGGATTTATTTATGGATTTCTTTAGTTAAATTGTTTGATGCCTTAGTATGTGGTGATTGTATGATATCCTAGTATTGGTTGTGCGTATTCGTCTTATGAGCGTCGCGAACTTATAAGATAGCGTGTTAATTTTTAATGAAGCGAAAGTGAATTTAAGGATTTAGAACTTGCCATGCTAGCATAGGTTCATGTATTGTTACGCATGATTCGTAGGTAATTTTAACCATCTTACTTGCCTTATGTAATCAAGATAGATAACTTGCGCTTAAACCGTTATGTTGTAAAATTCTATAGACATATAGGGTCTCAATATAATTAGTGCCTATTCAGCTTCTATCTCTTTTGTGGATGTCTGGTAGAATGGTACTCATGCAATGAAAGTTGGCGTTTATCAGTTTCGTGTTGTCTGATTAGTATCATCATCATTGCATGCTAAGGTTAAGAACTACAAGGCTATTTAATGAAGTATTTAATGAAGTTAGAATCCCATGTTGTCATTCATAATAATTCATTCAATCTTATTCTCGTAGTTATAATTATTAGTTTAATTCTTAGTTATAAACAACCTTACTTTGTTATCGTCTTAGCATTGAATAATAACCTTAATTAGTTAACCAATACAGTCTGTGGCGCCCTCCAAACCCGGGTCAGAAGTTTGGGGTCCACACATACACACGCCTTATTTATAACCTGCTTATAGCAATAATAAAGATAACAATAATATGCAGTGACCCTATTTACCAACTACCACGGATCGCAACAGGTTAAAGTATGCACACAAGCCACACATCTACTTATATTACATACGGTTCAAATCCCAACTATTCCAAACTCAAAACTGAGTATTAAACATTATTACAAACTTTTACAGACTTAATTTATCCCAAAAGAAACCTACTAGCTTAGCTCGATCAACCTGAACCCCTAGCTCTCGCGCTGGACTGGGGATCCGCGGTACCAACTGGTTCCTTCTTAACTGGAAAAGAACAGAAACAATATCGCATAAATGAGCTAACTAGCTCAGCAAGTCACAATGACAAAACTGAGAATAATGATCATCAAGTGAACATGATTATGATATCAAGTGAACAATGGATTATGATTTAGAATTGGATATTATATTTTCATGTTAAAAACCAAGGTTAGGCTGTTGATCAGTCACGCACTAACCCCGAGCAAAGCACACAGCACTGCTCTAACTACTGGATCCAAGGCACACATTGGCCTAACTTGACCATTATATGGTCTGACCACGAATCTGGTCCACAATTTTATAAAAACAATCCAATTCTAGCATAATAACAGAATAAGCAATAATAATCAATAGCCAGAATCATTAACAACAATGAGTGTTTAACAATGAAAGGGTTTCAATCCTTGTAAGGATCAATATGGTAATTTCAAAGCTTGGATGCTGGGCAATGAAAGAATTGGATAACAAAGGAATCAATGTTTCAGGGTTTCAAGGATTTGGTCTTTCAGAGCATAAAATACAAATATTTGATTGTGTAAGCAATCTGGTTCAGTGTTTAATATTTAGTTTGTATGTATTTGTGGAGTAGGATCGTATACTTGAGGTTCGTGTTTGGGTATACAACAATCAATGGTCTAGAAAGAATCAGGTTATGGCTCAAGATCAATAACTGGAATCAAGGTTTAGGGTACAGTGCTTCAAAGCACTTGCAATATCAACAAGACTATCAAGTACTACAATATCTCGAGAAAGTTCAGAACACTTGCCTGGTATTAGCTTACTACACTGCACTCGCTTCCAATCACAATCGTCTTACTCCTCAACTACCTGTTTCCCTTTCCTACGCCTTGCCTCTTCTGCTCACATATCATAAGCATCTATCAATAATCGACTCATAGAGTTCTATTCAACACATACTTCTATCTACCCTTCGTTTTACCCAAATCCGATTAACGGATTGAAAGTTATGCAATAATCAAGTAAACACCGAATATATAGACTGATAGTCAATCAACAAGTCACATATAGCACATAATACATAACGTAATCAATGATATATTATTTATAAAGAAGTCTCCGGTCATAAATAGGCTTTCTGATATTTAAAATGATTTTTAAAACATTTTTCGGAACTAAAACGGGTCGTTGGATCAATTTTGGGTTAATAAACAGGGTTCGGTAGGCCAATTCTGGCTCCGAAATAATTTTATATTAATTTCGAGCTTTGGAAATAATTTAGAATAATATTTTAAAGCTCGAAACTATTTTTCGGAATTTTTAAATCATTTTTAAATAATTAAATCTAATTAAATAATTGATTAAAATCAATTAATAATTAATTAAATCAATTAATCAATTAATTTTCGAATTAATTGACCAATTAAATAATTAAAAATTAACTGAAATTAATTAACTAATTAATTTAGATTTATTTTTGAATTAAAAATAATTTTCGGAATTAAAATAATAATTTTCAGAATTTTTAGAAATTAAAAATGAATTTTTATAATAAAAATAATTAGGAAATATGATTTTTAAATATTTTATAAACATGAATCCTATTTTTGAAAATTTTGCAAACTACAGGGACTAAACTTCACCATCTTCAAAAATACAGGGACTAAACTGCAATTTTGCAGTTTCAGTCGCCGGAAAATCGGGGGTGGCCGGAGAACTCACCTCCGGCATCCTCCCACCACCATCACCTCCAGAATTAAACTACACAACACCAGGAACCTATATCTGTAATCAAAATTCATCAATAACCCCAGACTTGGCCGGAATTTGATTAAGAAACTCGCCGGTTTCCGGCGGGTTCGACGTAAACTTCAAAACACAACTCCCTTCTCTACAGACCTCGTTGATTCATGAAACTTATACGACTAGATTGCAAATTTCACAGAGAATACAATACACTATACCATAACATCAATCTATTTCAGAATAAGAAACCCCCAAATTTCAATTAAGAACATTCATACGGGTTATAAACCCTAATTTTAAAATTCGAAAATCAAACTCAAATTTGAACATGTTATTGAACTCCAAATCAGACGTATAATATATCAAAATCATCAGAAAAACAAGCTCTACAACATGCAATCATCAAATCATACAAACAATCATCCGAACAAAAATTCATATTTTTAATAAATTTAATTCGAAAATAAATAAATTTCCAGAAAATAAACCTTTGATTCTGCAGTGAAACAAAGCTCAGAATCTGATAGAATACTTCAAATCCTTCGTTTTCGTTACTCAAGCTTTGAAAACAGAGATCAGTAACGCCTTCGTTTTGCTGTTTGATTCTTAGAACAGTTTATGTAATTAGGGTTTTTCTCTAAAAATTATAGAATTAACTATCTGCAAATGATTTTGATACGAAATAAAATACAGAAAAACGGTACGTTTATTTGTAAAAACTGATCCAAACAGTATCGGTTTTCGGGACAATTATCCAAATCAGTACAATTTGTACTGCGGTCTTGGTCTCAGCGCCTGGTTACACGTATTACGAAGTGATAATTGTGATAGTTTAATAAAAAACTCCCGTTTATCGAAAATACGGGTTTTATTGATTTACCGAAACGAATATTGTATCGAAAATATTGCGCCGGGACCCGCACAGGACAAACCGTACGCCGGATCGAAAAAGTCGAAACATGGAATATGCTCAGAATATTACAGTTAGGTTAGGAAGGAGTTCTCGGAAGAGTTTCGGGTTCCAAAAACGTAACAATGGTTGATGTCGGTTGGTTCCCGTTTTTATAAAATAGATTTTAAATACTCGGAAAAAGATTTTATAAACTTCATATGATCCTTATAAATCCATAAATCAACATAAAAATAATTAGGAAGATATGACAATTATCTATGTTTTATTTTGGACATATAAAAATTAAAATACTCAATTAATATTATTTTTGAATATCCAAGTATAGATAACATTTAACAATTAACTCACAGAATAGATACTGAACTCACATAATAATTATTTAATAGCAAAATAATTGCACGATATATCCCGGATATTACATCCTTCCCCCTTAAAAGGATTCTGTCCTCAGAATTTCCTAAGAAAACGAATGAGGGTACTTTTCTTTCATATCACTTTCTAACTCCCAAGTTGACTCTTCAACCTTTGGGTTTCTCCACAATACTCTTACTAACTTTACCACTTTATTTATCAATACTTTCTCCCTCTCCTCTAGAATCTCTATCGGACTCTCTATATATGACAAATCTGCCTGAAGCTCTATTGGCTCATATTCTATTACATGCCTGGAGTCTGGATTATATTTCTTGAGCATCGATACGTGAAAAACATTGTGAATGTGCTCCATGTGCGGTGGTAACGCCAACTCGTAAGCTACTTTACCAACGCGCTTTAGGATCTCAAAAGGTCCGACATATCTTGGACTCAGCTTTCCTTTCTTTCCAAACCTCATTAGTCCTTTCCACGGTGATACTTTCAGTAATACCAAGCTTCCTTCTTCAAATTCCATGTCTTTCCTTGACTGATCTGTATATTTCCTCTAACGATCTTGTGCGGCTATCAATCTCTTCTAGATAATTTCAACAATTTTCTTCGTCTGCTATACCAGTTCAGGTCCAAGTATCTTGCGTTCTCCTACTTCGTCCCAATATATTGGAGATCTATATTTGCGTCCATAAAGGGCTTCATAGGGTGGCATCCCAATGCTGGCATGATAACTGCTGTTGTAAGCAAACTCTACCAGAAGTAAATGTTCGTCCCAACTTCCTTTGAAATCAATAGCACAAACACGTAACATGTCCTCGATTGTCTGGATCGTTCTTTCACTTTGGCCATCCGTCTGGGGGTGATAGGCCGTACTCATATTCAGCCATGTTCCCAAACATTCTTCAAAACTCTTCCAAAATCTTGAATTAAACATTGGATCTCGATCAGATACAATAGACACAGAAACTCCATGATGAACTACAATTTCCTTCAGGTACATATGGACCAACTTGTCGAGCGAAAATCTTTCATTTATAGGCAGAAAATGAGCTGACTTGGTAAGTCTATCCACTATAACCCAAATGGCATCATGATTAGCCCTTGTCCTTGGTAATCCAACTATAAAATCCATGGCAATATGTCCATTTCCACTCTGGAATCTCCAATGGCTGTAACAATCCACTTGGTCTTTGATACTCTACTTTAACTCTCTGACAGGTATAACATTTGCTAATCCATTCCGCAATTTCCCTCTTCATGTCTAGCCACCAATAATTCTTCTTTAAATCTCTGTACATTTTGGTCCTCCCTGGATGGATGGAATACCTTGAATTATGTGCCTCCTGTAAAATTTTATTTTTCAGCTCCGTCACTCGTGGAATCCAAATTCTAGATGAAAACCTCATAATACCTTGGTCATCTTTCTGTGTGCATAACTCTTCCCCTACCAAGCGATTTATATCTTGATCTATTACATCTTCTTGACATTTCTTTATTTTCTCAAATAATTCCGGTTGGAAAGTCATACTGTATACTTTCGCTTCCTCAGGCTTGCAAACTTTAATCTCCAATTCCAATTTCTGAAATTCCTTATATATATCTTCAGGTACTGATAACACATTCAACCTTTCCTTCCGACTCAATGCGTCTGCTACCACGTTCGCTTTACCGGGATGATAATTAATCGAGCAATCATAGTCTTTGATCAACTCTAACCGTCTCCTTTGTCTCATATTAAGTTCCTTCTATGTGAATATGTACTTTAAGCTTTTGTGATCCGTGAAAATCTCGCACTTTTCTCCATACAAATAATGTCTCCAAATCTTCAAAGCGAAAACTATGGCTGCTAGCTCCAAATCATGAGTAGGATACTTCTGTTCGTGTGGTTTCAATTTCCTTGACGCATACGCAATCACCTTTTCGTGCTGCATTAGAAAACATCATAATCCTTTGTGAGAAGCATCACTATAAATTACGAAATTCCCTTGATCATCTGGAAGTGACAAAACAGGTGTCGTGATTAATCGTCGATTCAACTCCTGAAAACTTTCCTCGCATTTGTCGTTCCATATAAACTTCTCATTCTTTCATGTAAGCTTTGTTAATGGTGTGGCAATCCTCGAGAAATTTTGAACAAATCGACGATAATATCCCGCCAATCCTAAGAAACTTCTTACCTCGGTGGGTGTTTTCGGTCTCTCCCAATTCGTAATTGCCTCGATCTTTGCCGGGTCCACTTTGATCCCTTCATTACTAATTATGTGCCCTAAGAACTGAACTTCCTGTAGCCAAAACTCACACTTCGAGAATTTAGCATATAACTTCTTTTTCCTTAAAATCTCCAAAGCCGTTCTCACATGTTCCACATGATCCTCTTCCATTTTTGAATAGATTAAAATATCGTCTATAAACACAATAACAAACTTATCCAAATACTCCTTGAAAATTCTGTTCATCAGGTCCATAAACGCTGCCGGGGCATTGGTCAACCCAAAAGACATCACTAAAAACTCGTAATGTCCATACCTTGTTCTGAAAGTTGTCTTTGGTATATCTTCTAGCTTGATCTTTAGTTGATGATATCCTGATCTTAAATCAATTTTGGAGAAATACTTGGCTCCCTTCAACTGGTCGAACAAATCGTCAATTCTGGGTAACGGATACTTGTTCTTGATTGTCAGCTTGTTGAGCTCCCTATAGTCGATACACAGTCTCATGCTTCCATCTTTCTTCTTGACAAATAATACCGGGGCTCCCCACGGGGATACACTGGGTCTGATTACTCCTTTCTCTAACAACTCCTGCAATTGCTTCGCTAGCTCTTTCATCTCGACGGGCGCCATTCTATACGGGGCCTTGGATACTGGTTCTGTTCCAGGTGCTAAGTTGATCACAAATTCAATTTCTCTATCTGGAGGAAGTCCTGGTAACTCGTCGGGAAATACGTCTGGAAATTCATTCACAACTAGAATATCTTCAAGTTTTGTTGGTTCTTGACTTCTGTCAATCACATATGCCATGAAATGCTCACATCCTTGTCGTAGTAACTTCTTGGCTTGAATCATCGTTAAGAACTTCTTTACTTATTTTTGACCCTTGAACGTTATTATGCTTTCGTCTGGCGTTTTCACCATTACCTTCTTATTTCGACAATTTATCTGGGCATCGTGCCTAGATAACCAATCCATCCCTAATATAACGTCAAATTCTCCTAACTTAAATGGTATCAAATCTATACAAAACTTACTACCAGAAATCTCAATTTCACAATTCCCACAAACTTGATTAACAGATACACGTTCTTGATTTCTAATTCCACAGTCATTATTTCATTTAAACACTCAACTGGACAATTTAACTTACTAACAAAATCTTGTGAAACAAACGATCGAGTTGCTCCCGAATCTATTAACACTTTGGCACATAAAGAATTCACATTAAGCGTACCTGCCATGACATCCGTATCCTGGATCGCATCCTTCACCGACATGTCAAAAACTCTAGCCCTTGGAGTCTCATTCACTGCTGGGGTAGATCCCATAATCCTTAATGCATTACTGACTGGGGCTGATGTCTTGCAATCCCTGGACATATGTCCTGGCTTTCCACATTTAAAGCACGTAAATCCAATGGCTGGAACCTTTACTGCTGGATTCCGGATAGGCTGATCCTTGTTGGTTCTCTTGCTGGCTGATTTCGGCACTCCCTCGAATAGTGCCCTTTCTGGTTGCATTTGAAACATACCACATTCAACTTATTACAAACTCCCCCATGCTTCTTTCCACATACTTGACAATCTGGAAAAGTTAGTCTCAACTGATTTGGCTGATTTGTATTAACTGGACGGTTGCTCTGGCCTCCGTCTCCTGCATTCTGTTTCCTGAAATTAAAATTTCTCCCTGGCTGAAACTTGCCCTTCTTAAAATTTGGAAACTTCCCTGGTTGTGACTGACCCTCACTTCCCTCAACTTTCCTTTTCTTTGCTTTCTTTCTCCTTCTGGAACATCTCACTCTCTGTCTCTGCGATCATAGTCTTTTGTACTACTCCTGCATAGGTATCCAATTCAAAAATGGCTACCTTCCCTCTGATCCAGGGTTTCAAACCTTGCTGGAATCTTTTAGCCTTCTTCCTGTAAGTATCCACATACGACGGTACATACCTTGACAATTCCTCAAACTTACCCTCATAATCTGTTACCGAAATATTCCCTTGCTTTAATTCTATAAACTTCAGCTCCATTTGATCCTGAACAAACTGAGGAAAATACTTTTCTAAAAACAATTCCTTAAACATTTCCCAAGTAATAACATCTGTACCTTCCAATGTCTTCACCATCTCTGTAACACCCCCAAATCCGGGGTCGGGGATCCGGGTTGTCACGAGTTCCATTTCCCTTAATAACACCCAATCTTAATAATTAATCAACTATTCTATACTGTGACCCCACCATAAACACACACACCACAAGTTATAGTCTCAGAGATGAATATCCAAAAATAATCACAAGTCGTTTTATTCCACAATTATATGCCAATACACCTTAAAATGGTTTCTGAATAAATTTATATTTCTTTGCCATTATTACAATTCATAAATATACATAAATCTGGTTCATCAATAGTTGAAAACCTAGCCTATTGGTAGCTCCTACCTCAGCTACGGCGACATCAACGCTTCCAGAAAACTGCGGAACATTTTCTAACCGCTTGCGAATTGGAAGCTTGGTCCTGTTCATCTTGTCTAGCTGATGTTGTGTGATGAAAGAAGAAAGCAAGGGTGAGCAACAAGCCCACCAAAATAATATGTATAATGATTTACAATATATGAGCATTCTCATAGTACTCATGAAAGTCTTGGTCAAGAAGAAATGAACCAAGTTTGATATCTTACTGCGACCAAGTCGCAAAATATTCAGTATATATGTATATATATACTTTTCACAATCTTTGAAATCCTCTGACATGTATAATATACACAGAGTTCCCGTTTATAACTGTATAAAATATCGTTGCAAGGTGATCTCATATATCTAACCTTGTCTCAACGTTTTTCCGAAAATCTTTGACATGCACAAGATAATCATTTACTAGATATAAGTTTAAAAGATGAAGTTACAAGATACTCCAATATACTTATATCCGAATACTACTTGAACTACCACCGTTCAAGTTATAATCAGTTTCAATAGTTCATCACCCAGATGAGACTACAAGATAAGACTTGAATAGATTCAATCCTTGAAATATCATTATAAATAATGAAGTTACGAGATACTTCATTAAGTCCCGATATATATATACACCTATATATATATATACATTTCATACACTCGTTGAAAGCCTCTGTTATGAAAATTATAAACAGAGTTACAATATGCAATGAATTTTGGAAAGGAGAAAACCTTGGCATAAACCTGATATCTTGCTGATCAGGCAAAGATACCAATAAGTAACCTTTTCTACTAGTAGATGGACGAATTCCCCACTGGTCATCACCCTGGTCGCAATAGGACCTTATGCTGGACTGCCACTCAGCCACTTACGCATTTGATGGACTCCCACTGAGCCACTTACACTATCATGGACGCCCACTGAGCCCATGTTGCTTATGCCGACTCGATAGATGGACTTACTTCCCGAACGTTGGGTAAGTAATCAATTCATTTACCAAAACCGCAACCTTGTTGCGAATATAAAATACACCACAGAGCCGGATCTCTCTGGTTTTGAGCGAGTATTTAAATCCGCTTTAAAAAGGAAGATCTTAAATATATATAAAAAAAAATTGAGTTTTGGGATCCGCTCTAACTTTTGAAAATCATTTTAAGGACTCGAAAACACTTTAAAGAGTGTTTGGAGTAATGCTGATTTAATAAAGTAAATCAGTCCCAATATATTAGAAAATATCTGAATATTATTATTTAAATAATATTCCCATAAAGAATAATCTTTATACAAATAATTGAAGTAGAAGTTGTAAAACTTATACCTGAAACGAGTATTAAATAACCAAAGATATACTTGTACGAAAGTACTATCTTTATTTGAATAATCAAAAATAAGTTTGATTATCGACACCTTATTCTTTAATAAAATAAAGAATATATCTCAGCAAATAATCGGAGTCATAGGTCCTCAAATGAATAACAAATAATATTAATTAAATAATATAAACTGAGTCATAAGCCCTCGAATGAATATTTGAAATAATATTCATAAATAAAATAAAAGGAGTTATAAGTCCTTGAATGAATATTCAAGTAATATTCATTAAATAATATAAAGTTATCGAATAAACCTTATTCGATTAATAGTTTTAAAAACTATTCATATATATATATATATATATATATATATATATATTACACTCGGGAGCCTCGCCTCCCGGTTTTAGAAAAATGTTCACATTTGGGTCCCCTATACTAAGGGTATACGCAACTACTGCTTATCTCTAGCATAGGTATTATGCAACTTATAAGCAATAGAATCAACAATTAGATATCAAGATTACGAAACAGACATGCATATATACCATATCAGCATGCTCCAATATATCGCAAGATTTGCTAATAACAATCATGCACTTATCACAAGATAATGCATATACATATATTTACATCACAACAACAGTATAACGGGTAGAAAACTTGCCTGAGCGACTGGGGGTTACAAATGGCTTGGGACGAGTCTGGTAACCTATAAACAACATATAAGTTGGAATTTAAACCAAAGTCACTTGTAAATCTATACTTTAACCAATTTAGACTCTAACGCTCGCTTTGCGCTTAACGATTCACTTAAGTCGCTCGAGTACCCTCGGCTCCACCATTTTTAATAAATTAACCATTACGAATTTTAAGGCGATTCTTTCGCGAGTGTCTTACCAACTGCCTATTCCACTTAAAATAATTGTTTCATACTCCAATTAGTCCTTTTAGGTCTTTAACCAAGGTTTCAAAGTAAGGCGAGGGGTAATGGTTCGTTCGCGAAATGTCGTTACTTAAAACGACCGTTTGTCCTAAACCGTACATCGGAATCAAACGAACCACATATCAAAACGAAGCTCGTAACATGAACTATATAAACATGGCAATGGTCAAAACCTAGCAGTGAGTTCACGGGTCCTAATGTTAAGAGCAAAAACAGTCTAAAGTAAATCGGGCATTACGACGGCTATATTTACGCGATTTCCCAAATTTATACCATTCCAAATCAACCACCAAGCAACCCCAATTCATTCATACAACCAAAATCAATCCATACCATACTACAACAGCCCCAACACCTCAAGTTCTCCAATTTATGTTATTCTCAAACATGAATTTAAAACTATACTTAAGTCCTTTAACTAATCAATAAGATTTCAACATCCAATTTACTACAACTCCAACCCAAACTCTAAACATGCAAGCATCAAGCTACTCTTTTACCATAACAATCAAAATCATCCTAATATACAAAGTAAAGCTAGGGTTTGGAGATGTTATACCTTCCTTGAAGTGATGTGAGTAGCTAGGAAGCCTTAAGAAGCCTTGAGATGTCTTAGGGATGCTTGGATCTTAAAGGAAAAACAAGAAAATCAAGTTAAAAATCTTGAAATCACTATTCATTATCTTCTTCATTGATTTCTTGGAAGAGATTGAGAATGAATTGGAGGCTTAAACTTATAGGATAGCCTATTGTATGCATAAGGAGTACTAGATAATTACCTTACTAATTAAGGAAGCTTGGAACTTGAACTTTGAAATTTCTTCTTCTTGAAATGAAGAAAAGCCGAGAGCAAATGTTGAAGAAGAAAGGAAATGATTTTTGTGTTTGTGATTTGTTTAGCTTAGCTTGGTTGCTTTTGATTTGATTTTGGTTAATTACCTTATTAACCTTGAAAATTGTGTGGTTAAAAACCAACCACACCTCCTCCCCCCTATGTCATGCTTATGTCACCTTTGCTATGTCATCACCCCTTACTTGCCCTCTTCTTATTGGTTTGATGACCTCATCATCCCTAACCTCCTTGATTAACTCCTAATTGTTTGCCTAATGACCGCTGATCTGTTATACGGTTCGCTTAACTTTCGTTCTCGTTTCTCGTTTAAGGGATCATACCCGGGATCTTATTACTTGGGTTTCCTTAACCTTTCTCAATACATTATATTCCTTTTATGATCCTCTCTTATAATCCTTTAATTTAAATCCTTTTTATCATGTTACCTTATACTCAATTCTTTTTGTATCTAGTGGATTTCCGGGAAAAATCAAAGTGTTCGGAATTGGATTCTGACGATCTTTACATACACTTATATACCATATAGAGTACCAATAAAATCTCAGAATATCAATAACAGAACCCCTACATAGTGTGGCATGAAAAGTTTTCTTGTTCAGAAATATCAGCAAAAACACTATTCATAAGGGTTACAAAAAGTTTAAAATTTTGGGGTTATTACAGTCTCCCCTCCTTAAAAGGATTCTGTCCCGGAATCAAATAGAAAATAATTGGGGGTACTTTTCTAGCATTGCGCTCTCTAGTTCCCAAGTTGATTCTTCCATATTATGATTCTGCTATAGCACTCTGACTAGCTTGATCACTTTGTTCCGAAGCACCTGCTCCTTCTTATCCATAATCTTTACTGGTTTCTCCACGTAAGTCAGATCTGGTTGCATATCCATATGCTCCTACTCCACTATGTGTCTGGCATCCCGATGATACTTCCTTAGCATTGACACATGGAACACATTATGAACTTACTACATGTTCGGGGGTAGGGCTAGCTCATATGCTAACTTCCCAATACGTCTTAATACCTCAAAGAGTCCAACAATTCGTAGGCTTAGCTTTCCTTTCTTTTTGAACCTCATCAATCCTTTCCAAGGGATACCTTTAACATTACTAGGTCCCCTATTTCCTATTCTTTATCCTTTCGTGTCAAATTAACATATTTCTCATGTCCATCTTGGGCTACTACCAACCGTCCTCTGATTAGATCTATCATATCCTTGGTCCTTTGGACCACTGCTGGTCCGAGCATCTTGCGCTCTACTACTTCATCCTAACATAAGGGAGATCTACATTTTCTTCCCTCAAAGATCTCATAAGACGACATCTCGATACTTGACATACGATCTATTATCGTGAGAAAACTCAATCCGCGTTAAGTGATCATTCCAAATTCTCTCAAGTCTATTGCACATACTCTCATTATAGCTTTTAGCATTAGAGCTTTTGCTTCTCAATACCCATTCTTTTCCAGTTCGTAATCGCTACTACCTTTCGTTCCTAATATTATACTGGTTATACTTTTGCTCGTTAGCGTTCTATAACCTTTTAATAACCACGTCAACCTTAGTATCACTAACACGTTAGAATCGGAATACCATCGTACTGATACTACTTCCTTTAGCTGCTTCCATCTTCGAAAGCTTGATCCATCATATAGAAGTAAAGGAATTTATTGAGAGATCACTATGATCATGAACACTTGTTCTATTGCATAGTTAGTACAGAAGGTGGCCAGCCTTTAGCACTTGACAAGCAATTAAACGACATGTGGTATCCTACTAGGCTTCTATCACACAGATACATAGTCATTCGGCAATACCTCCCCTTCTGGAAGGGTTGTTCTTCTCAGCTTACATGAAATGAAAAGAAGAGAAAAGAACGAACTGAAGAGAATTGTATATATGTAAAAAATATTGCCATAAAATATCTGGCTTGGAATCTACCTCTGAACTATAGAGGTTTGTCATAGGAGAACAAAACATATATGTATTTATATCAACATCAAGTATTATAGCATCATATTTCACATGCCTAAATATTTTTGCTATTCCGTCCATCATTCTATGGACCCATACTCTTCCTCGAGCTTATACATAATCACCTTTGAAACTCCCTCGACATCGAAAATCGAATCTGGGATCTCATTCTAGACACCATCGTTACTAGAATTCTATGCTTGCATCGCAACCTTCCTCGTATAGTAATACGACTCTCTATTGATAAGAAGGAATAAATATTCAATAGGTAGATAATCTACTTAACCAGTCTATTCAACGATAACTTATACATCACCACAACCCAATTAGGGGTACCCAATCTCAACATCCATTACACTACAACTCTTACGGTTGTAATCGGCTCATTATTCAAAGAATCGTTGCTGCATTACTATGGTCCACCACTGACCTACTGTCGTCATTCATTTTCCTTGGAATCTTAATAGCTAACCATATGGAGTCCATACCTGTCGTATCAAATTCTTCTAAGGAGTTAACATAATTACCATTCATCATCCATGAAGAACACTCCAGATCCTGACGTACTTTCATGACATGAAGCAGATAAAATTGCAGAAGAGTTTCAATCAAAGCAACGATAGCAGGTTAATACCATTCTTAATCATATGCCTTCAATAGAAGACTTAACTCAAAGGTTCGTCTAGTCCTTTTTGAAACATGGTCCTGGCTTATCTCAAGATAGTACCTTCTGAGATAGATAGCCCGCTCATGGCGATTACACGAATTAAACCTTTACCAACTACTATTACGGTTGGGTATTGCACAGTCATCAGAAGGAATGTCAATCTTCCAAACCATAATACAACCTTCACAGCTTTAACCATCATCACTGTATTCCTTTGGCACAAGCGCCTATAATTATCCTCTTACCTTTAAAGTGTCGGCCACCTCTTTGGCCTTTCCTGATAGTAAAATTTCCTTACAGTCAATGTCATTTTAACCACCTCCAAATAAATTTTCTACCTCATTTCAATCACTGCTTATGTGAAGATGTTTTCCTTAAAATCTGATGAGAAAAAAAAATATCACCATTTTTCCATAAGTTATTGCCTCAGTCTTTAGAGGTTAATCACTGTCACGACTGACTCTCAATCATACTTAGAACATCTTTTATCTTAGGTCCTAATTTCCCTGAAAAATTTCGACCTTTACTGGTTCGATCCATACTTTCTCGTGGTTTACACGTGCCCCACTTGGCATCATTATAATTACGTCATATTTCCTTTATCAATATTTCTATTCTTGAGAATTTTGAATATTACCTTTCTCCTTGTAAAACCTCTAAGGTTATCCTTGAATCGTTCCTCCTGTATTCCCTAGATACAGGGCATATCAAAATACCATTTACTAATACTAGAACCATTGTTTATGTACTTCTGAAAAATTTCTTTACTGATCTTTAAAGGTTGTTGTTACCTTGATCCTTTCCAATTCATACTTGTCAAAACTCATGCTGTCCCTATTAAGGGTGAAATGCCAACCTTTATGCATTCCCCTAGGATTCATTTTAAGTTACCGATGTTCTGTCCTTAATTCCACCTTTGAAAAGGTACATGCATCCTTCCATGGATAAATCAAGTCATATATCCCTGATGAGGGTGTCTTTATTCAATCATTCCCACCTCGATCGTATATGCCTAATTTCATAATAATATCCTTATCCAAAATGAGTTCAATCCATATGGCCTCCAAAAGACAATAACGGTTATCCACTTTTCTTGCCTGATTCGGTAATGATAACAAGGATGTCCTGGAAGATATTGGTCGTGTTCAACGTGAACTTATTCTTAATAATTCCGTATTTACTTTTGTTGTTTATCTCAACAGTCATCTCAATGTTGGGATATCTCTCATTCCTGGCGTCTTCCTTCCTGGGTATCAAGCCACCGGTCTCACACTCCACCTTCTTGAAGGTCACTTCCTTCATCCAATTTTCCTAATTTCTTACTTTCTTGTCTCCTCGGTCTATCCGCGTCTCATTATTTATCCTTCGAACTATCTCAAGGTTTCCCGAATCCTTCCAACTTGAAGGGGGTACAACATATATGTATCTCTTATGCCTTCAACCATCAATTTAACTCATGGTGAATCACCCTCATCCTGACGATTACTTACTTTTCTATTTCTATTGCTACGAGTCTTTAGGGTTTCCTCATACCCAAATTCCTTATTATTCCTCAAACTCTATTGCCTTTATATTCCTTTCCACTTCAGTTTCTTTTTATTTTCCTTTCTCTTATCATTATTTCCTGAACTAACACAACATAAGCATTGATTTCAAACATCCCGTCATTCTGGATTCGTGTCCTCAGAACGAATCTTGACAACTTTTACAACTTAGATCCATAATTCATCATACTCGTCCGCCTTGTTCTGGCTCTAAAGCTTTTACACTATCTTCATAACCTTGGGAAGTACTTTCCTGAAAATAATTGACTGAACTGTAATCAGTTTATCATAACCTTTTGCTCCGTGCCTTTCTTGGTCTTTCACCAGTGGGTGGTCTCTCTCTTAGGAGGGTAAGTGACAAAAACACTATTTTCTGATTCGTCAATCATTTAGAATCTCAAATGATTCCTGTATTTCCTTTAGCCAGGCTCTTGCCTCAGCTGGGTCAGCTATTCCCTTGGAACTCTGAGAGCTTAGCGACTTAAAGGTCCTGAAAGAATTTCACACCACATTGTTTCCTCAAGGTGGTGGTTAGGGTAAAAGTATAAGTTTTGTTTTAGGCAGGTCCATGGATTTCCCAATAGGAGTACCATCCTGGTTCTTCCTATCTTGCTCGACTTCTGTTTTCTCAGTCTAAATATTTCTTCCTACTCCCCATAATTGGGGTCATCTTTTAATTTAAAAAAATCTTCATTTTCCACTTCATTATATTCTGGGTTCCTTATATCTTAATTACGACCTCCCTAATTATCACATTCAAGGTTTTCCCCTAATCTTATTCCTCATGGGGGCATAATGCTTGGAAAAATTTTAAGAATCTCTGGATATTTATTTTACTTACTTTGCTTAAGTCTTTCCCTCGTTCTGTCCTTGCATGATTGCAAATTATGAATTCTCAAGTTCTATAAACTTCATGACACTCTCTTAAGTGTTAATAATGCAATTAACAATATGAACTTATCACAAACAACTGATCTGAACTGAAATTAATGAATATATACATAACCATTTGTTCGAGGGTACAACTACTGAACACATTAAAGAGAATTACATCATTTGATCTGATCACTTATATCCCAAAAGTACTACCATAGATAATCATCTCGTCATTAAAACTAATCATTCATAACTTAGGCTAATCCTCCAAAAGCGGTGCTACATGAAACCCTTGTCTGATAGCTCTGGCTCGGCACATTACCATGGATCAAGAAATGCGGGCAGGCACGACATCCCTAACCTGCTCCATCACAGAGGTGATGAGGTCTAAGATAGTGGCAAGTAGAGCTGGATCAATCTGACCCTCAAGATGGCCTCTAGCTGAAACACGGGTGATAGCCTCAATCCTTTCCATGCTATGAGCAAATCCTGCCGGAAGTACCCCGCCCTCAATCCTTGGTGCAGTAAGTCGATCCAACAGATCACTCCTAACATTCTGGGCCTCGGAAAGGCCACCCAAAGTCATGTAATAATCGGCGATAAGAGAAGCCTGAGTGGTTGCATCTAGCAGTCCATGGGGTGTAGGTGGTGCAGGCCCGGGGGATCCAAATGGATAACCAAGCACGGTATCAGGTGACAATGGTGCAGGAGATAAAGGTGGCATTTCCTCAGTAGGTGCTGGGCTCTGTACAGGGGAGGGAACAGGAATTGGTGGAACCTCATGGATGTCTTCAGGAGCCTCGGGAAGAGGGTCTGATACTGGTATAATTGGTGTCATGGAAGGCCCCACTCCTTCTGCCCTCATTAACCTTTGTGCCCTTGGTAACTCTTCATTCTCTAGTGCCACCCTCGCGGCCACTCTTGCTCTGGTAGTCGCCCTGACTACGGTCATCAATTCCTCAGCGGTCCTCTCTTCATTCTCATCAGGATCCTCTACGAGATCCTCCTCGGCAAAAATCCCTTCTGGGATAACATCCTCAACTGCAACATTCTCAATATGAATCTCATCCGGTCCCTCGTTAGGGTACTCTATCAGATTAACAATTTGATCTCCAACATGTAATAAAATATCCTCATGCTGATGCTCCTGAACCCCAGGGTTCGGTGCCCCGCTGCCCTATACGAGAACGAGCTATGTTACTATCACGATATTTATAAGGGTTCCCATAAGGGTTTTAACTGTCAGTATTACGTTAGGTAGTCCGACTATGAACTTGGCAAGAGTTCTTATTATCTTAGTGAACTTATTATCTTAACGTCACATCATCTCTGAGGTTTATAACGCTTGGCTCTGATACCATTTCTGTAACACCCCCAAATCCGGGGTCGGGGATCCGGGTTGTCACGAGTTCCATTTCCCTTAATAACACCCAATCTTAATAATTAATCAACTATTCTGTACTGTGACCCCACCATAAACACACACACCACAAGTTATAGTCTCAGAGATGAATATCCAAAAATAATCACAAGTCGTTTTATTCCACAATTATATGTCAATACACCTTAAAAGGGTTTCTGAATAAATTTACATTTCTTTGCCATTATTACAATTCATAAATATACATAAATCTGGTTCATCAATAGTTGAAAACCTAGCCTATTGGTAGCTCCTACCTCAGCTACGGCGGCATCAACGCTTCCAGAAAACTGCGGAACATTTTCTAACCGCTTGCGAATTGGAAGCTTGGCCCTGTTCATCTTGTCTAGCTGATGTTGTGTGATGAAAGAAGAAAGCAAGGGTGAGCAACAAGCCCACCAAAATAATATGTATAATGATTTACAATATATGAGCATTCTCATAGTACTCATGAAAGTCTTGGTCAAGAAGAAATGAACCAAGTTTGATATCTTACCGCGACCAAGTCGCAAAATATTCAGTATATATGTACATATATACTTTTCACAATCTTTGAAATCCTCTGACATGTATAATATACACAGAGTTCCCGTTTATAACTGTATAAAATATCGTTGCAAGGTGATCTCATATATCTAACCTTGTCTCAACGTTTTTCCGAAAATCTTTGACATACACAAGATAATCATTTACTAGATATAAGTTTAAAAGATGAAGTTACAAGATACTCCAATATACTTATATCCGAATACTACTTGAACTACCACCGTTCAAGTTATAATCAGTTTCAATAGTTCATCACCCAGATGAGACTACAAGATAAGACTTGAATAGATTCAATCCTTGAAATATCATTATAAATAATGAAGTTACGAGATACTTCATTAAGTCCCGATATATATATACACCTATATATATACATTTCATACACTCCTTGAAAGCCTCTGTAATGAAAATTATAAACAGAGTTGCAATATCCAATGAATTTTGGAAAGGAGAAAACCTTGGCATAAACTTGATATCTTGCTGATCAGGCAAAGATACCAATAAGTAACCTTTTCTACTAGTAGATGGACGAATTCCCCACTGGTCATCACCCTGGTCGCAATAGGACCTTATGCTGGACTGCCACTCAGCCACTTACGCATTTGATGGACTCGATAGATGGACTTACTTCCCGAACGTTGGGTAAGTAATCAATTCATTTACCAAAACCGTAACCTTGTTGCGAATATAAAATACACCACAGAGCCGGATCCCTCTGGTTTTGAGTGAGTATTTAAATCCCCTTTAAAAAGGAAGATCTTAAATATATATAAAAAAATTGAGTTTTGGGATCCGCTCTAACTTTTGAAAATCATTTTAAGGACTCGAAAACACTTTAAAGAGTGTTTGGAGTAATGCTGATTTAATAAAGTAAATCAGTCCCAATATATTAGAAAATATCTGAATATTATTATTTAAATAATATTCCCATAAAGAATAATCTTTATACAAATAATTGAAGTAGAAGTTGTAAAACTTATACTTGAAACGAGTATTAAATAACCAAAGATATACTTGTACGAAAGTACTATCTTTATTTGAATAATCAAAAATAAGTTTGATTATCGACAACTTATTCTTTAATAAAATAAAGAATATATCTCAGCAAATAATCGGAGTCATAGGTCCTCAAATGAATATCCAAATAATATTCATTAAATAATATAAACTGAGTCATAAGCCCTCGAATGAATATTCGAAATAATATTCATAAATAAAATAAAAGGAGTCATAAGTCCTCGAATGAATATTCAAGTAATATTCATTAAATAATATAAAGTTATCGAATAAACCTTATTCGATTAATAGTTTTAAAAACTATTCATATATATATATATATATATTATACTCGGGAGCCTCGCCTCCCGGTTTTAGAAAAATGTTCACCTTTGGGTCCCCTATACTAAGGGTATACGCAACTACTGCTTATCTCTAGCATAGGTATTATGCAACTTATAAGCAATAGAATCAACAATTAGATATCAAGATTACGAAACAGACATGCGTATATACCATATCAGCATGCTCCAATATATCGCAAGATTTGCTAATAACAATCATGCACTTATCACAAGATAATGCATATACATATATTTACATCACAACAACATTATAACGGGTAGAAAACTTGCCTGAGTGACTGGGGGTTACAAATGGCTTGGGACGAGTCTGGTAACCTATAAACAACATATAAGTTGGAATTTAAACCAAAGTCACTTATAAATCTATACTTTAACCAATTTAGACTCTAACGCTCGCTTTGCGCTTAACGATTCACTTAAGTCGCTCGAGTACCCTCGGCTCCACCATTTTTAATAAATTAACCATTACGAGTTTTAAGGCGATTCTTTCGCGAGTGTCTTACCAACTGCCTATTCCACTTAAAATAATTGTTTCATACTCCAATTAGTCCTTTAAGGTCTTTAACCAAGGTTTCAAAGTAAGGCGAGGGGTAATGGTTCGTTCGCGAAACGTCGTTACTTAAAACGGCCGTTTCTCCTAACCCGTACATCGGAATCAAACGAACCACATATCAAAATGAAGCTCGTAACATGAACTATCTAAAAATGGCAATGGTCAAAACCTAGCAGTGAGTTCACGGGTCCTAATGTTAAGAGCAAAAACAGTCTAAAGTAAATCGGGCATTATGACGGCTATGTTTACGCGATTTCCCAAATTTATACCATTCCAAATCAACCACCAAGCAACCCCAATTCATTCATACAACCAAAATCCATCCATACCATACTACAACATCCCCAACACCTCAAGTTCTCCAATTTATGTTATTCTCAAACATCAATTTAAAACTATACTTAAGTCCTTTAACTAATCAATAAGATTTCAACATCCAATTTACTACAACTCCAACCCAAACTCTAAACATGCAAGCATCAAGCTACTCTTTTACCATAACAATAAAAATCATCCTAATATACAAAATAAAGCTAGGGTTTGGAGATGTTATACCTTCCTTGAAGTGATGTTAGTAGCTAGGAAGCCTTAAGAAGCCTTGAGATGTCTTAGGGATGCTTGGATCTTAAAGGAAAAACAAGAAAATCAAGTTAAAAATCTTGAAATCACTATTCATTATCTTCTTCATTGATTTCTTGGAAGAGATTGAGAATGAATTGGAGACTTAAACTTATAGGATAGCCATATCTATGCATAAGGAGTACTAGATAATTACCTTACTAATTAAGGAAGCTTGGAACTTGAACTTTGAAATTTCTTCTTCTTGAAATAAAGAAAAGCCGAGAGCAAATGTTGAAGAAGAAAGGAAATGATTTTTGTGTTTGTGATTTGTTTAGCTTAGCTTGGTTGCTTTTGATTTGATTTTGGTTAATTACCTTATTAACCTTGAAAATTGTGTGGTTAAAAACCAACCACACCTCCTCCCCCCTATGTCATGCTTATGTCACCTTTGTTATGTCATCACCCCTTACTTGCCCTCTTCTTATTGGTTTGATGACCTCATCATCCCTAACCTCCTTGATTAACTCCTAATTGTTTTCCTAATGACCGCTGATCTGTTATACGGTTCGCTTAACTTTCGTTCTCGTTTCTCGTTTGAGGGATCATACCCGGGATCTTATTACTTGGGTTTCCTTAACCTTTCTCAATACATTATATTCCTTTTATGATCCTCTCTTATAATCCTTTAATTTAAATCATTTTTATCATGTTACCTTATACTCAATTCTTTCTGTATCTAGTGGATTTCCGGGAAAAATCAAAGTATTCGGAATTGGATTCTGACGATCTTTACATACACTTATATACCATATAGAGTACCAATAAAATCTCAGAATATCAATAACAGAACCCCTACATAGTGTGGCATGAAAAGTTTTCTTGTTCAGAAATATCAGCAAAAACACTATTCATAAGGGTTACAAAAAGTTCAAAATTTTGGGGTTATTACAATCTCCCACCAATAGGTGGCTTCATTCTTCAGATAGTAACTTGCAGACTCAACCTTCTGTTCCTCCTTTACTTTCACTAAGGCAAATGCCTTCTCTATTTCCTTTAACCAAACATTTGCTTCAATTGGCTCTAAGGAACCCTTAAATTCTGGTGGGTTTACTGCTTGAAAAGTTTTAAAAGTTACCTGGGGGTTGGTCTGTCTTTGTTGTTGTTGTGCCAGGTGAACTGTTTCTTGGGCCAAGATTTGAAGAATCTGGGCTATTGCTGGGTCTATGGGTCCTGGGTTCACATTTGGGTTTGTATCATCTTGGTTGTTGTTGTTGTTGGTTTCTTCATTCTGGGTGTTGGTGCGGGTATTTCTTCTGGGAGGCATTTTCTGTAAAGAATCAATCAACTTATTTAGCTTTTGAATCAATCTTTTGCATAAAAGAACAGTTTTGCAAAACAAAAATATCTCTTTTTGAAAACAGTTATAACTAAGTAAATTGCATGCTTCTTTACAGAATATATAAACAGTTATGGAAAATTGGGTACATGGTATCACAGGGGTATAACTGGTGCAATAGATAAGGTAAGGTAACACGGATGCAATAAAATAAATGACAGTACTGGAAAGGAAAAAGGTACTGATATATATAGATCAAAAGTTTTAGGTAGTACAAGCGTAAAGACGCTTCGGAAGTAAAAGCAAAAGGGTACAACAACCTACTCACTAGTCAGCATAGCTAGTCTATAAATACAACTCAAAAGTCTACTGATACACACTACACACTACTGTACATACTACATAACCATAAAAACACTGCTCAAAATCTCCATCTCTGAATCTCTGACTCAGCTCTAGGGAAACTCTGGTCCTGCCAGCCTCTCAAACTCCTCCATCACCTCAGTAGCCCAGCCCATCAGTATATCAGGGCCTCTGCCAGGTAATGTAGCTCCATGTAGCCTAGCCTCAAGAACCCTCCGTGTCACATGAATCTCCTCTCGAAGTTCCCTCACACCACGATCAACATCAGTAGTCCTAATGATATGTTGTAGCTCTCTGATCTGGGCCAACAAGGAATCACGCTCCAATAGAAGAGCCTCATACCGGTAGTAAGGAACTGGGGGCAATGTAGACTGGAATGGGGCAATTGTAACTGAATGTCCAGTGGAATCTGAATCAGCTGGTGGGGGTCCTCTGATAGGTGGCCTCATGCCTGGAGGTGGAATAGCCTGCAGTGGTACGGGCTGCAACACAGGTGGAGGTAGTATAGCCAACACTGGTGGAACAACAAGACGTGGATCCGAAGACGGCACTCCAACTGAAGGCTCTGAGTGATCAGCTGATACGGGAATAAAAGAGTCGGCCATCGCTGCTATCTGAAATCATATCGCAATATCAAAATCTCGAACCATAACGTGAATTACACTAATACCTGATATACCGAAGCACTCAACCTCTCGACGTTCTATCTTTCTATTCCTTACTTCTAATCCTAACCCTCTACCCATTCCCGTCAACCTAGGCTTGTGTCAGTGACTTATAACCTGTAGCTCTGATACCAAACCTGTGGCGCCTTCCAAACCCGGGTCAGAAGTTTGGGGTCCACACACACACATGCCTTATTTATAACCTGCTTATAGCAATAATAAAGATAACAATAATATGCAGTGACCCTATTTACCAACTACCACGGATCGCAACAGGTTAAAGTATGCACACAAGCCACACATCTACTTATATTACATACGGTTCAAATCCCAACTATTCCAAACCCATAACTGAGTATTAAACATTATTACAAACTTTTACAGACTTAATTTATCCCAAAAAAAACCTACTAGCTTAGCTCGATCAACCTGAACCCCTAGCTCTCGCGCTGGACTGGGGATCCGCGGTACCAACTGGTTCCTTCTTAACTGGAAAAGAACAGAAACAATATTGCACAAATGAGCTAACTAGCTCAACAAGTCACAATGACAAAACTGAGAATAATGATCATCAAGTGAACGTGATTATGATATCAAGTGAACAATGGATTATGATTTAGAATTGGATATTATATTTTCATGTTAAAAACCAAGGTTAGGTTGCTGATCAGTCACACACTAACCCCGAGCAAAGCACACAGCATTGCCTCAATCTTTGCCGGATCCACTTTAACTCCTTCATTTCCAATGACATGCCCCAAAAATTGAACTTCCTTTAACCAAAACTCACATTTGGTAAACTTGGCATACAACTTCTCTTGACAAAGTATCTCCAATGCTATCCAGAGATGCTGCTTATGTTCTTCTTCCGACTTAGAATAAATAAGGATGTCATCAATGAATACCACTACAAACTTGTCCAAATACTTCTTAAATACTCGATTCATCAGATCCATAAATACGGCCGGGGTGTTGGTCAACCCAAACGACATTACTAGGAATTCATAATTCCCATATCTGGTCCTAAATGCTGTCTTGGGAATATCTTCTTCTTTGATCTTTAATTGATGGTATCCCGATCTCAAGTCGATCATTGAAAATCATTTTGCTCCCTTTAGCTGGTCAAAAAGGTCATCTATTCTTGGTAGCGGGTAGCGGTTCTTGATCGTTACCTTATTCAACTCCCGATAATCTATGCATAGTCGCATACTCCCATCTTTCTTCTTTACAAACAGAACAGGTGCTCCCCATGGCGACGTACTTGGTCGTATCACTCCTTTATCCAACAATTCTTGTAACTGGCTCGCCAACTCTTTCATTTCTGCTGGTGCCATCCTATATGGGGCCTTTGAAACTGGTTCCGTGCCTGGAGCAAGGTTGATCTCGAACTCGATTTGTCGATTTGGTGGTAAGCCTGGTAGTTTGTCTGGAAACACATCGGGAAACTAGTTAACTACAGGTATATCTTCTATACTGGGACTGCCTTTTTCTGAATGCACTACATAAGCTAGGAACGACTCACAACCTTTTCTAAGTAGTTTCTTAGCCTGAACGATTGTAAGAAATAGTTGTTCTTTCCTCTGCCCCTTAAATACTACCTTCTCTCCACTCTTCGTCTTTAAATACACTTTCTGGGTTTTACAATTAATCTGAGCGTTATTCTCTCCTAACCAATCCATTCCTAAAATTATATCAAACTCCCCCAACTTGAAGAGTATCAAGTCGGCTGAAAACTTATATCCCGAAATATCAATCTCACACTTCGGACAGAATTGATTAACAGGAATCTTCTCTTGGTTCGCAATTACCATATTTACTACCTCGCTCATAATCATTTTATCAAATTGAAGCTTATCAAAAAAAGTTTCTGATATGAAAGATCTTGTTGCTCCCGAATCAATCAATACTTTAGCTTTGACATTATTGAGTAAAAGTGTACCTGCTATCACCTCAGAATTCTGAACAACATCCTTCATCTTCAGATCAAATGTCCTTGCTGTTGCTTGCGGGGTTGATGTAGGTGGTGGAGGTAATGCCAATACCTCAGCTGGCACGCTCGCACTGGTACTTGCCACGTTCATTAAAGCTTTGACCGGTCCGGTTGCCTTGCACTCCCTAGCTATGTATCCAGTCTTCCCACACTTGTAACACGTAACTCATGGCTTCAGCATCTTGCATTCATTCGCCAAATGTCCCTTCTGGTTATACCTATAGCAGGTCATGCTCAGTTTATTGCACACTCCAGGGTGCCTTCTTCCACAGTGCTTGCATTCGGGTCTCTGGAACCTGTTTTCTCTAACTTGGCATTGGCTTGCCTGGTTGTTCTCCTTTGATTCTTGCCTTTTGCCCAAATTTCCCTTCTTTTGAAAATTTCCGCCCTTATGGAATCCGATCCTCTTTATATTCCGATCTTGTGAACTTCCGGCTTCAGACTTTTCTCCAGACTTTTCTCCATACAATGGAACCTTCCTCTTCCTGTTATCTCTTTCCTTCCTTGACTGCATCCCATTATTCTCAATCAGAGCAGCTTTCTGTACTACTCCCGCATAAGTTTCAAGCTCAAACATAACTACTCTATCTCTGATCCAAGGCTCCAATCCTTACTGAAACTTCTTCGCTTTTTCCTCCTCGGTGCTGGTATACTTTGTCACAAACCTTGACAACTCAGTGAACTTCTTCTCATACTCCAGTACCGTCATGTTCCCTTGCTTCAACTCCAAAAATTTAAGCTCCATCTGATTCTGCATGTACTTAGGGTAATACTTGTCCAGAAATAACTTCTTAAATCTCTCCCAAGAAACTTGCTGGATTGCTTCCATAGCTTTTACCGATTCCCACCAATAGATGACTTCGCCGTTCAAGAAGTAAGTAGCATACGGCGTCTTCTGACCGTCTCCTAACTGTACCAACTCAAAAGCCCTTTCCATTTCCTTAATTCATGTGTTAGCTATTACTGGATCAGTGGTATCATGGAATGCAGGTGGATTCACATTCTGAAAAGCCTTGAAAGTGACAACTTGTCTAGGTGGTACTGGTGGTTCAGGTGGTTGGTGAGGTTCATGGTTATCTTGGTTTTCAATTCGTTGTTGAAGAGTTAGTTGTTGTTGAGCTATAGCATTGGTTTGTTGTTGCAAAGCTTCCAGTATTCGAAGAATATTTGGGTCTGTGGTAGATGTGGTTGTTGGGTTCTTCTTTTTGGGAGGCATGATCCTGAAATAAGAGTTATGTCAAAACAGATATGAATGATAAAATAATTTGAGGGTATCGCATGGCATTCTTATTTACTTATGAGGTCAAGTTTCAAGTTAAGCAGACATGGCGATGCATATAAAAACGTAAAATAACAGTTGAGAGCAAATGGAACAATAGAGCCTGATTATTGAAATTTAAAGGTCACAATACATAGGATTAGGACAAAGTCTGATTCTAGGAATAACATGCTTATTTAAAGGAAATAACAGAAACAACTGGGAATTCTACGGAGTCTGATAGTACAACAACATGAAAAGGTAAATGGAAAGAACTAAGGCTCCACTCCATCTGAACGGGGCTTGGTAGTCTTTTCCTCTCGAAGCATCTTCACAATGCTCTGGAGCTCATCCGCCACCATCTGAATGACATACTGGCTGGTGCGGTCCAGGTGCACTGGCATCTCCTCAAGCTTAGTTTTGACGTACTGAACCAAGGTCTCAAGTCTCGCAGTCATCTGCTCCTTGGGCTTTCTTTCGTAGTTTCGGCTGTCTGGGTACACGTTCTTCAGTCGGTCTATCAGTCGGTCGTACTTTCCCTGAAGCATGTCAAACTCGCGCCTCAACTCAGTATACACGGAGAAAGCAATAGTGTCGTCTGACCCAGAGGGTGTCGAGGAATGCGCCCTTTGCTGACAACTAATAAGAGGAGTATTAATAATAAACTTACTTAACCTACTCTCTCGCATATTATCTATAGCCTATACATATATCCTATAACCTATTTGGGTTGTCCAGGGACTCTAAACCGTAGCTCTGATACCAAAACCTGTCACACCCCCAACTTAACCAGCAAAATTAAATATAACTATTACATTATTAAAAATAAATAAACATAACCAAATCCAAGATCTTACAGTTTAGGGTTTGGAACAGCCCAACACTACCATCTATTACAGCTGATTTTAAATATCGAGTCATCACACAAAACTACTATCTCTTATTCTACCTGAGCTCGAACATAAGCATCAGCATCACAGGTCTTACGGGCGGTCTGCTTGAATCTAACCATAGCTGCTAGCTATAATATCAGGGTAAAGCAAGGAGTGAGCCAAATGCTCAACAAGTGCTAAATAGTACGATATAAAACATAAATCGAGATATACATTAAAGAATGACAATGGAAAGACATAACCAATGATAACGAGAGATAAAACTTTGGGTGATGGCATCATTTTGCTTGTATCAAAACAATTTCAAAACCATATCTTAATCAAAATCATTTTATGACGCTACGGATTACAGCCGGTGATCAGCCGCGAAGTAATCCCAAACCTCGCTGGGTTCTAAAACATTAATGGGAATCCCTAGGCAACTTTTAAGCCTAATATAAGTGTGGAAAGGACTCGCGTCTCAGTCCAGATCCACTATTCAAAGAAAACATTTATCCCCCTTTGAGACTGAAAACCCACATTTTATTTATTTCAAAAACTGATGCCGAATTATAACAAAATCTCTTTTAACAGTAAACATTTTTATCAAGGGATTATAGATCAACTCGAAACACGGGAAATATGGTACTAAATCTCAGGGCCATGATTCACAAAACTTTACTCTATTAGGGTAACTAAAAGGTTTTCGTATGTCAAAACTTGGACAAGGAAATTTAGTGAGGCTAATGGATAATATGAAGGGTAATGCCAAACTGGCTTAAAGTAATGGTTTCTCGTCAAGGTACAGGTGTTGGATCATCAAGAATTTAAGCTTCATGAATACTAAGGGTGTTAAGGTATGAAGAAATGATCTTTAGCTCAGGATATATCAGAATTGTCAAGCTTTAGGATAAGAAAGAGGGGTATCAATCAATGAAGAATCACTTTGATAAATATCTGGCTTTCAGGATTCAAGGTAAGTTTCTATAGGGATTCAAGTATCAGGATGAGATATCAATACTTAGGAATCATCAGCATGGTAATCAAGAGAATCAACCAAGAGTTATAACTACCCTTTCTTTTATCATGGCATTCAAATTACTTTAATATACTATCATGATATGACTTTTGAACTACTTGTAATACGTACTCGAGGGTTCATGGCATTTTTATATGATTCAAAGATAAATAAAAGATACACTTGATTTAAATATATCAAAATGACTCAAAATAATTGCATCGATATATATGAACTATTTACAGTGAATACGAAAGACAGGTTGAATCACTTGCCTTGAGAAAGGCTGGTCTGGTCTGACTGGTAGGAGCAACTGGAAGCTTCACTCGACCTTTATGGCAAGTTTACCCTCGTCTCGATATCCTACATAAATAATAATAATAATCCTCATTATAATATATTCTCACCAACTTAACCTATTTACAACCCGAATTTAAACACGGATGGCACTTAGGCCTATATGCACTTAATTTATATTCACCTTTAAATTATAATTGCACACACATAGCCACGTAATCACATATCATATATTAATACCAAATAACACCATATACACCATAATGCAACACTAGGCTTGGATGATCTCGACTCACAACTTAAGTCACTTGGTCGCTAAACTAGACAAAGTCTTCAAATTTTGGCTTCCTAACTCGATGTGCCTTTACTAAACTATCCAAGACCTATTGACCCTCACTTGTGGCCTTTTGCTCTACTGACCTTATACTATCTTACAACTATGGTGGTCAACCTAAATCTCACTCCTAAGTGTTCTAAAACTATGTGATAAGTGAAAGTGCTCACTGGTGCAAATTTCAGAATGACATCTATGGTTTCTTGAGTGCATTAGACACCCTTAAACTATAGGTTTTCCTTCAAAACTTTTACACAAGACTCTCCTCACCTTAGGGCATCTCCCAAACTTGATGTGGCTCAAGGGCCTGGCTTGGGCCTTCTTGGGCCTAAGCTAAAAGTCCAAGGTTCCCCTGTTTTTCTGGGCAGAAAACGCCCTGACTAGAATTAACTTGTGACACATGGTTCTAACTCATATCCTATGAAATATGGTTGGAAAAACTTCTCTGACACTCCCTCTAACAAAGGCCCAACAGGGCCTAATGAGGGCCTACCCATGACATGGTCAAATCTCCCTATTTCTAAGTTGCAACAAAACTGTCCCCTGCTGGACAGATTTTGTTATTCTACTTGTGTACCTAACCAAACGACATGCAAACCTCCAACCAACACCTAAAACCTTTTATATACTCCCAATAATAACTTCTGGTGGCTTGGGCCTCAAAGTGTACATCAATGACATGGTCAAAACCCACTCTAAACCTCAGGGTACTAAACTGATTTTCTGCAGAAACTATAACTCTCCTTTCTCCAAGGTTTTGACTTGACAAACTCAACCACCAACAACCCAATACCCAAACCAAGACCTAAATATGGTGATCTAATGAACTAACTCCCGTATACTCAAAATAATCTTGGTGGAGATCATCCTTACCTAAGGTACATCATGGCAAAGTAAAGGAAATCACATTTCACAACTCACAAATCATCAAGTTTTTGAAAATATCAAGTTGTATATTCTTTATAACATATACACGAATTATTACCATACATCAAGGAGCATTAATCAATATTAACACCTTATTTCTACTGAAATTAAAGCTTACTAACAAAATCTTTCCAAATGATCAAAATCTTATAACATTCTAAGAGAAATCCACATGCATGCACGTCTTCGAGTTTTACCAACCAAAGCAACATGTTTTCTAAATATATTTCACCATGAAATTGACATGCAAGCCTAGCATAAGCTATATCTAGATGATCACTTAGCATGCAAAGAGTTTCATCAAATTTTCACTACAAGATTCATGCCATTATCACATAAACATACAAAGATTGAACAAAGCAACAAGAATGATCTCAAGGACCATTTATTCGGCTCCCTTAAGGTCATGACCGAATGAAATAGAAGGGAAATGGCCATTCAACATCAAGAGTTTCCTTCTCAAGACTTGGCACTTCACCATTCCTTGTAGTCCTCTCAAAAACAACCTTAAATCCATAAGAATCAAGGATGTACTTTGAGTTTCAACTAAAACCTTGACATGCAACCTTAAAACTTAAACTTTTTACTCAAAACTCCTTGAAATATATGTGATCATGATATGGGAAGTAGTATTTACTTGTATAGGAGGTGGGAGCTTGGTTGAGGAATGAAGAAAATGGGGAGGGGGTTGGTCTCGGCTAAAACCCGAGAGTGAGGGGGAGGAGGGCCGAGAGTGAGAGAGGGAGGAGGGAGGGAGGAGAAAGTGTGGTGTGAGTGGAGTGAATGATCATGCCATTTGCTTGTTTTATGGTTTTTGATTTGACAAAATGTGAGTGGGAATGAGAATTGACAAGACTAACCTTCCAATTATACTTGGTTTATTTTGCATGCAAGGGCAAAGAAGGAATTTGGCTAGTAAAATAAGAGTTAGTGGGGTTGGAATTGTCTCTTTAGTCCTTTATATTGAATAGAAAAGGATTTGCATGCAAGGGCAACCATGTAATTTGATAATTATGACAACTAAAATTTATAAAGATTTATTTTTATAAAATAAAATACAAGTTCAAAAATTATAAAATTTATATCATAAAATAACCTGGATTTTTAGAAATTTTATAAAACCACTTTTGAAATTTGTGAACAAAATAACTTTTAAAAAAAAAATTATTCAAGGTTTAAAATATTCCTTATAAATCAAAAATAAAAGAAATAAATAAACTTTTGCTTTGAAAAATCATATACCACATAATGCAAATTTAAGACGCAGAAATTCTCATTCATACAAGCATACAATAGTTGAATATATTGGCATTCGGTTTTAAAATTGCACCAAATTTATAAATAGTATTACACGAAAATGCCAGTTGTAACAGAAATCCTGATGCAGGTGTCAAAACTAGAACAGCTACATCAAATGAATGTCTCTATCATTCTTTTCTTTCTCAGAATGAACCAAAGAAAGTGGAAGAAGCTCTTCAAGATGCTGATTGGGTGCAAGCAATGCAGGAAGAGTTACATGAATTTGAAAGAAATAAAGTCTGGACCCTAGTGCCAAGACCAAAGAATAGGTCTGTTGTTGGTACAAAGTGGGTGTTCAGAAACAAAACTGACAGTGATGGCATTATTACAAGGAATAAAGCAAGACTGGTTGCAAAAGGATACTCTCAATGGGAAGGAATTGATTATGATGAAACATTTGCACCAGTTGCTAGATTGGAAGCCATAAGGATATTTTTGGCTTATGTTGCTCACAAGAAGTTTAAAGTCTTTCAAATGGATGTAAAAGGTGATTTTCTCAATGAAGAATCGGAAGAAGAGGTATATGTTGAACAACCTTCAGGCTTTGTAGATCCCAAATTTCCCAATCATGTCTACAGGCTTGATAAAGCACTTTATGGCCTTAAGCAAGCTCCAAGAGCATGGTATGAGACTTTAGCTCAGTTTCTTCTGGAAAGTGGATTTAACAGAGGGACTATTGACAAAACACTGTTCTGCCTCAACCATGGAAAGGACTTACTTTTGGTGCAAATATATGTTGATGATATCATTTTTGGTTCTACAAATGACAGACTTTGTAAGAAGTTTGCCAAACTGATGCAGTCAAGATATCAAATGAGTATGATAGGAGAACTTAACTATTTTCTGGGCCTTCAAGTCAAGCAGAATGAAGAAGGAACTTTTATTTGCCAATCTAAGTACACCAGAAATTTGTTGAAGAAATTTGGATTGCAAGATTGTTCAAGTGCATCCACTCCTATGGCCACTGCAACAAAATTGGATAAAGATACTGGTAAATCAGTAGATATTACTGATTATAGAGGTATGATTGGCTCACTACTCTATCTGACTGTAAGTATACCTGATATCATGTATGCTACCTGTCTTTCTGCAAGATTTCAAGCAGATCCAAGAGAACCTCACTTAACAGCTGTGAAAAGAATTTTCAAATACCTTAAGGGTACAGCTGATCTGGGATTGTGGTATCCTAGAGAATCAGACTTTGAGCTAATAGGTTACTCAGATGCAGATTTTGCAGGATGCAAAATTGATAGGAAAAGCACAAGTGGAAGCAGCCAATTTCTTGGAGGCAGGTTGGTTTCTTGGTTTAGCAAGAAACAGAAGTCAATTTCCACATCACCTGCAGAAGTAGATTACATTGTTGCAGGAAGCTGTTGTGCACAAATTCTTTGGATAAAGAATCAGTTACTGGATTATGGGTTAGAATTTTCTAAAATCCCTATTTACTGTGATAATCAAAGTGATATTGCTATGACAGGTAATCCAGTTCAACACTCAATGACAAAGCACATCAGCATTAGGTACCACTTCATACGGGAACATGTGGATGATGGTACAGTGGAATTGCATTTTGTTCCAACAGATCAACAACTAGTAGATATCTTCACAAAACCACTGTGTGAAGCTACTTTTACAAGATTGGTAAATGAACTTGGAATGGTTTCAGGTTCTTTCTCTAAATCTGCTTAGTTTATGTTCTGATACATCAGACTTTATGATCAGTATTTACAGATATTACTATCTTTGTGTATTCTGTGCTTAAATTAAAATTTGCTTAAGTGCTGATTGTTGTCTGATGTGAATTTCTAAACTCTGATAGTGATATGAATTTTTCTGTGACTATTCAATCCAATGAGGATAATTATGCTAGATACTGACCTAGTAGTCTTTAATATACTAAAGATCCCATTTTTGAAATAATTGTTTATGTGGAAATCTTTTAACAAAAGCAAATTCAGATATTGAGCTTCGTTAAGTTTACTTTGTGTATCTTATTACTAAGTCAAAACTAGAATAATGCTTCTTATCTGTTAAGTTCTGATGTTAGTAAATCTGGTGGTTGTACTAAGTGCTGATAAGCCTCACTTATCAAAAGAAAAAGAAAAGAAAAGAAATAAATATCAGGTATTCCTTTGAGATCTAGAGTAAAAATGTGGAAGGGAAGACCCAAGTGCATTGCTGGTATTAAGTAATATGCATTAGAAAAGCAAAATAAAATGTTCTTGGTGACTTTTCACAATCTATGATTACTGGAGAAATACTCTAATAACAGCATAAATTCTGATAAGCGGTCGTGACTCACTTACACTGAGAAGCCATTGTAAAATAGAATTTCAAAAGATGCATAAAATGAGCACAAAACAGTTAAGGTGGACTCATGCATGAACTCATTCTAAAGTAGACTTCAGAATAATGACAGATTTTGAGCAAAGTTCTTAGTTATGCCTTATTTCTAAGATGTACTGAAGTGAATCAGACTTTACTCTTTGTCTGATATTTAGCTTAATGCACACACTTACACTCCATATGAATGATGAAAATTACTGTGGTGATAAATGTTGTTTTAGATGAACAGTTTATGTGTCAGATTGCATAAATTCTGAGGACAAGTTCTGATGGAAGTTCTGATGATTAAGTTCTGATGAAACCATATCAATATTTGTGTGAAGAATTACAGGGATAAACATTCACTTTTCGAGTTAAGGAGCCATATTCTGATGACTTTTAAATCCTGATAATAATCAAGTTCTGATGCTGACGTGGCAGTATTTATTTACTTGGTTTATTTTTAGTCATTACTTGAACGATAATATTTGTTACAGAATATTGGTTAATGTGAGATAAAAAATAGTCATAATCATAATGGGTTAGTGGTTAACGTGTATGTCCTGAAAAACTGTATGTGCATGGTAAATATTGCTTATTTTACGTGCCCATTAACTCTTTTTCTAACCGTTTACTGACTGTTCACATGGTGCCAGGTGTAAAGTGTATCCCATGCTTCAAAAATATAACTGTTGAGTGGAGAGAGTATATATATGAGAGATAAAAGATTTACTAATCTTTTACTTACTTTTCTATTCTAAATCTCTTTCACTTTCTCTCTCTCTCTCTCTTTCTTTTATTTTCTGAAGCTGTTTTTCTCTCAGGAATTTTTACAAACACTCTGCAAACATTCTCTTATTCACTTAATTTCTTACAGAGATGGCACCAAAAGACGTAATTTTTGATGGAGCTAAGTTTGTTCCTAATAACTTTTCTGCTATTATTAGCAAGTCAGAAGCCCCATCAGAACTTCACTTCATTCAGGACTTTCTTGCTAGTTCTGATATTGGGTACGCTTTGACCGAACCTGATGTAGTCTCTGGTACTCAAGTGCTGGAGTTATGGAGAAGCGGAGTATATGATAATGGTGGTGCTCAAGGGTCCCCAAGTATTATTTTTCATCAAGGGAGGATGAGCATGTCGTGACATTGGCTACGGTTTGACAAGCACTGCAGCTGCCTGAGAACTGTGTTTATTCTACTGTTGAAGAGCCAGTTCTTCAAAACATGATGGCCAGTATAGGGTATGAGAGGACATTGGCAAAGCTGGGTCAGTTGAAGAGATCTTACATAAGGAGGGAATGGAGTTTCTTCTTTGACTGTATAACCAAGGCTTTTGCAAACAAATGTTCTAATTTCGATGCAATCCCCATATTCAGCCAACAAATCGGGTATGCTCTCATAAATCAAATTGATTTTTATTATGCAAGTGTTGTCTTAGGTTTTATTGGGGATAGAAGGACAAAAGACAGAAATACTGTTTACTTTGCTAGATTCTGTCAGCTTATCTATAGTTTTTGTTGTGATGATAAGCCCCAATCAGCTAGTGAATTAATTTTATCATTCAAACTAGCTAAAAGAGCTTTTAATGACTTATTATCTACTACTAATAAGAAGGCTGTGTTAAGACCCCTCCTAGTCCTTTTATCTGTCAAACAAGCCTTAATAACCTACGATCCAGTTAAATACACTGAACTATATCCTGATGTCCAACCATCAGAACCTCATCCATCAGCACCTACCACCTCTACACAAACACCTCAAACTTCTCAACCTCAACCTTCAGATCCTACAGTAAAGCCTTCATCTTCCAAACCCAAGAGGACTAAGAAAGTACCTCAGACTCAACAAAAGAGAAGGAGAATTATTCTGCGAGATGAATCAGATGCTGAGGAACAGGTTCCAATATTAGAACCTGTTATTTTAGAAGCTGAGAAGGTTTCTTCTCAGAAAGATACTGTAATTGGGAGTTCTAGGCCCCTTAAAAGGCTTAGAAATTTAAATTCTGATGATAAAGCTCCTACAGTGTCTCCACCGTTGAAGAAGTTAAAGAAACAGAGAGCTCACAGGGACATAGTTGAGTCAGATTCAGAGGATGTAGTGGAAGCATCTAAGGAATGGGATCAGGAATCTCTGATCTCAAAAGAACCAATTGTTATTGAATCACTTCCTTCTGCACAACAAGAAACTGCTCAAGACAGCATACTTACACCTCCTATGTCACCTATAGTTGATCCAGTACATACTGAAGAACCAGGTACAAGTGCTGAAATTGATATTTATAACTTCATTGTGCCTGAGGTTTTGTACTTGGAAGCTCCACCAATTCAACTCACTCCACCAACAACATCAATTTTGGATGTTGATCAGAACCTGGCTGCAGATCAGAATTTAGAGGATGATGTTGAAGCCTCTATAGCCTCACATACTGTTATTTTATCAGAGGATGCTGATCCTGCAGGATCTACAAGTTCTGATCTGCAGCTGGTCCATCAGGACATGCACCTCAACAAACAATTAATAAAGCTGATTTAGTCAAGAACTTTGTTACAGGGGAAGCACCAGTACCTTGGAGTGAAACTCCTAGAGGAAAGGAGTGGACTAAGGAATGGAACACAGTTAGTTTTGTTCCTTCTGAAAAGATTCTTGCTGAGCATCTGGCAAAAGCTGATGAAATGCTGATAAATGACGATTTCAAGGCACAGCTGAGAGTTACTGCATTGAGTACTAGGCACCTTCAGGGTCAACACTCGACAACTCATGCCAAGCTGAATAAAATTCAAGAAACTTTGATCCAGCAAGATATGAATGTGAAACTTGAAAAGAACAGATTTTTCAAGCCAACCTTTGACAGAATTGCCTACATTGAGAAAACTCAGGAGAAGCAACAAACTCAAATTGATGAAATTCTGAAGAATCGAGATTCTCACCAAAATCAACTCAATGAGATCCAATCCTCAGTGGAATTGTTTTCTCTCTTCTTTTACCTGCTGATGCCAAAAAGGGGGAGAAAGTGATTAAGTCCAAATGCAAATCTATTCAGACAGTGAAAGGAAAGGATGATGGACATGATGACCAGGGAAACTCTAACAAGGGTAGAGGTCAAGGTCAAGGCAAAGGACTTTCATCAAGTAAAGCTAGAATTACAAGTCAAGGAACAAGTTCTGATACTGGGAGAAGAATAAGTTTTGATACTGGTAAAATGATAAGTTCTGGTGAACATGGAACTTGATGAAGAAATTTCAAAGCAGTTATTTCTTAAAGAAAATCCAGGAATGGACTTTGAGAGTCTAAAGGAAGAAGGAGCTAGACTCAAAGCAGAAGTTGTCAAGACAAAATCTAAAGCTTTTGTTGTTGAAAAGAAATTTCCAAAACCTAAGGGTATTGTGATAAAGGAAAGAACAGATTCTGAGGCAATCAAAGCCAAATCATAAATGGAAATTGATCCAAGGTCCAAGGGCAAAGAAAAAGTTGATGAACTTATAAAGGTTTATATGCCAGTCATGGATGAAGAAATAACTGATGATGAAAAAGATGCTAATCTTACTCTGATGCATAAGAAGATTTTTCAAACAACCTCTGACATGGCTCATGTTATTCAGAGTCAAGATGTAGTAAGTTCTGATATGATAGTGAAGCAAGCAACCTCTGACATAGCTCAAGTTGGCTTGATATCAGAAGATAACGAAAAGGAAACCTCTGACATTGCACATGTTAAACCTTCAAAGATACTCCTACCAGGATTCACCAAAGCTAAACAGGCTCAACCTTTGAAGACTGCAATAAGTGGTTTTGAAGCAAGAGTTGTTACAGGAAAGGAAGCAAGAGATAAATATGGATTGGGTAGTTCTGATGAAAGAAGAATACATAACACTACCAATGATCCAACTTCCTTAAGTGAACCAGGATTTGGAGCAACTCCTGAAAGATTGAATCGACTTGAATCTGTACAAATGGTTTACCAAACCTTTTTGGAAGAACATATCTTGTTATATCTTATGACAGATGGAAGGGTATACCAAATTAGGCAGAATGCTATACCACTGAAGTATTTTGAGGAACTGGATCATGTTCTATTCCTACTTCAAGTGAAAGACAGATTAATAGATAGTGCTGCAGGTTATTTAAAGTCTCAAATTCAAAGACAGAAGAAGCTTTATTCTGTAAAGTCTGACAGCACATACTGTCCCCAAGTACAGAGATCACAAATGTGATATTGTCGAAATGAAGCCTAACTCTGCTAAGATTATAACTACTTTTCTGGGTTATAAGGCTGTGGAATTAAATCTAGAGTCTAACAAGGAATATCTAATCAGACTAGATCAGGAGATAAGAAAAGCTAAGATAAATGATCTCAGAGTAGCTATTTTTCAAACTCGTGAAGATACAGCTGAATTGATAAATGCTAAAAGGAGGATGGTCAATGAACTTGAATATGTTGAGAGATGTTTGTTAAAGAACTATCTCAGAACAACTCCTAATATCAAAGAGATCATAAATTGAAGCCAAGTCAAAGATTTACAACTGCTTAAATTCTGAAGTGTATACAGACTGAAGCTATTATCAGAAGTTAAAGATGGTAAAGCTGAAATGACTGTAAGTTGTAGTTATCTAGTCAAATTCTCATGCATTTGTACTTAATGTTTTTGACATCATCAAATATCTGTTGAACTTGTATATTATGCTAATTTACAAGTTGGGGGAGATTGTTAGATATATTTGATAATATCATGTGTAATATGATTTGTGTTTAGTTTTCAGATCTTAACTAACAGGACAAATCAATACTTAACTGGAAATCAGCACTTATACTGAAGACATAACTTAAGATATCAGAACTTAAGTTATCAGAACTTAAGTTATCAGAAGATATTTATCAGGAGATAATATCAGGACTTAAGATCACTTTCAGATAAGGCAGGCGGCTGATTGAAAGGAAAGAAGATCGAGACTAAGACAGAAAGAAATATGCATGAAGAAAGAATTTTATGAAGAATAAAATACTTGGAAGAAAAGATAACTAGTTGATATATTTTAGGAAGCAGAATTATATTCCATATCAATTAGAACATTATCTTGTAACTGTGTAGTATATAAACACAGGCATAGGGTTTACACTAAAAGTGTTATCATTATCGAAGTTATTATTCTTTGTAACCCTAGCAGCTCTCGTGATAATTTGTTCATCACTGAGAGAGGACAGTTCCATATTGTAACAGAGTTTATTATGTTAAATAAAATCTATTTTCTGTTACTTGAGTTCTTATATTCGATTTGATTGTAGTAAACACTGTATTCAACCCCCTTCTATAGTGTGTGTGACCTAACAATATATACATTACTAAGGCTCCCAATTTCGAAACCCACCAACAACAAATATTTATATTATTATTTATACACTAACAAGATTCAGGTATGAATCCCGCCAATAACAAATATTTATATTATTATTTATAAATATACTAATAAGATAATAATCTAAAATAAAATTTATTATAATTTAAATAATATAAATATTAGTGAAGACCCGTGCATCGCACGGGTCATAAAGCTAGTATATAAAATGAGAGAATAACATATTGATCCTAACTAACTCCTGCAACTTGCATTTCCAGCTGGACTGATGATGTCAGCACATTCCCTTGACTTTGTGTCTTTCTTTGTATCTTGATCATGACATGTACTACTATTTTTAACAGTCCCCCTCAAGTTGGGACGGAGAAACAAATTGTATACTCCCAACTTGGAGCAAAAGAACTATAATTCAACAGCTAAAGCTCGGTAAACATATGAACTGGTTGTTGTTTAGTAGAGATATGAGCAGTGAAAATAAAACCCTATTGTAAATTTTCTCTAACTATATGACAATAAATGTCAATATAATTTGTATGGTCATGAAAAACAGAGTTGGAAGCAATGTAAAATGAAGACTTGCCGTCACAATATATAGTAATTGGTGTAAGACCATAAACACCAAAGGCAATGAACAAATTGAGAAGCTAGTTTAGTTCACAACAAGTATCAGCCATACATGTATATTCAGTCTCTGTTGAGGATTTGGAAATAGTAGGTTATTTCTTACACTTCCAAGATATAAGGGAAGAGCCATACTTGATGCAAAAAGCAGTTTAGATTGTCTCGAATCTTTACAACCACCCAAATTAGAATCACAGAAGACGGTCAAAGTGGGAGAAGTATTAACAGCCATTAATATTCTGTGATCAACCATACGTGTATATTCAGCCTCAGCTGAGGATTTGGAATCATTAGGCTATTTCTTACACTTCCAAGATATAAGGGAAGAGCCATACTTGATACAAAAACCAGTTGAGATTGTCTGGAATCATTACAGCCACCCCAATCAGAAACACAAAGGATAGTTGAAGTGGGAGAAGTATTAGCATACATTAAAATTCCTTTAATAGGAATGCCTTTCAAATATCTGACCACTTGATAAGCAGCCTATAAATGATCTATCCTAGACGTGGTTAGAAACTGAGATAATATATGGACAACATAGGATAAGTCTGTTTTAGTAACTATAAGATAAATCAGTCGACTATCTAATCTTCTATAGATAGTAGCATTAGCGGTAGACAACATGGAACTAGTACTGAGTTGAAGAGTATGGTTTTGTTCAATAGGAGGTGTTGCTGGTTTAGCACCAGAAAGTCTTGTATCTTTAAGTATATCAAGAATGTACTTGTTCTGATGAAGATAAATACCATGATGTGATCTAGCAACCTCAATGCCGAGGAAATACTTAAGAGGACCAAAATCCTTCAGTTAAAAGTAAGTGCCAAGATAATCAATGACATATTGCAAAAGTGCATGATTATTCTTAGTAATGAGAATTTCATCAACACAAAAAAGAACAACAACAAAAGAGTCGTCGACATTGAATGTGAACAGACTATTATCAGCATGAGATTGAGTGAACTTATACTTTAGAAGAGCAGTGCTGAATTTTAAAATCAGCATATGTGTGCATGTTTTAGGCCATAAACGGATTTCACCAATTTGCAGACAAAATCACTTGGATTTTGAATATGAGAGAGATATGTAAAAGAGGATAAAGCAAGATAACCAGGTGGTAATTACATAGAGAACTCTTCTGCAATATCACCATGCATAAAAGCATTTGTAACATCTAGATGTTTAATTGGCCAGATTTAACTTGCAGCAATATCAATAAATAATCTGACAGTGGTCATTTTAGCCACTGGTGCAAAAGTCTCAAAGTAATCAAGACCTTAAGTTTGTGAGAAGCCCTTGGCCACAAGTCAAGCTTTATACCTTTCCATACTACCATCGGGTTTATACTTGGCTTTAAAGATCCACTTACAGTGTAATATCCGGGATATAACGTGTAATTATTTTTTTCCATAAATAATTATTATGTGATTACTATATGAATTTTTGGTGAATTATCTGTTAATTGGTATATGTGTTGTGTTTAGTGTTTATATGTGATAAAATTTGAGATTTTTTTTATATGTATAAAATAAAGTATAGATTATTTTGATATTTTGATATTAATTTATATGTTGTTATATGATATTATAAAGTATTTATAGATTTAATAAATTAATTTACAGATTAATTATAAATTATTTTGAATAATTGAGAATCGTCCAACTTCAACGGTTTTCACGTTTTTACTACCCGGAAGTCTTGGAAAAATCCTTTCTGACCTAATTTTATTATTCTGAGCATTTTCGTGTTTTGACTTGTTCGATCGGGAGTACGGTTTTACCTGTATGGTTCCCGGTACAAATTTTATGATACTATTTACGTTTCGGTAAACCAATAAAACCCGTATTTTCGAAAAACATGATATTTTGATTAAACTATTATATTATCTTCTCGTAATTCGTGTAACCAAAGCGCCGAGACCAAGACTGTATTTGCAAAAAGCCTGGTTTTGATAATTATCCCAAAATCGGTACCGAATTGGATCAGTTTTATTAATACTTAACGATTAAGTATTCTATTTTTATATCCGATATGATCCAACGGGGTACCAATATTCCGTAAATATAAATAGCCCTTACAGTACTTTATTTCATATAGATAAATATAAACAAATAGTAAAATCTTATAATTATCCAGAGAAAATACGTATATTCATCGTGTTCTTCATAATCAAACAATGATTCGAAGGCGTTATCGAACTTCGATTTGGGCGTACAAGTAGTCGAATCGAAGCTCGTAACAAGTAGAATCAAGTTTCATCAACCATATCACTGCAGATTCAAGTGGTATTGTTCTATATTTTTATTTAAATTCAAATTTGTTTATGATTAAATTATGATTTTTTGATTTTGAAGTTGTTTATGTGATTTGATGATTGCATGTTGTAGATCATGAAATTCTGGTCAATTTGGTATATCATCTATTGAATTTGGAGTTCAATAACATAGAGAAATTTGTGTTTGAAACTCTAGATTTAGAAATTAAGGTTTATGGTCAAATGAATGTTCTTAATCGATTTTTGGGCGTTTTCATTTGGTTAAATATGGGTAAGAATTGAGGCTGCCATCATGTTTGTTGTGTTGTGAGGATTCAAAAATATATGGTCAAATCGATCATTGGAATCGAGTTGGAGCCTCGCCGGAGTTGAAGAACTCGGCGGTGGCGTGGTGGTTGCAACAAAGATTCCGGCCAATCGGCCTTCCCTTTGTTCATTCCATCACCACAGAGGGATTCGATCGGGGTATTGAACTATGCCAATCTACACTATTCTGCACATTTCTGGGCATGGGAACGCGGCTGGCGAAGTCGCCGCCGACGGCTTATCGGAACAGTAAACAGTGGGGGGAATTATAGTTTAACCCCCTGTAGTTTGCAAACTTTACAGATATGTATTTCTGTTTCAAAAAATTTTAAAAATTGTATTCTCTATTTATTCTAGTTTCAGAAAATTATCTTTAATATTAAAGAATTCCAAAAATCAATATTTTAATTCGAAAAATTATTTTTAATTTAAAAATAAATCATTATTTTTAATATTTAAAAATCATTATTTTAATTATTTTAATTCTAGAAATTAATTAATTTAATTAGTTATTAATTAATTTTTATTGATTATCTAATTGGATTTAATTATTTCTTTTGATTTAAAAATCCCAAAAAAATAGTTTCGAGCTTTAAAATATTTTTCTAAATTATGTTCAAGGCTTGATAATTATCATTAAATGATTTTAAATTTAGATTCGAGTATTTGAACCTTGTTAGTTATTTATAAAATGATTTGGTACCCGTTTTAATTCTGAAAAATGTTCAAAAAATCGTATTAAATACTAGAAAAATTATTTTAACCTCGGACCTTCTTTGAAAAATGATTTTTATCGAATACATTGCGTGCTATATGCTATGTGCTATCTGATTAATGTGTGATATACCTATGTGCTCATTGTTTGACGGTTTTAGTCATAACTTTCAATCTGTACGTCAGATTTGGGTGAAACGAAAGGTAGATAGAAGCTTGTAACATCTACATGACGATTATAATAAGATGTGAATAAGTATTGATAGATACTTATGATGTCTAGCATAGGAAGTGAGGTGTAGAGAAGGAAAATAAGTGATTCGTGAATAGAATCGATAGACGAGTGCAAGTGAAGTGGAAGTCAATCAAGATAAGGCAAGTATTTCTTAGCCTTCTTATGATTTGTTGAAAATGTTCTGAAACTTTCTTGAGATATATTGCAAGTACCCTAATCAGTTTTTATCTTCTATTGCAAATGCTTTGAATATACCTGAGACATACCATATGTTAGCATGTGATAGTTGAGTTGATTAACCCTAAACCCTGATCATATCATTTGATACTTGAGCTGTAAGCCTTATTCCTTGTAAAACATCGATTGTTAATTTCCCAGATACTAAACCACACAAATATGATACTACTCCACAAATACATATACACCATATACCAAACATTGGAACAAAATTGCTCGAACATACAGAAGCTTATATACTATACCATATCTTGTAACATCAAAGATCTAAACCTTGTATAACTATTGAACTATTGTTCATCTATTACCTCATTCTTCTACAGGCTTGAAGTCATTCTTCATACATACATTAATATACCCTGGTGATACTCATGAATTGCATTATGCTCTGAAATAAATGTCTTATCAATGTTAATTATGATTCTATTTTATTGAATTACAATGTTTATCATATTGAAATATTTTAGAATTGGATAGTTTTTCTTATTGTGGACCAGATTCGTGGTCAGACCAAATTGGTGGTCATATTAGGCCAATATGTGCCTTGGATCCAGTATATAGAGCAGAGCTGTGTGCCTTGCTCGGGGTTAGTGCGTGACTGATCAGCAGCCTAACCTTATTTTTAAAATTAAATGTGAATATCCAATTCTAATAATTGCTAAACAAGAAACTTGATTCCTCTGAATCATTTCAATTGAACATTGTTTAACCTCAGTTATTGTTATTATGACTTGCTGAGCTAGTTAGCTCACTCTTGTGAATTTGTTTATAATATTCTACAGTTAAAAAGGAAATTGTTGATAGTAAGGATCTCTAGTCTAGTGTGCGAGCTAGGATTTCAGGTTGATTTGGATCGAGCTAGCGGGAGCTTTATGTTGTAGTTTTGGATTACGCAAGTTTGTAAGAATGTTTCATTATCAGTTGTAAGTTAAACTAGTTGGGATTTGGTACGATCTAATAAAAGTTAAGGTTATGACTTTTTTCATACTTTAACCTGTTGCGATCTGTATTTCTGTAATGAAGGGTCATGGCTTATGGTGTTTCATATACAGGTTCATATATTGTGTGTGTGTGTGTGTTGTGAACCCCAAATTTCTGACCGGGGTTTGGAGGGCGTCACATAAAGGCTAGTATATGTTTATCTGAGGGTCTTGGGATAATGGTCTAAGTATGATTGTTTTCTAAGGTATTCAGTTCAGTTTTTATAGCTTGAACCCAGTTAGAATCAGTGCAAGTTTTTTTTATAGGTATAAGGTATATATATCTTGGCAGTATTGATAAGAAAATGAGTATAAACAGGCTTGAAGGCGGAAAATGACATGTAGTAATGTAAAAGATAAAGAGAAGATGTACCTGGAGCCAATGTAGGAGAGATACTAGAAGAATTAGAGACCAGTGTTGATGGTAAACCAATGAAATCCTTGTATTGGGAAGGCAAGGTCTTTACTCTAGAAGGTCGAACAAAAGTATATGGAATAAAAATTATAGTATCATATGGGACAGTATTAATTGGTACGGACTGATGCTCAAAAGTATTAGTGGAAGAAATGTCAGAAGAATGTTGAAAAGAAGGATCCTCAAATATAGTGTATTTAGAAGGAAATAATAGAAAATTTGTAACATCCCCAAATTCGGGGTCAGGATTGGGTGTCACCCAACAACTTTAAACAATATAATCCGATATATTAAAATAAATATACAGATAACCCCTCAATTTCGGATCGTTACAGGTTATGGTATGAAAGAAGAATCTAACCTTCTAAAATTTATAACAACTAAATAAAATTTTATTACCTCTTTACTAACTTCCTCGTCTTATTCACTCTGATATCACCAAATTTTCGCAGATGGGATCTCTCCAATTTTGCTATCTATTAAGAGCTATTCACTTTTATCCTACTTTGATACTGAAAGAAATAAGAATTCACAAAGAAAGAGAGAGCCAAAAATGCTCAGCAAGTATCATAATGGGTTTCCAGGTATCGTTATTAAAAGAAACTCTCATAAACAATCTTTAAATAATTTATAAACATCTTTATTTATTTAAACAGTTGAGCGAATAAAATATCGGGCCTTACATCAAAAGGGTCCAGATCAAGTATTCTTCCGGGTAATCTAATGCTTATAACAACAAGAACTCAAGTAGTAATCTGACAACCAAATTTTTAAAACTCATTATGTTTAAAAAAAAATGCAAGGTTGCCCAGGATATCAGTAAGTTATGGACGTCATCAGATTCAAGTATGGATTGTAATTGATTGATATTATTACTTAAATTAATATATTGGCAAAAGTATTGAAACCATTAGTATTACATATCGATATCTTGACTTAGAATATTTTTCCTATAACATCATTATTCAACTACAAGTTTCTACACTTTTCTCTGAGACATGATCATGACTTGATCTTCTTCCAGAGTTTAATCCCTAGCTTGAAACTGTTCATAGAAAAATCCTTTAGTTTAATCTACTAAACACTTTTACAGACTCAAGGCATATAATTACATAATACAAATATTGATTATCATACAACTTAATTTTAGGGCAGTTTATATGACTTAGTATTGTTATTATACAGGCATGTCTTGCACAACATGGATAAAGAAGGGTCATAGACCTACAAGATTCTGCACAGATTTGCTAACACTGGAAATGGAAATAGACAAGATAGCTTTAGAAACTGTGTTAGTACATCTTAGTTCAATTTTTGTAAACCCGTGTCGTTGGTCTATAAAGCAATGCACGGGACCTTAGTTTAGCCATATCAAAGAGATCCAGAAAATTATCATGAATTCTCTCCAAAGATTTGTAGCCGAGTTCTTAATTCTAAGAACACAGATTTGTAGCAAAACAAATTTTATTAATACAATCAAGTGAGTTTTTGATAATATGCTTGTGTGCTTGCAGTTAATCATTATATCACTACAAGTTCATATCAGCCTTTTTCAATTATAAGTCAAACACTTTCAAGTTAGTTAAAATCCAAGAAAAAATATTCACCCCCTCCCCCTCTGTGTTACATTTCACTACATTTAATATCTAACAAGTGGTATCAAGGCAAAATCTGAAAGAAAACAGATAAAGATTTTGGAAGAATGAGTGCAGAGAAAATAAGCAGTATCAAGATACCTGTCTTTGACAAGATAAACTACACCTTATGGAAAAAATGACGTTGTTCATAAGGATGGCCAATCCAATGTACATTGAAATTCTCAGGCATGGACCCTTTATTCCTATGGAAAGAGTTCCTGAAGCAACAGATGGAGACATGGTCATACCCGTACACTTTGCACCTAAAGATCCCTCTACCTACACAGAACCAGAGAAAGAGAATGTTGCACTGGACAGTGGCTTACAACTCATACTAATTGAGTCTCTTGAAAATGTAATGTATAATAACATTATCAATTGTGAGTCAGCTAAACAAATCCGGGAAAAGATAGAGATCTTGTGTGAAGGAACGGAAGAGGTTAGATCTAATCAAAGAAGGATCTTAGTTTCACAGTATGAGGGTTTTATGGCTAAACAAAGGAAGTTATAACTAAGGTTTTTGAAAGGTTCAACAAATTGATAAATAATTTGCAGCTTCATGACAAGTATTATGAAGCTGAAGAGGTTAACCTAAAGTTTTTGCTCACTCTTCCTGATCACCTGGAACAAAAGATATCTGCAATAAGAGAGGGAAGAGATTTAGGTAGAATAACTTTGGAGGTTTTATATGGTATTCTCAAGACCTATGAGCTGAAAATGTTACAAAGGAAGACATTGAAAGCTAGTCAAGGACATGTTGTGGATATTTCAAGTGCCTTGGTAGAAAATGACAAAAAATGTCTGAAGATAAACTGGAATCCCAGACTCAAGTTGTTCAAGCTGTTGAGCAGAAAAACAAGGAGTCACAAAAGTAGGTCATTTTAGAGATGGAAGATGATGAGTTTTACACTCTTGATGAACTGGATGAAATGGATCAGTCAATGACTTATCTTGCAAGAAAATTTTCAAACATCAGAGTTAAAATCCAAAGTACTGGAAGAGTAAGGGCCAATCATCCAACAACAACAACTGGAAAGGAAAAACTCAGTTTGCAAAGGTGACTACAAGTCAGGATCTATGGATAGATCAAAGATAAGATGCTACAACTATGATGAACTTAATCACTTTGCCACAGAGTGCCAAAAGCCAAAGAAGGTGAAGAAAGACAAGGCTTATTTGAAACCGGAAGCAAAAATATGAAGCATTTTTGAGAAAACAACAGGGAAAGGCATATATTGCTGAGGGCAAAAGTTGGGATGATACTGATGATGAGGAAGATGGTGAAGAATGTTGAAATTATGCTCTCATGACTTTGGAGCAAGGAAAGTCATCTGCATCCAAATCAGAGGTACTTATCCTAACTGCAATTGATTTAAATGCCACACAATATAAAGAAACTTTTGAGAAAATGAGTGTAGAGATGTTTCACATTCATACAAGCATGGTGGCTTCTATTGAGGAAGTAAGGAGGCTATCAAAAATTAATAAAAAAGTTGAGATTGAGAAACAGGAGCTAGAACTGCAGCTTATTGATCTTAAAATAGTTAGACAAGAAAATGGGTATCTCAAACCGTAGTGATTCATTGCGAAAATCCACGTGGCTTCTGCAATGATTCATTGCAAAAATCCATGTGGCTTCCGTAATGAATCATTGCGGACCCCTAGTTGGTTTCACAGCCACATGGAGCGAAGCGTGGCGGCAGAACTTTTTGTCAAATTTATTAAGTCCTTTCTTGTTTGACAAAAATATATTGGACTGTCTTTATTTCTATTGTGTAACGAGAAATATGTACAATGAAGAAGATTGTGCCAAAGTGACAGACTTATTCCAAGCATGCAGTCAATAATTTTTCGGAGCCAAAAGTTGTACACGAAGGAGGATGATTCTAGAATGTATAAAAGCAAAGTTATGCAAGCAATTTTTTCAAGCAGCTATAGTGTTAGATATATTTGATAATGTCATGACTAATATGATTTATTTTTAGATTTCAGATCTTACTTAACAGGACAAATCAGTACTTAACCATTAATCAGTATTTATACTGGAAGTCAGGACTTAAGGATATCAGTACTTATATTATCAGGAGATAATCATCAGAAGTTAGATATCAGAACTTAAGTGCTGAAGGACGTTCAGATAAGGACAGTAGCTGATTAAAGGAAAGAAGATCGAGATAAACATAAGAAGAGATATGCATGAAGAAGGAGTTCCGTGAAGAATGGAATACTTGGAAGAAAAGATATCTGATTGATATATTTTAGGAAGCAGAATTATATTCCATATCAATTAGTGATTATCTTGTAACTGTGTAGTATATAAACACAGACATAGGGTTTACACTATAAGTGTTATCATATTCAAGAAGATTATTCATTGTAACCCTAGTAGCTCTCGTGATATTTGTTCATCACTGAGAGGTAACAGTTCCATACTGTAACAGAGTTTATTGTTTCAATAAAGTTTGTTTTCTGTTACTTAAGATATTAAAGTTCGATTTGATTGTATTATACACTGTATTCACCCCCTCTACAGTGTGTGTGACCTAACAAGTGGTATCAGAGCTAATCTGTTAACACACATACAGTTAAAGATCCAAACATAATCATGTCTGACACAGAAACTCCAACTAAGCCTACCAAAACTGAAGAACCTCCAAAAACACAAATCCAAAGTCGGTATGAGACTATCAGAGTTCCCATACTGAGACCATCTGAATATCCCATATGAAAGGTAAGGATGACCATGTTCCTGGAAGCAACAGATCCAGAATACCTTGATAGAATCAAGGAAGGGCCTCACAAACCAACCAAGCTCGCTATTGCAGTTGCAGGTGAAGCAGCAAAGACCGTACCAAAGGAGAAGAGTGATTATACTGCTGAAGATATAGCATCAATTGCTAAGGATGCTAAGGTAGGACACTTACTGCATAGTGCCATTGATAATGTAATGTCAAACAGGGTAATCAACTGCAAGACTGCTAAGGAGATATGGGATGCTCTGGAAACAAGGTGTCAGGAAACTGACACAATTAAGAAGAACAGGAAGACAATACTCACTCAAGAGTATGAACATTTTGACTCAAAGACTAATGAGTCATTGAATGATTTATATGATAGATTTGTCAAACTTTTGAATGATTTGTCATTGGTTGATAAAGAGTATGATCTTGAAGATTCAAACCTTAAATTCCTGTTAGCTCTTCCTGAATGCTGGGATTTGAAGGCAACGACAATAAGAGACAACTACAATCTTGATGAAATAACTCTTGATGAAATCTATGGAATGCTCAAGACTCATGAACTTGAGATGGAACAAAGAAGTAAGAGGAAACGAGGAAAGTCAAGGACAGTTGTTCTTAAGGCTGAAGAAGAATCCCCCAAAGTAGCTTCCTCAAGGAAAGACAAGCGTAAAGCTCTTTTCATAAAGTCTAATACTGAGTCATCAAGTTCTGAAAGTGATGATGACTCAGATTCTGAAAGCTTGCCTGAGACTGATGCTGATGAGGAGATGATGAAGCTGTGTGCTCTTATGGTGAAAGGAATCACAAAGATTGCATACAAGAAGTTCAGGAAGGGAAAGAAGTTTTCCAGGAAAGGCATAAGTTCTTATAAGAAGAAATTCAGAAGATCTGAAGGCAGAGGAGGAAAGTCTGACAGAGGAGATTATACCAATGTTAAATGCTATAACTGTGGTGAGAAAGGCCACATATCTCCTGATTGCAAGAAGGTAAAGGGTGATAAAGGCAAGGCTCTTGTCACAAAGCAGAAAAGCTGGACAGACACCTCAGACTCTGAAAGTGAGGAGAACTATGCATTGATGGCAAATGTTGATAAAGAAAGCGCTGAGAGCAGTTCTGAAGCTGCTGAAACAAAGGTACCTCAGACTACTTATGCTTTTCATACTGATGATATTAATGAGTTGAGAAGATATCTTAAAACCATGTTTGTTAGTTATAGAGATCAAACTTTAACATGTGAAAGATTAACTTCTGAAAATCTTGCTTTTAAGAAAAGAAATGATTTCTTAGAAAAGAAGTTAGTCATGTTCCATCAAACTCAGAAGGATAGAGATGATGATTTTTATGTTAGGGATGAAGTGCTAAAAATGAATGAATCTCTAAAAACTGAGTTAGAAAAGGAAAGAGAGATTATCAGGACTTGGACTAACTCTGGCAAAACAACTCAAAATTTGCTAAGTAGTGGAAACTGGAAAGAGGGCTTAGGTTATGGAGAGGATAAGAATGATAAAGGAACTGAAGAAATTAAGCCTGTTGTTAAGCAAAAGCCAAAGTTAAAACCTGTTAAGTTTGTAACTGTAAAGTCTGAAAATGAGAAATCAGAAGTTAAAGAGGAATTAACTTCTGATAAACTAAAACAGGAAAAGACATCTGAAGTAAACATAGGCTTAATGACAAAGAAGTAGCTTAAGCATAAGCTGAAAGATGTTAAGAATGCAAACAAGGTAAAATCACCTAGGAAAAATAGGAATGGAAAGGAAGGTGTGAATAAAAGCAATGATTATAAACCTATTCCTGATGCTCCTAGGAAAACATGTCATAACTGTGGAAGTTCTAACCATCTGGCTTCTTTTTATAGGAAGAATAAGAATATTAACTACTTACCTTCAAAATCAGGAGTTAAGAGTCAGTCTGTTAGATACAAACCACAAAATCCTTGTTTTCATTGTGGTAGTTTATGGAATTCCATTTATACTTGTAAGGAATATCATAGTTTGTACTATGATTATTATCAAATAAAACCTTCTTTGAAGAAAGTTTCCATTGTTCCTTCTAGTGTAAATTCTGATTCAAAGTCTGATAGTGTAAGTTCTGATAAGAAAAATGTTAACATAAACTATGATGCTAAATCCGCTGCAAATGTTAACAAACTTAATAAGACCAAAGGATCCAAGCAAGTCTGGGTCCTTAAAACTAATAATTAGTGGTCTTTGTAATTGCAGGGCAACAGGAAAAATATTCTAGTTCTGGACAGTGGATGTTCAGGACATATGACTGGAAATAAGGCCCTGCTATCAGACTTTGTGGAGAAAGCTGGCCCAAGTGTTTCTTATGGAGATGACAACATTGGAAAAACATTGGGATATGGCAATATCAATCTTGGGAATGTCATAATTAAAGAAGTAGCTCTGGTCTCAGGACTTAAACACAATCTGCTGAGTATAAGTCAAATCTGTGACAGAGGTTATCATGTTGATTTCTTTGAAGAACGCTGTGAAATTGTGAGTAAATCTAAAGGCAAAGTTGTTCTGAAAGGATACAGGCGTGGTAACATTTATGAAGCTAAGCTTTCAACAAGTACTGATGGTTCTGCAATTTGTCTGATGAGTAGAGCATCAATTGAAGAAAGCTGGAATTGGCACAAGAAACTCTCTCATTTAAATTTCAACAATATAAATGAACTGGTCAAGAAAGATCTTGTGAGAGGACTGCCAAAGTCAGTATTTGCTCCTGATGGCCTTTGTGATTCTTGTCAGAAAGCCAAACAAAGAAAATCTTCATTTAAGAGCAAAACTGAATCATCAATTCTTGAGCCTTATCATCTACTACATGTTGATCTATTTGGTCCAGTGAATGTCATGTCTATTCCAAAGAAGAAATATGCGTTGGTCATAATGGATGAGTTCACCAGATACACATGGGTGTATTTCTTGCACACAAAAAGTGAAACTGCATCTATCTTGATTTATCATGTCAAACATCTGGATAAATTGGTCAAAGATTCTGTGAAAATCTTAAGGAGTGATAATGGCACTGAGTTCAAGAATTTGATAATGGAAGAGTTCTGCAAAAACCATGGAATAAAGCAGGAATTTTCTACTCCTGGAACTCCACAGCAAAATGGAGTTGTTGAAAGGAAGAATATAACTCTCATTGAAGCTGCACATACAATGCTTGAAGAAGCAAAGCTTCCAACCTATTTCTGGGCTGAAGCTGTGCAGACTGCTTGTTTTACTCAAAATGCAACACTCATTAACAAGCATGGAAAAACACCGTATGAGATGGTGAAGAAAAAGAAGCCAAATCTGAAGTACTTTCATGTATTTGGATGCAAGTGTTTTGTTCTCAAGACTCATCCTGAACAGCTATCCAAGTTTGATCTAAAAGCTGATGAAGGAATCTTTGTTGGATATCCACTTTCCACAAAAGCCTTCAGAGTCTATAATTTGAGAACAAAAGTGGTCATGGAATCTATCAATGTCTCTTTTGATGACAAGAAGATTACTGGTCTTGAAGATTTCATTGACCATGAACAGCTGAGATTTGAAAATGAAGACTCAAATTCTGATACTGAAAATCCTGACAGTCTAAGTCCTGATACTGTAAACTCTGATGGATTAAACTCTGATGTTATTGAAACTGTGGTGACTACGTCAAAGGAAGATGCACTTATGCAGGGGGAGCATACTCAAGATCTTACCACATCTCAAGAAACATCAGAACATACATCTGGCTCTTCAAGTTCTGATTCGTCAAGTTCTGATAAGCCAAGTTCTGATAGTGCTGAAAATCTAAATTCTGAAGAATCCAACTCAGAGAGCATAGTTTCAGGGGGAGCATCAGAAAATGAAAATGAAGACAGCATGGATCATGGGGGAGCATCCAGTTCTAGAGAAAACCTTCCATCTGCAAGGAAGTGGACAAAATCACATACACCTGATTTGATAATTGGAAATCCTGATGCAGGTGTCAGAACTAGAACAGGTACTTCAAATGAATGTCTTTACAATTCTTTTCTCTCTCAAACTGAGCCAAAGAAAGTGGAAGAAGCTCTTCAAGATGCTGATTGGGTGCAAGCAATGCAGGAAGAGTTAAATGAATTTGAAAGAAACAAAGTCTGGACCCTAGTGCCAAGACCAAAGAATAGATCTGTTGTTGGTACAAAGTGGGTATTCAGAAACAAAACTGACAGTGATGGCATAATTACAAGGAATAAGGCAAGGCTGGTTGTAAAAGGATATTCTCAATGGGAGGGAATTGATTATGATGAAACATTTGCACCAGTTGCTAGGTTAGAAGCCATAAGGATATTTTTGGCTTATGCTGCTCACAAAAAGTTTACTGTCTTTCAAATGGATGTGAAAAGTGCTTTTCTCAATGGAGAATTGGAGGAGGAAGTATATGTTGAACAACCTCCAAGCTTTGTAGATTCCAAACATCCAGATTATGTCTACAGGCTCGATAAAGCACTTTATGGACTTAAGCAAGCTCCTAGAGCATGGTATGAGACTTTAGCTCAGTTTCTTCTGGAAAGTGGATTCAACAGAGGAACAATAGACAAAACACTGTTCTACCTCAACCATGGAAATGACTTACTTCTGGTCCAGATTTATGTTGATGATATCATTTTTGGGTCTACAAATGACAGACTTTGCAAGAAGTTTGCCAAACTGATGCAGTCAAGATATTAGATGAGTATGATGGGGGAACTTAGCTATTTTCTGGGCCTTCAAGTCAAGCAGAATGAAGAAAGCACTTTTATTTGTCAAACTAAGTACACCAGAAACTTGCTGAAGAAATTTGGAATGCAAGATTGTTCAAGTGCATCCACTCCCATGGCCACTGCAACAAAACTGGATAAGGATACTGGTAAATCAGTAGATATTACTGATTACAGAGGTATGATTGGCTCTCTACTCTATCTAACTGCTAGTAGACCTGATATCATGTATGCTACCTGTCTTTGTGCAAGATTTCAAGCAGATCCAAGAGAACCTCACTTAACAGCTGTGAAAAGAATTTTTAAGTATCTTAAAGGAACAGCTGATCTGGGATTGTGGTATCCTAGAGAATCAGATTTTAAACTAATAGGTTACTCAGATGCAGATTTTGCAGGTTGCAAAATTGACAGGAAAAGCACAAGTGGAAGCTGCCAATTCCTTGGAGGCAGATTGGTTTCTTGGTTCAGCAAGAAACAAAAGTTAATTTCCACATCAACTACAGAAGCAGAGTATATTGCTGCAGGAAGCTGTTGTGCACAGATTCTTTGGATTAAGAATCAGTTACTGGATTATAGGTTAACATATTTCAAAATCCCTATTTAATGTGATAATCAAAGTGCTATTGCTATGACAGGTAATCCAGTTCAACACTCTATGACAAAGCACATCAGCATCAGGTACCACTTCATAAGGGAACATATGGATGAAGGTACAGTGGAATTGCACTTTGTTCCAACAGATCAACAACTAGCAGATATCATCACAAAACCACTGTGTGAAGCCACTTTTACAAGATTGGTAAATGAACTTGGAATGGTTTCAGGTTCTTTTTCTAAATCTGCCTAGTTTTGTTCTGATGCATCAGACTTTATGATCAGTATTTACAGAATGTAATCTCTTTGTGAATTCTGTGATTAATTGAAATATGCGTTTAAGTACTGATTATTGTCTGATATATGTTTCTAAACTCTGATAAGTGATATGTCTGTTTAAGTAACTATTCAATCCTATGAGGATAACTGTGCTAGATACTGACCTAGTAGTCTTCAATAAACAAATGATCCCATGTAAGAAGTAATTATTTCTGTGGAAATCTTATGACACAAGCAAATTCTGATAATTGAGCTTAGTTGAGTTTACTTTGTTTATCTTATTACTAAGTCATAAATTAGAATAATGCTACTCATCTGTTAAGTTCTGATACTAGTAAACTGCTGAATGTACTAAGTGCTGATAAACCTCACTTATCAAAAGAAAAAGCAAAAGGATCAAAGAATAAAATCAGGTACTCCTTTGAGATCTAGAGTAAAAATGTGGAAGGGACGACCCAAGTGCATTGCTGGTATTAAGTAAATATGCATTAGAAAAGCAAAATATTTTCTTGGTGACTTTTCACACTCTATGATTACTGGAGAAATACTCTGATAATAGCATAAATTTTGATAAGCAGTCGTGACTCACTTACACTGAGAAGCCACTGTAAAATAGAATTTAAAAAGATGCATAAAATTAGCACAAAACAGTTGAGGTGGACTCAAGCATGAACTCATTCATCAGTAGGTTTCAGGATAATGACAGCTCTTTAGCAAAATTTTAGTTATGCCTTATTTCTAAGATGTACTGAAGTGAATCAGACTTTACTCTTTGTCTGCTATTTAGCTTGATGCACACACTAATCACTCCATCTGAATGATGAAAATTACTGTGGTGGTCTATGTTGTTTTAGATAAACAGTCATTGTGTCATTTTGCACTAATTCTGAGGACAAGTTCTGGTTGCATATTCTGAAGATTAAGTTCTGAAGAGTATAACTCAGAACTTGTATGAGGATTTACTCTGATAAGCATTCCTTTTTCGAGTTAAGAAATTATGTTCTGATGACTGTTAAGTTCTGATATAAGTCTAAGTTCTGATATTACAGTCTAAATTCTTTACTTGACTTATCTGTGGATAAAATTTGATAACAGTCTCTGTTCAAACTAGAATATGTTGAAGTGGAAGATTAATAGTCACTATGGTTAGGGTTAATGGTATTCGTACTTGAACAGTCTACTTTTACTTGTTTCTTGTGCGCATTAAACCATGTTTTCTCTTTCCAATAAATTTTATTCTTTTTCCAAGTCTGGGGAGACGAAGAAGAATTAATTCTACCTGTCAGCATTAAATTCCTTTGCGTCTCCTGGCATTCACTTGCCTATATAAGAAACCACTTCACATCAACCTTCCCATCAAATTCTTTCTCACAAACTTACCTTCATACTTTTTCTTTCAAAAACACAATGGTCAGATACAACATGTTTTTGAATTACCAAACATTTAATATGGAGCTAAGCTGTGCTGAATGGCAGCAGGAATGGCACGTCACGGCCATTCCTGAGGAGATATGGGACTCTGTCCCACAGGAGGTACTGACCCACCTCCTGTTCTTCTATATGGATTACCATCGCCATCTGGAGCGATTGGAGGAGGAAAGGCTGGAAGCTCTCCACCAGCAAGAGCGAATCATCTGACTCGCCATTCTCTTTGTCGAGAGTAGGAAGAAGAAATGATTTATTTTCTTCTTCCTGTTTTTCTTCATCATCATCCTTGCCCTGCTTCTTGAGCTAGGACAAAGGCTGTTGATGTTAGGTTTAGTAGCTTAGGGAAATCTTGTATAAGTACTGATGTAATTTCAATTTCATGAATGTATTCTCTTGATATATTAATGAAATTTGTTTTTGTTTCAAGATTTTGTCTCTAAGTTATTTTGTAATGCATTGATAAATTCTGATAATTATTCATATTCTGATGACCATATAAATTCTGTTTTAATTTAAGTTCTGATTTTTCTTTATCAGCACTTACTCATCTGATTTATCTTGGTCATTTTCACTTGATTTATTTTCAGAATATTAATGATACAGTGAAAAATAATTAAATCAGCGGGAACGGTTTCAATTTTGAATTAAAACTGTTTCACCTTGATTAATGGAATATCTGGGTAAGTGGAACGGTTTTTCCTTGAAAACATGCAAGTGGGCAAGTAATGATTACTGTTTTCTCGCGCCCAGTAACTATCCGTTATTACTGTTATTCCTAGAGGACTAACAATGAGATTTACAGAAGGGGGGTTGAATGTAAATCTCAAAACTTTTTCAAGTTTTGAGAAGTTTATTAAAGCAGTGTGTTCTAGATGAACAAGTGTATGAATTGCTTTGAGCTAATGCAGACAGATATATATTCAAACACAAAATGTAAAGAACACAACAAACTTTAAAAACTTTTCTGGTGGATTTGTTGTTCCACCAGAGATGGTATATTAGAAAATCTGTGTTCAACAATGTTGATCACAGCTGCATCCTAGTACAAACTAGATGAATTTTCTCTCAAGATATTTCTTAACAGCTCTGGAAAATCTCTCTCTAATTACTAGCTTCTTCTTGGTTTATATATTACCAAGTGTACAAGTGAAAAACAATATAAAATTACAATAGTAAAATAAGTTCTTCACTTGCTTCTTTTCCTGTTCAATCAAGTACTTTGTTGACTATTGCATCTTTGTACTAAAGAAGAACGGCTGCTTTTTCTGTTGATCCTGAAATTCGGCTACCACATCTCAGTTTTCTCTGACAACCCATGTGCCTCTGTTTGTAGGTACAACTACCACTTATCAACGGCTAATTAGCAGAACATCCGTTGAAGCTTTCATCCGTTGATGACTTCATCCGTTGAAGGATGTTATCCGTTGAAGCTTTCATCCGTTGATGACTTCATCCGTTGAAGGATGTTATCCGTTGAAGCTTTTAGAGACATCCGTTGAAGCTTAGCTTCTCATCCATTGAAGGTCTTTAAGTCATCCGTTGATACCACTTCATTTATACAAAATTACAAGGCATGAAATATTTACAATTGGCCTTCCTATCTGCATATCATCTAGTAGTCAACATGACT